>NC_081184.1:136031455-136396455 GCF_029867415.1 Vicia villosa | reverse complement strand
CCTTGTCACCGATACTTTGACTGCATGCATGCCAACACATCCTGCAGAAGCAACACCAAACAATTATGGCTGTGTTGACATGTCAAGCATGCATGATGTTACCGTTTTTCCCTCATCAATATATATAGCACTTGGAATTCTGCAGATACATCACCATTGTAACTCATCTACTCTTAGAACAATCCTTTTGCAATCAGCTTACGAATTTTCAGCCTTCAACCATGTCTCTCCTAACCATGGGCGAAACACACAGAGGAACCCCCCAGAACATCGCTACCTTCGTAAGTGTATTAGTGTTACTTTAAAATCACGCCTTGCTAACTGATAAACTAACTGATTTTTTTTGGCATTCTTACTCTTTTCAGAACGTTCAACGCTTTCGCACTCGTAGTAAACATACCATCGCCCCGGACGAACGCATTATACCATACCTGAACATTGCTGGTTTCGGTCCGATTAGCAGGATCGCCGAGTCTTCTATTGACCACAAGTTTGTTCTTGCTTTGCTAGAACGTTGGAGGCCAGAAACACACACCTTCCATCTTCCGACAGGGGAGTGCACCATCACCCTTGAAGATGTCCATATGCTACTAGGCCTTCCTGTTGATGGTAAGGCAATTAATGGTTGTGTTATGCAGGCGAATAGCTTATGCCAAGAGGCACTTGGAATAGACTTGATAGAAGGAGCCGTTGGTGCTAGGGGGCAAGGTGTTAACCTCAAGAGGTTAAAGGATTATTATAAAAATTTTCACTTGAATGATGCGTCTCCCCAAGAGACCATACTGCAGAAAACTAGGTGTTACGTATTGTTGCTTATAGGAAACGTTTTGTTCCCAGATAGCACTGGTAACACGGTTAACTTTATGTATCTTCGTTTGCTAATGGATTTTAGTAGAGTTGGTCTGTACAGCTGGGGGTCTGCGGTACTGGCTACCTTGTACCAGTCACTATGCAAAAACGCGGTTGCTGAGTGCTGCACATTCTACGGATGCGCCCTGTTGGTGCAGGTGTGGGGGTGGTGGAGGATGCCCATACTGGCCCCGGTTAACAACGGTAGTTGGGACTTTCCGTATGCCTTGAGGTAAGTTTGTAGTATACCATTTTCTCTTTACACAATCTACTCCATTCTAACTAAATCATTATTTTTTTGTTGTAGATATTGTGTGAAAAAAATGGACTTCACACGTAATCCTCGATCAAACATAACAATGTACCGATCTCTAATTGATCACCTTGGTCCCCATCAGGTATTATCTCTAATTCTTTTCTTCTGTTTTATAAGTATTTTCCGTAAATATTTTTTCACAAAGTAATGTATAAATCTCATGCATGCAGTTCATATGGCGACCGTATCTCGAGTGCGAGTATGAGCCTAGAGCGCAGGATGCAGAAATCTGGACGACAAAGTGCTGCTTAATCCGGTACAACATAATAGAAATGCATCACAGCGACCGGGTAATGCTTCAGTTTGGGATGCGTCAACGGATACCCGACCCTCCTGTTGACTTGGGAGTGTGGCACCTAAAAAGAGTGAACCATCAATGGACACACCAACACTGGAAGAATTTTGCACCCGATCATCGCCAGATGTGGAAGAACCGTCGCCAGTATGTCCTGAACTTCCCCGTTAGTGACCATGAAATGAAACCATCTCCTGAATACATGAATTGGTATCGTACAGCCACAACCCCAAACTTGTTTCTTGCAGCTCCGTTCTATTTAAATGATCCCCGTGCACAAAACTACATCTTGCCACAACAACAACAACCAGAAGAAGAACCACAACAACAACAACAACAACAACATGAACAACAACAACTCCGACAACAACAACGACTTCAGCAGCGACAACAAGAAAGCCTGCAACACCGCCAACAACAACTCCAGGAACAACAACAACTCCAGCAACAACAACAAAACATTTTCAGTACTCCATCCCGTTCCGCACGCAACATCCGCCAATCAACTATGTTCCAATCCCAATCTCAACCATTACAAGGGTATGAAGACCGCCATCCTTCCTCTGACCAATATCAGACCCACTCGCAACCATTCAGATTTTCAACATTTGCTGGGTCATCAAGGGGATTCGGCCAAAACCTAACTCCCGGTTCATCTAGCCTTCATCTTAGTCCCGACGATGGTCCTCATGGTGAATCCTCTTACCGTGGCGCCCCCTCCGGCTACGCAACACCTACAAACCAATTCGCCTTTAACCAAGGTAGTTCTAGTGCTGCGGGATGCTATGCGCCGGAAGTCTTTTCCCACCCCACTCCACCGCCACGAATAAGCACATTTGAGGGAATGGGTAACCGACTTTACAACAGCGGTTTTCCGGATAATTATGGGGGCATCGACGAATTCATAGACAGCGATCCACGTGACATCCCAGTACCAGCCCCGGTGACACAAACCCAACAAGAAGCACAAAGGGGCAGGGGTAGGGCTAGGGCAAGAGGCGGTGTCAATATTCGCGGCGGAATCAACGATCGCGGTAAACGGCTCATTACAAGACCAGGTTGCGGAACGGATGGCTATCTTGGTGATGGCCGTCATTGATCATTTTGTTGTACTATTCATTAGTCTTCTGTGTCGTTTCTGAATTTGATTGTAACCGATGTTTAGCTTTTAAATTATATTGTAATCGATGTTCAGTTTTTAAAAAATATTGTAATCGATGATTAGTTTTTAATTTATATTGCAATCGATGTTACACTTTTGATTATCGTTTTCTGCATTTCATTTTAAAGCCGAAAAAAATATTCTACTAATTTTTTTAAGTAAACATCATAACAAATAAAAAAATAAAAAATAAAATTATCATTTTCCCAATTTAAAATGAATTAAAAAAAATTGAAAAAAAAATAAAAAAAAAAAAGGCCCTAGAACTATGGCGCCAAATGGTTTGGCTTCTAGGGCAAAACCCTAGACTTATGAGCCATTCCATTTGGCGCATGCAATGGGAATTTTAGGGCAAGCCATTTCATTTGGCGCATGCACCCAAAATATACACCTATGCGCCATTTCATTTGGCGCATTCAGTGTTCTGGTATCCCAAACCTAGACAGTTTGGTAAATACCCCGAAAACATGGTTTTTTTCGTATTTTTTTTATGAAACCTAGATATTTAAATTTTTTTTTCCCCTTATATA
Source organism: Vicia villosa (assembly GCF_029867415.1). Classification (NCBI taxonomy): domain Eukaryota; kingdom Viridiplantae; phylum Streptophyta; class Magnoliopsida; order Fabales; family Fabaceae; genus Vicia; species Vicia villosa. The sequence continues at coordinate 136,393,303 of NC_081184.1, read as the reverse complement.
TTATCTTGCTTACACAAAAAGAAAAAAAAACTTCAACACAAAATTACATCCCATTCATTTTTTTTTCTATTTTAAATATAAACAAAATTATAAATAAAAGATTAACAGTTGATTTTAGCATTTACTAAATTATATATAAACTAAATTCAATCAATTATAATTTTATAGAAACTAAAATATATTCAACCCTCAGTTTAAATACTACTCAAAATAAATATTGGGCAAGTTATTTGATTTCAAGAAGGCACTCAAATATTGAGTTCTATTATTAATTATTCCATATATATCCATATTCCATGCAACAAAATAATCATGTTTTTTTGCATAAAGTTTCATGGTCTCCTTCTTTCACTCCCTCTTCTCTTCAAAATAATAATCCCCATCTACACCAATGCAAGACAAGTGTATACGCGTATATAATAAATATCTCGAAAAACAGCATCTCAAAAAAGCCCTAAAACCCTAAAAAGAAAACAAGTACAAACAAAACCAGCTGTAACTTGTTGCGTAAGTTTCTCGTTGCGTGGCTTCTTTGAGAAGCTCACAATGACTTGTCGGATACTATATTGTATTATCAATTCTTAATGGAGGCTTATGCTAATCTCGTGTATTTTCTTCGTAACCTTTACTTCAATATACTCTTAACCAATTGCATCATTTCAAACGCTGTCTTGCTGACCCCAACACCAGTAAAAATGTTTCAACCAACTTGCGTTGAAAACACGTGAAAATTCAGTAATTACTACTGTACTACAATATACTATTTAAAATACAGTATATATATACATCTATCTCTAGTCTCATATACGTATTTTTCTGGTATGATATATGTAACATTCTGTGTCGGTTCGTATATACGTGTCTGAAACATTATATAACTTTAAGTACACTCTAATTTGACACTGCAGCTGAACTTCCAACACACAGAGAGACACATATCTCTCTCTAATTCAAAAGAGGTGAAACGTCCTACCAAGAAGAATCAGGTTGCCCCATCTCCACTCTTACCCACCACCACCCTTTCCTCTATTTTTCTCTTTTCTTAATTACTTAGTTTTATTTCACTTCTACATTAATATAATATTATTTTATATTCAACTCATTTTTGAATTTTGACACACTTATATTCAATTGAAATTTATATAAATAAGGTGTATAAAGTCATGATGTAGACAAGCGTATATACACAAGGAAACTTGGCGTTCAAGCAGCCTTTTTCCTATATGTAGACCCCACTCTTGACTCCTACATTTCTTTTCTTTATCCTATCACTTATGTCCCTTCCCTTTGCTTCATTCTCCTTCTCTTTCTCTCTATCTGCAACTCTAATCACACTTCAATCATGCACTAGAAGAGATAAAGTTTTGTTTTTATGTTGATAGAATTGGAGAATCTCAATTAAAGATATCATCATGACATGGTGCAATGACTCAAATGATCAAGATAGAGGCATTGAACTAATCACATCCAACCAAAATACTCTTATCACTGATGAATCAAAATCAACCCAAACTCGAACCTTAAGTTGTCCCTCATGTGGTCATAACATTGAATTTCAAGATCAGGTATTTTCATTTTATCATATCATTATTATTATAATTTACAACCTATTTTTTGAAATTTTATAATTGATTGTGTTTAATGAATGAATATATTACTAGGGTGGAATCAATGATTTGCCAGGATTACCAGCTGGAGTGAAGTTCGATCCGAATGATCAAGAGATACTGCATCATTTGGAAGCAAAGATTCTGTTTGATGTCCCCAAACTCCATCCTCTTATTGATGAGTTCATACCAACGCTTGAAGGCGAAAACGGAATCTGTTACACTCATCCAGAAAAGTTACCAGGTCTTAATTTCATTTTTCCCTATGAAATATACTTTGTATGTTATATGATAGAATCTATAAGTTGGGGTTGGTTTGTGAAAAATAATTAGCAGAAAATTAAACAAACAAAGACCCTCGAATAAGATATTTTACCAGTCAAATGAATATAACGTCTTGTTTGCTTCATTTTTAGTTCTTGCATTGATTTGTAATATGTATCTAGCACCTAATCATGACATGTACATCATTGAAAATTTAGTTTTCTTTCTAGGAGTAGTATTTTCTTTATTGTTGTTTGTTTTGTAAATAAATTTCATTGAGATTAAAGCACAAAGAGACACTAAATGAGAAAGTTGTCTTGAATCCTAACAACCCTAAACATTAATCACATGTCATGACGTATAGTAACTGCACATAATCATCAAAAGGGAGAAAAAGCAAGAAAGAACAAACCAAAATCATGAAAATGCATGTTTTCTTTTGATAACATTTTCATATCTTCACCAACAAGCCATTTATGTCTATCCAATGTTTGTGTTTTCTCAATCTCATTTCAGTATATCTTCGGTTATAATATCTCATTTATGAAACATGCACTATTCTGATGCAGGTGTAAGAAAAGATGGACAGATTCGGCACTTCTTTCACAGGCCATCAAAAGCATACACAACAGGAACAAGGAAAAGAAGAAAGGTTCAAACAGATGAAGAAGGAAGTGAGACAAGATGGCACAAAACAGGAAAAACCAGACCAGTTTTTATTGGGGGTGCTATCAAAGGTTTCAAAAAGATACTAGTACTCTACACTAACTATGGAAGACAAAAGAAGCCTGAGAAGACTAATTGGGTGATGCATCAATACCATATTGGTAGTAATGAAGAAGAGAAAGATGGTGAATTAGTTGTTTCAAAAGTCTTTTACCAAACTCAACCTCGACAATGTGGTGCTAATAATAGTTCCAACATTATTATAAAGGATGCTTATGAAAATAGAATGATGATGACTCAAGGGAATGTGCAAGATGATAATGAAGCTCCTACTATGGATTACTACAATCCCCCTTTCATAAACTATGACCATGTTGGCCATAACTTGGAACCACAGTTTAATCCAAACTTGGTTATGCAAGGTGATGGTTCTTCTTTTATTCGATTAGCAATGGATGCAAACAAAGCAAGGTTGGACAGAAATTAGCTATGTGATATGAAAAACTTCCTGGGTAGAGGATTATTAATGTATAGTGGTGACAATGACTACATAGATTTTGATGGTTTTTATTATTATTGTTGTTATTATATATATAACATTATATTTATTCTATACACTAGTACAAAAAGATTAATATAATTTTAAAATTTACACCCAATATATTAAAAACGGGTGTAAATAAGAAATGTGGTGGCAATCTTGTAAATAAAGTATCATTTTAAAGATTATCAGGTGATATATACACCATATTTTTTAAAAACGGATTTAAATTAAAAATATTATTATAATCAAATTTCAATTACTCCCTTTAAACCAAAAAAAGGGTGTAATTTTATATAAATTTAAAATATTTATTTAATTTTATAACTGAAAATATATAATCTATATAATATAATAATAAATAATTTAAATATTATTAACAAATTAATGAGTAGATATTAATGAATATAAATTTATTAGGTGAATAAAATAATCTTAAACATATAATCCAATTCATAGTATTGAACAAGTTCTACACTAAATTTTCAACAGAACTCTCTTCTAAACCCAGTTCTCAACAAATTTTACCAAAAACGGAATCGAAGAACAAAGCCATATCAGAATTGTTTCTATTTGTTTTCGCGCGCAGTGCACAGAGCTTAGGTTTTCTAGCTTCCCAAAATCGTGGCGAACCTTGATTCAGTTCATTTCCTTCACCAAAACCCTAAAAACAAAAAGAACTTACCATATTTGAACCCCTTGCACCTTGCTTCATCTTCCATTTCTTCCTCGTTCACACCCTCTTCTATTCACCACCTATTTCTTATGCTTCACACCGGCGAGCCAGTTAGCCAAGCTGCTCGTCGTTGGAGGTAGAATCTCTTCACTATGTTTCTGTAGATATGATTTACAAATTTCCATTTGTTCATGAATTTTGCTATTGTTGCATAAGTTGAGTCAAATTATTTTTTCGTTTGATAAGATTTGAGATGTTTCATCAATCACTGACTCTGCACTATTTGATATCTTTGAATTTGGTGAATTGATTTGTGAACCTTTAGATTGCTTGTTATGAATGAATCTATTTTCGAATTTCGATTTCATTTTGAAGTAGTAATTCTTGCAATAGAATGTTAGAAAAAGAAATGGTTTAATTGATCTCTAACTTTGTAAAACCGACACCTCAGAAAGTAGGTGTGTTCGTGTTAGTTTCCGAAATTGTCTCCGACATTTGTGATTACATTTAATTTATTCGTTTTTTCAAATTTTTATCGTTGTCGACATGTCAGTGTCGCTGTCGTTTTTGCGATGTCCGTGCTTCATAGACTCCTTATATATTTATTGAATCAGAGGAAAGCTATTATTGAGAGAAATATGAAATGTCTCAGTTTTATAAAATTTCTTGTTTATTGTCGTCTAATCAAGTTGAATGTAGTTTGTGTTCCATACAAAAAATACAAAAAAAGGCTCTTAGCAACAGCATGACTTGATTGCAGCTAGTGTTTTCTTTAGATTCCCATTGTATGATTCAACTTGAGATTATGCTAGATTCCTATTGCATTTTTCAAATTCCCTTGCCTCATCCGTTTGCACTAGCTTTTAGATTTATGAAGAATCTTTCTATAGTATATTGCAAAGTATTGTCAATATTTCCCTCTTTAGAAGCAGCTAGGCCTAGGAGTAAAACCGGAATTCGGGCATTATGTTCATTGCATGTGGCCTTGGAGAAAGCCAAGAATGTTCTCCATCATTGCTCAGTGTGCAGTAAACTTTACCTGGTATGATTCATTTCTTCTATAGCGTTACTTGCGGATTAAGTTTGCAAGGATTTTATCTTATTAAACAATTATCTGTTGTTGGTTGGAGGTTTATCGACCTGAGATACTTTTGCAGATTATCTTACTTGAGATTGATTGTGATGCAGGCTGTAATTGGGGACTCCGTTCTCCTAAAATTTGAGAAGGTTAAATGTGCTCTTGAAGATAGTCTTAGGCGGGTGGAAGATATTGTTCCACAATCCATTGGATATCAGGTAATAAACTTCAAACGCTATTACGATATGGTTTTCCTTTTTTGGCATCTGAATTAGGAGCTCTGTTTTAAATATTTTATTCCAAAATAAATGAATACCACCTTGTTGGTGATCTTATGGATTTTGTTTTCTTTAATATTGTCCCTTGTATCAGTTGTATGTTTATACACATGCACAGATGTTCCTTTTTAATTGTTTTCGCTGTCAATTTTTAACCTAGTCTGGGGTATGACATTACCTGTTCAGGTTCAGGAGATTGTGAATGAATTTGCAAGTGTGGAATTTGCACTTGACCCCTTAGAGAAGCAAGTTGGTGATGATCTAATTACATTGCTCCAGCAGGGCAAGAAGTTTGACGAAGATAGTGAAAGTTATGAGCTTGAATCTTTTCACCAGGCTGCTACTAGACTTGGAATCACATCTTCAAGAGCAGCTCTTGCTGAAAGAAGAGCTCTCAAGAAACTTATAGACAAGGCTCGGGCTGAGGAGGACAAACGAAAGGAATCAATTGTTGCATATCTTTTGCATCTTATGAGGAAGTACTCCAAGTTATTCAGAAATGAGTTTTCAGACGATACTGATTCTCAGGGTTCTGGTCCTTGTTCTCCCACTGTTCAGGGGTCTAATGAGGACGGTGTTCCCGTTTCTCATAATCAGGCTTTTGGCAGACAGCTTTCAAAACTTAGTTCCTTTAGTTTCACGCCAAATAATAATATGGAGCCGGGGCAGATGGCTCTACCACCTGAGGAGTTAAGGTGTCCAATATATCTGCAGCTTATGTATGATCCAATTATTATTGCTTCGGGGCAAACATATGAAAGAGTTTGCATAGAGAAATGGTTCAGTGATGGGCATAACAACTGCCCAAAGACCCAACAGAATCTTCCACATCTTTGCTTGACTCCTAATTACTGTGTTAAGGGTCTTGTTGCTAGTTGGTGCGAACAAAATGGAATTCCTATTCCCGAAGGCCCTCCTGAGTCTCTTGATCTTAACTATTGGAGATTGGTAATATCAGAGTCTGAGTCTGCAAATTCAAGATCTGTAAATAGTGTCAACTCTTGCAAACTGAAGGGTGTCAGAGTGGTTCCTGTAGAAGAGAGTTGTAACTCAAAGGAATATGGGGAAAATGAAGCTGAAAGTGTATCTGCACAAGAGGAAGACACCGAGCAGTATCTTAATTTTCTGAAAGTCTTGACTGAGGAGAACAATTGGAAGGGGAAATATGAAGTGGTAGATAAGTTAAGGCTGTTGCTGAGGGATGATGAAGAAGCTAGGATTCTTATGGGGGCTAATGGGTTTGTTGAAGCACTTGTTCTGTTTTTACAATCGGCTTTACATGAAAGGAATTTGATGGCTCAGGAAAGCGGAGCAATGGCTCTTTTCAACATAGCTGTGAATAATGACAGGTCTGCATTATCATCTGTAGTTTTTATTATTTTGAATCATTATGTAGAAATTCTTTTCATGTTGTTGCAACAAGGTAATTTTCAGTTTCAGCTTTTGAATAATTCTATATTCTCATAACTAATTTATAGAAATACTTATTGTTTGTTATTGCAAATAGATGGATGCCACTACACCCAAGTACTCCAAGAATAGGTATGAAGAAATTGTGAAGGAAGTTTCATCCTATATGAAGAAGGTTGGATATAACCCAGATAAATTTCCATTTGTTCCCATCTCTGGTTTTGAGCTTGTTACCAAGATTGACGGACGTTCTGTTAAAGAGATAGAGAAGGAGCCCAAGTTCCTAAAGAATGGTGATGCTGGTATTATTAAGATGCTTACCACCAGCGGCTTTTAGTAGAGTTTTGCATGTAAAGAATGGTGACTGCATTAGATTTATTTTTTCATCATTGTTGATTTGTCAGATTGAAAATGAATACACATCTGTTCAACAGGCATACAAAGAACACGGCACGCGGTATATTCAATGGGCAGGAAACATGGCTGTTGGGCTAGATACTGGAGTTCCATGGATCATGTGCAAACAATTGAATGCACCAGAAGGAGTGGTAGGTGGTTCATTCAATTTCTCTTGGACTTTTTTTCTTTCTTTCTTTTTCTTGTCAATAAAAATTGAAGAAAGAGCTGAATCTACAAGGTCAACATTTCCAAATATAAATTCTTAAGATTACGCCTAAACATGTACTATGTTTCTGAAATGGATATATGCAAATGTCAGTATAAATTTACATAAATGCTGATTGCACCACATTAGTCTAACGAGTTTGCAACGGTGCAAAAGTTCGAATGCGCAACACTCTATTTAATAATTTTTAACAATAATAAGTTCTTCTAACATAACCTCTCTTTGATCCATGACCTTTCTCCATCTTGCTGAGGAAACATGAAACCCGAAACTAACCTAACATAGCCTGGTTCATCTTCATCTCCAGTTAAGGTAGTGCATCTTTCCACCATTGGCATCCATAAGTCTGTGGTATTGTGTGTTCCGTGTTGTGTTTGTGTTTAGTGTTTTTGGTGTTGTTGTGAGTTTTCTTTTTGTTGTTAAATGTATTTCTGATACTCTATTCCGCTTCTGCTTTTTAATTAAATATTTTATCATGGTTTCCTCTTTAAAAAATTCTAGTGTATCATTTATGAGCGAGGACACATCTGAGATCATGTCGGTGTCACACTTTTGATGGCACAGTATTAAGAAACTTTATTTACTCAATTAATAACCCACCCAACTAGTAAATGACTTCTTGCTCAATTAGTAAATGACTTATTAAATATAATACCTTAGTTAGTAATACTTTGGTTTTATTTACTCAATTAAATTAAGCTTCACGGCAGAATTTATGTGGATACGCGTAAGTTTAAAGGAATTGTTGTTATTTTTCGCATGTTGGAGGAAAATCATTGTTTACTATTAGTGTTTTAAAGATAAAAAGCTCAAGAGCAAACATGGTTAACTTCTATCAAGAGTAGTAGTATTTATTATCCTTTCAAGGAGTTGTATGATAGATGCGGCGGAAATTGGAAGCGGGGGTTTTGAGGTTCTTGCAGTCTGTGGAACAAGCCTCTGGCATGGTTGAGACACCATCAGGAAGTGTAATATTTATTTCATTATATATGTAGACCATTGTTTTTTAGTTTTCCTCTTGGATTATGAGTTGTTTTTTCGGTTTTTATTCTATTGTTAGGTAAATTCTTAAGATTGGTGATGTTTAATGTTTTTCACTTTGTTAAACAGAACAGCTTATATGGTATGACTTGTCACCATTATACATTTTGTAACAAGTGATGTAAATGAAATAATGTATTAGTCCAATAATAGAACAGAAAAATTAAAAGGAAGTGGATTTGGAATTTTAAATGTTGTATCATGATAGTTTAAGAAAAAATCTCGCAATTTGGACGGTTTTCTTAATGATGAATGGCATTTTATTGGCAGATGCAAATAACAATAGGAAAGTATCACACCTTAGCGATCAGCAACTCCTCGGTCTATTCATGTGGTTCTAGCTTGTGTGGTGCACTTGGTCAAGGGTCTGAAACAACACAGCTTCCAGCATTGGCCCGAATCAGTTTCCCACCTTTGGCGCATGTCACGCATGTTTCGGCCTCCTATAACCATGCAGCTTTTGTTATGCAATCTGGAGAGGTTTGTAGCGGCTTAGTATCTATTCGATTAATTAATGCTTTATTTTCTTGAAATTGAAACCAATAGTTTTAGATTGTAAAATGATTAATACTTGTATCCATTGTGAACTTGTGTTTTCACTTTGCAGGTATACACTTGTGGAGATAATTCGTATTTCTGCTGTGGTCATAGAGATACAAATCGAGCAATTTTCAGGCCACGTCTTGTTGAATCCTTAAAGGGGATTCCTTGCAAGCAGGTAAAATGCAGATCATACTTTCATCATCACTTTTGTTGACTGAATGGAAGTTAATGGTTGGTCCGTATTACATGTTCATATTATTTTTACTCTGACATCTTTTGCTATAGATTTTATCTTGTCTGATATTGTTTAAAATTGTCTATCAAGTCTTTCCATGAAGTCTCCAATAAAATCCATTTTATAATTCCAATCATAGTCACTTAATTTACTGTAGTATATAGAGAGGGTATTGCGAATTGGTTTGCAACGGCCAATTCGCGGCAGTCTTCTGAATCGATTAACTGAAATTCTGGATGAATTCGTAAAAAGGTGCAAACCAAAAAGATGGAAAAGTAAGTGTTTTGAAGGGGATTCTCTTGTGGGAATGAAAGAGGAGTTATCAAAGTAGAGAATGTTATTTAATAAAATGAATGTTAGTTTGTGCTAGAGCACGGTGTTTCTTTGACAGCCGAGACTCTGGAAGGTAAGTTTTTAACCAAATTTTTGTTTAATGAAGTTAGTCTTTTGCATATCTAATTAGTACTATAATCTTTGCTTAGGTATCATTCAAGAAGATCTAAGTCTAGAGAGATAAATCAATCTAATGGGGGTCGTTCTGATAGAAGAAAACATGAAGGCGAAACAAAACAAAGAACTCATGCCGAGGAGTGGAATACCGACTTTAAAGGCAACCATAAAAGGAAGCGCAGAAACAGAACTCCTGATATTGAGTTAGAAGAGAAAGATAGGGAAAAATATCATGAACACAGAAGGAAAAGCTCATTTAATACGATTAAAGATGACAGTAGCGGAAGGCGTGATGAGTATTCTGAGGTGGATAGAGCAACTGTAAACAGGGACCATGAAAAGCAGTATGATAGAAAAAGAAGGAACTCACGAATGTCGGATTGGGATAGTAGGGACTGTACTTATGAGGCTGGATCTGATGAGGATAGTAATAGAAGAAGGCACCGTAGTAGCCAAAGGAAAGGATCAAGACATCAGAGCAGGGACAACAGTAATGTTACTGATGAACCTGACAAAAATAGAGGCCATGAAAAGTTTTCTGATGTGGACTAGAGAACACCGAAGCTAACCGTCAAGTATGGCATAAAATTATATATGAAGAAAGTGTTATGACTTGGTTAAAATATAATTTTTATGTGTATGATTTTATAGTACTTGAAATATTATGAATGCACATGATTTTGTATATTTTTTGGTTAATATTAAAAATATTTTGACTTAGTTAAAATATGATTTTTATGTGTATGATTTTATAGTATTTGCAATATTATGACTGAAAATGAAATATAACTAAATGGTGTATATGAAATAGGGTGTAAATAGATTTAAATATAATATAATTGTTCATTCATAAATGATGTATTTACACCCGGTTTTTATTAAAATAGGGTGTAATTAAGAAGGTATCTACACCCGATTTTAATTAAAATAGGGTGTAATTAAAACGTAATTACGTCCAATTACACCCGATTTTTATTAAAATATGGTGTAATTAAAACGTAGTTACGTCCAATTACACCCGATTTTTATTAAAACAGGGTGTAATTAAAACGTAGTTACGCTCAATTACACCTGATTTTTATTAAATCAGAGTGTAATTAAAAACGTAATTATGCCCAATTACACCCGATTTTATTAAAACAGGGTGTAATTAAAAACGTAATTACACCCGATTTTTATTAAAATAGGGTGTAATTAAAGACGTAGTTACGTCCAATTACACCCGATTTTTGTTAAAATAGGGTGTAACGTAGAACATATTTACACCCGATATTCTTAAAATAGGGAGTAATTACGAACGTATTTACACCCGTTTTAAACGGGTATAAATGCGTTAGACATTTCTCACCCTGTGGATATACACCCAATTTTTATTAAAAATAATGGGTGTAAATTTAATAAAAAACGGGTGTAAATTAACATTTTTGTACTAGTGATATTAAATTTATATGTATAATAAAAATAGAGAAAATGGGATGTACATCTCATGTTGTCTGATTTAGAAGGGCAAAAAAGTTCAATTGTATGATCACATGTTGATATTGGGGTTCGCACCTAATCACCTACCAAATCAAGCTCGTCACTAAGAGATTATCATTTTGGAAGAACTTGTTTGTGAGTCTTGGAGGTAGAGTGGTTCTTCTAAAATCGGTCATAAAGTCTTTTTCTATTTTCTTCCTCTCTTTTATGAAGATGCATGTGTCGGTGTGAAAAAAACTTGTTGGATAACAATGGAGATTTCTCTGGGAGGACCCAAAGGTAGGTTTAAGGTGGCATGGGTCAGGTGAGAGGATGTGTGTAAAGCCAAAAAGTTAGATGGGCTAGAAGTTAAGGATCTGAGGCAAGTTAATTTGGCCCTGCTTAGTAAGTGGCGTTGCAGGCTATTGTTATATAGAGGTATGGAACCTCAATGATCAGGTTCCCAATAGGTGGGAGGGAAGGGGGCATGAGGAGGGTTTCTCATTGGTGGAGATATCTCTTTTACTGGCTCCAAGGATGAGGGGTTGTCTGATTGGTTTGCTTCTTCTAACTCTAAGGTGGTCAGGAATGGGTTACACACGGTTCTGCCATGATGAGTGGGTTGGGCGGATCACGTGTGTGTGCCTTTTGAGAGGTTGTTTCTTACTTTCGATTAGAAGTCTCTTGAGGTCGAAAGGATGAATGTTTAGGTGAAAGGTATTTAGGTTTAGCAATTTAGGTGAAGGTGTAGGCTGCTCCTTTGAGAGGAAGAGCTTATGGGTAATTTTTTATCCTTGATTGAGGGAAGGATTAAATTGGATAAAGAGGATGATTGGGTTTGGAAACTGACCCTGGAGGTGGGTTCTCAATGAGATTGACATATGATTTCCTGATTTAGAAAGACAAAAAAAATCAATTGTATGATCACATGCTGATATTAGGGATTCACACCCAATTACTCACCAAATCAAGCTCGTCACTAAGAGGTTATTTTTTTAGAATAACAAGTTTGTTAGTCTCGGAGATAGAGCGGTCATTCTCAACTCAATCCCTATTATCTTCCTCTCTTTTATGAAGATGTATGTGTCGGTGTGGAAAAATCTTGTTGGGATGTCTTCCGTATTGATCGACCTCAAGTCCAGAATAGGTTGCAATGGAGACTTCTCTAGGAGTGTCCAAAGACGGGTTTAAGGTGGCGTGGGTCAGGTGGGAGGATGTGTGTAAAGGCAAAAAGTTGAACAAGTTAGGAGTTAAGAAATTGAGGTAGATTAATTTGGCTCTATTAGTTCGTAAGTGATTGATGTGTGTGAACTGCAAATGCACGATTATGTCAAGTAATACATAAGTTCGATCCCACATGGAGACGTGTGATTACCAAATTCTATCTCAACTATGCTTATCTAGGGTGATCGCAAGTGGTTTGTTTGATTGCAGATGGTAAATTAAAGTTTAAACAGACAATGTAAAATAGGACTAGGAATTATGATTCGTCCATCTAGACTCATTCCTACGATTTGTGTGTATTTTGTATTACGAGAAGTTGTAAGCGATTTTTATAGAAAATAAGATATATATATATATATATATATATATATATATATATATATATATATATATATATATATATATATATATATATATATATATATATATATATATATATATATATATATATATATGTGCGTCAACCACTTTTGTGGCGTGCGCATCTAGATGTTTTTTAGGCACAACTAAGTAAATCAATCAAGAGCGCTATGTCTTGTCACATGACAACGCTTCTTGATTATTTCTCAACTAAGATCAAGTAGCCTTGTCAGTGGCACCTCGAACTCAATTATTTAGCAATTCGCTTTTGGATGGCGATTCATTACCTTTCGATACATGAACGACATCTTTGATGACCTTGATTTTGCAACCATCATAAGCGTAAAAAAAGTACTCGAGTTCTAAAATAAATAAAGTCTAAACTTCTAGTAGTTACAAAAACATATACTTAATAGAGATTTGTTATAAGATTGACTCTCCTAACCCCCAAGTCCCTACTGGACTACTCACTCATTGTGAGTTGGGAAACAATAATAGTAAAGCTTAAGAACATTACAAGAGAAGAAAGTAAATAAAATAAATAAAGTGATAACAAATTGTAAAGTAAATATGAAGGCAAGCTTAACAATAAAATTCTGGAAATTACAAATAACAAAAGCTTAAAAGAACTTAAAGAGAAATAACAATGTATTGCAAGAAGTGTAGTACAAAGTGATGGATCTTTCTAAGTCTCATCCTTAGGTGTCTCCCCATTTTGCTTGATGTTTATGCATATTTTTATACTGATTCAAGCCATAAATGACTCATAATTGACACTAATTTTATGGATTACTACCACTAATAACCTAACTATAGAGTTTATTAGTGGTAGTAATCCATGTTGGTAAGATCACTCGTTTACTCACCCCTAGTGATGCCACATAGGCAATACCATTAGGTCCTCGTCGGTGGGCTAGTACAATCACAGTGATGTGGTTGTACTAGCAATTGCATACTTGTGTGTTGTTTGTGTGCTTGTTTCTATCTCATTGATTAGTTATGGGACTTCCAATGGTGATATCGTCAATGTTGTGTATTTGTATCCGACCGGGAGGAAACGCCGGATCCACGGCGGATTCGTTTGATTGTATGTACCTTGTAGAACCGAATGAACTCATAAGATAGAGAAACTCACGGGGATTTAGTAATCTCACCCCAATCCTTTTAATAGTTTTCAAGAACAGGATAGAAGTAGAAGAATTGTCAGATGGTTTGTATTGAAGACTCTGCAGATGGCAGGATGACCTCACCTTATCTTATCTTTCCGCTGTGTATTGATGAAGACTAGCCAATTTATACATTGTAGTCGGAGACTTGGTTTGTATATGATTTTAATTTTCTGTCTTTATCGCTTATGTATGTTTCTTGTACCGATTATAGCATCATTACATATTATTCTAGACATATATACAGGGTGTTACATATAATGAGTAGTTTGAGTAGAATAAGGAGGTAATTAAGAAGATAATTATATAAATTTTACTAGGGGACATTTGTTTTATGGATTGTAAATTTATTTTTTAGGAATGTAGGTTGAAATATTTTTCTTTCTCAAGTTTGTTTCAAGTTTTGATAAATTATGCTATGAACTTTTTATTTTCAGAAATTTATTTTACAAATAATTTTGTCCCTTTCTATTTTTATGTTATATCGTGAGAATCTTACATTTTCACGGGAATAAAAAATTACCACCCATAACATAACTTCTCATTCACAAACATTTTAACTCATTTATTATTTTAAAATTTAAATTTAATAAATTTAATAAATATTTCAAAGAAATTATATTATTTACCAAACACTTAAACAGAATAAAATTCCCAGTAATAATGTTCTTAGGAATAATATTTCCAATTTTATAATTTTAATCCTTCAAATAAACACATCCTAAGACATAATTCTGTTCTTGAATTATTTGATTTTTTTTAATAAATTTGAATATTCATTTCATGTGTTTTTTTTAATAATAAAATACATATTTATTATGTTTATACTATATATATATATATATATATATATATATATATATATATATATATATATATATATATATATATATATATATATATATATATATCACATTTTAGTTTATTTGTGGGTTTATTTGTATATCTCTTTCTTTTTATAATTTTTATCATGGTTTTTGTAAGCTCTGTTTAAAAATCAACTGCAAACAAAATATCTCTAACTTCCGTAGATGCATCTCCAGAAGTACCTTTTTAAAAAATTTAGTTTTTTCTGTAGATGCATTTACGGAAGCGTTAAAAACTTAATTAATTTGGGGTTTTTCCAATTAATTCATAATTAATTTGGGATTTTCCTAATTAATTTGTAACTTAATTTTCCCAATTAATTGGGAAAATCCCAAGATTTACTAAGGTTTTCTTAGATGCATGATTTCGTATGTGCATCTACGGATCAAAACAACGTTAAATAGGGGTGTGCAAAAAAACCGGTTATCCTTAACCAAATTAGTATCCAAATTATTCCACTTTTTAAAACCCAATCCAAATACTAAAATATAAAAACGGGTATCCATTTTGTTATCCAAATATAAACCGGTACTCATATGATTTAGTTATTTGGTACCCAAATTTGGTTTTTTTTACACCCCTAATTATGCAACAGTTAGCACTGGATTATTTTGCAGTACTGTTCTATAATAAATCATCAGTGCATAACAGAATCTTACATAATAAATCATCAGTGCATAACAGAATCTAAACAACCAGCTATTTTCTGTAATCTGTATTTAACAGCACTAATGACTAATCACAGTAGATTAAACATAGTAGTTACGAATTTTCTTTATTATCATAATAATGAAAATTAACAGAATTACTTTTTCGTTTCTTCAGGCCCTAAATACAAGAAGACATGGAGAAATCAAATATAAAAATACATCTAGATTTAACTAGATACTTTATTAAGAGCCAAATTTAAACAATTTCTTTTAAAAAATTTGTTTTGACATAAATTAGTTAAAATAAATAGACTTTTTAAAGAAAATAAAACCGTTTTTTTATATAAAATTGGTTTTTTTATAAAAAAAATATGGTTTTGAGAAAAACCGGTTTTAAACTGGTTTTTATGAAAAACCGGTTTTAAACTGAACCGATCCACGTATAAACCAGTTTTAAAAACATAAACCGGTTTTAAAGAAATGGTTTTAAGATCCAAACCAAACCATATATATGGTTCAATTTGGTTTGGTTATTGATCCATGCACACCCCTAACGTTAAACAAAAAAAGGTGCTTCCGAAGATGCATCTACAAAAGCACGAAGACATTTTTGTCAATTCGATGGTGCGTGAGAGATCTATAGAGTCTAAATATTTTAATCTCTCTTCTCTTTCTCTCTGTCTTATAATTCTTTTATTATTTTTATCATGATTTTTTTTTTATCAATATGCCACAAAAATGAAAAAAAAAAATAATATTCATTAATTTTAATCATTAGATTGAAAACAATTAATGGTCAAGATGTGGAGTAACTCTTGGAATAAGATTATCCCTCCTCATAAGTTATTAAAAATTTGTTAAGTCGGTTAAACAGGATACCTGACTTAACAAGTGGAAATTTCAGACACTTGTTAAGTCGGGTATTTTATTTAACCGACTTAAAAAATTTTCTGCAATTTTTGAAAATTTTCAAGCTTTTGTCCAATGTTTGAACGAATCTATGAATGGAAAAAATTTTAGTATTGGTTCGGTCAAGGGTTGGACGAACCCTAATTGCAAAAGAGGGCCTTTTGAATTTTTTTCATTTCAATTTGTAATATATTAGTATTTTGTTTTTATTTTTGGCATATTGATAAAAAAATTATGATTTGTATTCTTTTTCTTTTTTTTTCTTGCGTTTTTAGAGAGAAAGAGTATTATCTTACTTTAATTTATAATAATTGTGTTAAACAAATATTTATATTTTAAAATATAAAAAAAAACATTATAAATCTTACATGTATTAGCGTAGTAAAAAAGTGATAGGGGAGGGATAAAGAGTATTGAGAGAGATTTTCATCCTACTTTCATTTCTAATAATTGTGTTGAATTAATATTCTTTTTAACAAGATATATACAAAAAAAAATATTACTATAAAAATATACATGGGTTAGCGCAGTAAAAAAAAGGAGAGGAAAAGGGGAGGGGAAGTGAGGGAAAGTTGTGTGAGAGAGAAAGACAGAAAGAGAGTATAATCTTACTTTAAATTTAAATAATTGTGTCTAAATAATATTATATTTTACAAGACATGCACAAAACACCTCATAAAAATCATATATGCGTTAGCGCAGTAAAAAAAATACACGGATATGAAAGTGTCTGTCTGAACGCTAGTAATATTCAATGTAGATAAATTTTGCAAAGAAAAATGTGTAAAAATATTTTTCATAGAAACAAATGGTGTGTTTGGATTGACGGTGAACAGAATTGATTCTAGCAGAATTGAGTTTGATAAAATTAATTTTAACAGAATTTAGTTTAACATAATTGATTTATGTTTGGATACATATATGTAAAAGTGAATTGAACAATAGATTTCAATGTCAAAATTACCCAAAATCAATTCTGAAGGTATAAGCTACAAATTCTAACTTCAACTAGAATCAATTTCGCAAGCATAATCAATTTTACTATTGATAAAATAAATATTTCAAAAACACCCGGAATCAATTCTACACCTCTAAAATTGATTTTAAATCTTCTAAAAGTCAATTCAAATATGCCAGAGGTATACTTTAATTTTCTACTTTAGCCAACATTCTAGAATTTCTCTGTAGAATGTAGTTTAATAAATTTTTAGCAAAAAATAAATTATTTTAAAATAATGGTATTTTTTAATTTTTAATATAACTATTTTACTTGTATATTTTAATTAATACTTTATATATTTATCCCTAATTTGTATTCATCATAATAAAAAAACACACTAGTAATTATCAAAAATAATTGAAATTATTGAATATATAGTGACTATTCTCATTCTTCTTTAATTTATTTTAATTTTACCGTTGTTAAAACTTTATACCAAAATTAATTTGAAATAGCGAGAATATAAGATTAAAAAAAATTATTATTATGATTTACATCTCAACGGAACCAGGAGGGAATGTGAAAATTCAAAAAAAATTGCAGCAGTAGTTCCCAGAGCAACAGCAACACTCATCACCTCTACAATGGAAGACGCTCCCTCTCTCGAACTTCAAATCCTCAACGGTCCTCGCAAAGGTGAAACCCACCGATTCCAACCCGGTTTCACCGTCAAAATCGGCCGTGTCGTTCGCGGCAACAATCTTCCCATCAAGGATCCAGGTATATCCACCAAACACCTCACTATCCAAATCGATTCTGGAAATTGGGTAGTCCTTGACCTAGATTCCTCAAACGGCACCGTTTTGGACGGTGCGACAGTTCCTCCCAATACTCCTTTTCACCTCCGTGATGGATCCGTTGTTAAGATCGGTGAAGTTACTTCTATTGTTGTTAACTTCGTTAAACCCCAAAATAATGCTACAGTTAGTACCGAAGTAGAAGGGAAACCAATGCGCGGTAAAAGAGGTAATAAAGGTGTTAATTCTAGGGTTCCTGTTCAGAGTGTTGATGAAAATGAAACTGGGAATGTGGTTCAACCTGAACCAACTAGGGTTACGAGAAATACGAGGAGTGTGCGGAGTGGAAACAATGTTTCTGATTCTGCTGTTGGGAATTTGGATGCTGTAGAAGAAAAGGTGGAAGAGCCAAAAAAGAACACGCGTGCCACGCGGAATAATAAGAGTAAGCAGAAGACGGTCACATTTAGTGGCTTGAGTATTGGGGATTTGGAAGCTCAAGAAGAGAAAGCAGAAGAGTTGAAGAATGCGAGGGTGACGCGTAACGCGAAGAATAAGAATAAGCTGAATGTGGTTGAGATTTCTGAATCAAGTAATGTGGATTTGGATGTTGTGGAAGAGAAGGTGGAGGAACCGAAAAATAAAAGGGTGACGAGGAATGCGAAAAATAAGCGGAAGGTGATTGAGATTTCTGAATCAAGTATTGTGGATTTGGATGTTGTGGAAGAGAAGGTGGAAGAACCGAAGAAGGCAAGGGTGACACGTAATGCGAAGAATAAGCAGAAGGTGATTGAGGTTTCTGAATCAAGTGTTGGGGATTTGGATGTTGTGGAAGAGAAGGTGGAGGAACCGAAAAATGTAAGGGTGACACGAAATTCGAAGAATAAAGGGATTGTGATTGGGGAAAATTCAAGTTTGGCAGATGGGGTGGTGGATGTGGAGAAAAAGAAAACAAGGGGTGGTGCCAAGGGAAAGAAGAAGTTAGAGGAAGAGTGTGTTGATGATGGAGATGGTAAAGACATTTGTGATGAGAAAGACAATGAGAATTTGAACAAGGATGAGAATTGGACGGATATGAATAAAATGAGTTTAGGTGAGTGGTTTGATTTCTTGGAAGTTTTTTTGCCAAAACAGATCAACAATGAAACTGAAGCTATTATTGATTCCATGAGAGAAAAAGCTGAGAGACTTCGCGAGTACGTCATAATGTATCAGAATCAAAAAGCTTAAACTACCCCTGGAATGGAATAGTCTTGTGCCATGCTCATACCACTGCCAATGCAGTGGTTCTAGAGTTCCAGTTTATGTAGTTACTGATTGCTATGTGAAGTTAGAACAACTGTTAGGTAGTTAGATTTTGTTAACTGAAGGAGTTCTTAGCTAGCACTCTTCTGCTATTCTCTCCAGAATATTTGTGCTATGGCTACTTATAAAAGTAGTGTACCTCTCTATTATTGCTTTTAGTGAAGTAACTCAAATTTACAGAAACTGTTATTTTTTTCTTACATCCTTCAATGTTATTTCTCCTTTTCAACTTGTCTGTTTTACAAGGTCTGTTCACTTTTTTAGTTTGTAAATATTGCTAGTATACACTCACATAAAGCATGGTTTTGATGAATTTAACTTGTATTCAACTGCTGTATTATATGCAATAGTCTGGCACCGAATTGTCTTATAACCGGGTGAAGCAGTTGGCCTTTACTTTTCCTGAAGATGCTGTAACTAGTACCGGAGTTCCTTTCTGGTCTGCACCAAAAAGATTTCAGGTCCACTGCAGTTTTCGACCTCTGATCTGGGTCATCCACATTTTGTGGCGGCTGCTGCTATTTTACGCTCAGAAACTTTTGGCATAACGATCCCTGACTAGGTTAAGAACTCTAGGAAGGTGGCTGATGCAGTTGATAGGGTGATTGTACCTGACTTTCAGCCTAAGGAAGGTGTGAAAGTAGTGACAGACGAGAAGGCCACTAGTCTCTCCGCTCTATCTGTAGATGATGCAAATGTTATTACTTATTAATGATCTAACAAAATAAATAAATATTTCTATTAAAAAATTGATTTTACTAAATGGATGGTGGCGGAGAGGGGATATCCAAACCCAATCTGAACCCGTTTGGGTTTTAATTCTCCAACCCCGTTTGGGTTTGAGGCGGGGAACAGGGATTGTTTGGGGATTCGGGTTTGGGGGAGGTTAATACCGTCCCCGCCCCACCCCGTTGCCATGCCTAGTAAGGTTTGCTTTGTTGCGCATGTCTGTATCAACGATTTTCTTTAATATAATTGTTCTCTATTTATATATTACCAGACTAACATTTTAAACTGCATATTATCATTTTTTAGATGTATGAGGTCTGTATCTATATCTTGCTTTGTGTCATTGAGTTTTTTATCTGGGCTATGGAAGAAGAGTTTTCATCTTTCACTTTTTAACACAAGCTGTTTCTCAACTCAATATAGCGTGCATGATGTAACTCCATCAATTGTGCAGCCAGTAAACACTACAGCATAAGCAAGTGGTGACTGGTGAGTAATAGTTGTGCAGCCATATCCCTGAAATGTAAGGTTTGCTCTGCTGGGCATGTGCTTATCATACGATTTTCTTTAATATAATTGCTCTCTATTTATATACTACCAGACTAACATTTTAAACTGTTGCACTTGTCTGCATATTATCATCTTTTAGATGTTTGAGGTCTGTATCTATCTCAAATTGTTTATCTTGCCTTGTGTTGAGTATTTGATATGGGCTTAGGGCTATGGGAGAATTGTTTTTCATTTTTTAACTTTTTAGCACAAGCTGTTTCTCAACTCAATATAGCTTGCATCTTGTTACTCCATCAGTTGTGCAGCCAGTAAGCACTACAACACAAGCGAGTGGTGACTGCTGACTGGTGAGTAATAGTAGGATGTAATAGAGAAGATAAATCTATAGAATCATGAGAAAGGATAAGCTTATCCTATCTATTCTTCGATTTCTACCTGATTGTTTGAAACTGTGACTTGCTGACATACTCAATGTTAATTAAGAAGTTTTTGGTTAAAACAATTCTTACAGATTCTGGGCTTTTTAAATTGAGGTGTAATAGAGTAGTGGTTACATAATATTCTATTATGTGTGTCAATAGTGGGAAGAGTAGTGGAGGATGCGTTCCACTACCACTGCTGAGCTGGCACTAGCTGTTAGATACATTTGTCAGTATTTGATTACCTTTTGCTTGCCTATATATATAGCAAGTTCCTTGTATCTTTATCATTAAGAAATACAATGAATATTTCTCTTATCTTATCTATTGCCTATTGTTTAACAAACTCTATCAAGGTGCTACTTCTGTAAAAAAGACATGATTATTCTTGTGGGGGAAGTAATAATGTAATTTTACTTGCGTTTTATGTTTTTGTTGTACGAGACATGATTATTCTATACCGATGGGAACAAAATTTGTGATACAGACATCGTTGTCCTCCTAGGATAAAGACGTCTTCATTCTGCCAATTTAATTAACTTAGCTGATGAGACTTTTCATAGGTTATGGTTATCTGATTTTAGAATAAAATAGAAACTCGGATATTGTTTTTATTTCCTTTACTGTTTTAGGTAACAAGCATACACTATGTTGGTTAATAAATTCTTGCTAGGGCCTTCATCATGTCATATTTGGTGAATGGTCAAAGTAGACGTCTCAAAGTTGAATTCTCTCTATTTTTCAAACAAGTTGGCTACAGTAGTAATATAATAGAGTAAAGTGATTTTAGAAACATCAAGTAACTACAAGGTTATGTTATCGTCTTGGAAAAAATGGAGGCAAGTCAAGGAACTCTTCCTCTCAATACATGCCATGTCCAAAAGCCGTTGCTTATCATCAATAGGTTACACATGCTCCTTCATTCCACGGCTATTGGCTTCTTGTTCTATTACAGGGTGAGCTTTCTTTTTCAAAATCCAGAAAACAGGGGAAGCCATTTGTTACCATGGCTCCTTGTTTTTGCTTCCGAAATCATTCTCTCCTTCATTTGGTTCCTTGGCCAAGCTTATCGTTGGCGTCCAGTTTCACGACGTGTCTTCCCAGAAAGATTGCCAGAGGATGACAAGCTCCCTGCTGTTGATGTGTTCATATGCACTGCAGATCCAATTAAGGAACCCACTTTAGAGGTGATGAATACTGTTTTATCATCCATGGCACTGGATTATCCTCGAGAGAAACTTCATGTGTATCTTTCAGATGATGGGTGTTCCCCCATGACCCTGTATGGTGTGAGAAAAGCTTTTGAGTTTGCAAGGTGGTGGCTTCCCTTCTGCAGAAGATACAAAATAAAGAACAGGAGCCCAAAAGCATACTTTTCTTCTTTGGAGATTGATGATAGTGATTTTGCCAGAAGTAGTGTGTACATGGCAGATAAGCAGAAGATCAAGGTTGAATATGATATGACTGTATCATTGAATTTTTATAGATTGCAGAATATATAGAAGCATTGCTTTATGATGAAAAAATCAACAATTTTCAGGAAAAGTATGAGGCTTTTAAAGAAGAGATCCAGACATTCCAACAAGATAAGGCCTTTTCCAAAGACAGTACTACTGTTGGAGATCACTCATCTGTCATTGAGGTATAATAGCACTTTATTGTCGTAATATCATTTTTTATTACTTTAACTTAAGCAGTGTGAGAGACTTGATATTCCACACAGACAGAGAATAACAACTATACATGACAGCAATAATTTTCTGAGTTTCTAGTGTTCTCAACAAATTACAGTTTTGTGACAGAAAAAATCAGTCAAAACTCATGTGCAACTCATATATGTGCTAAATTTCCGTCATTTTCACTTTATATTAGACACAATTCGTATGAATTTTGCAGGTAATGCAAGAAAATATCATTGATGATGTGGACAATGTCAAAATGCCTCTACTTGTCTATGTTTCTCGAGAGATAAAGCCTCTTAATCCGCACCATTTCAAGGCTGGAGCCCTCAATGCCCTTGTAAGTTGTACGGCTATTTATTTATCTTCCAAATTATATATACAAAACTTGCTTTACAAACTCAGCAAATATAATGATTCTCCACCACGTCTTTCATAAAAATCTTTCAGCTTCGTGTATCTGCTGTGATGAGTAATTCTCCCTACATCTTAGTTCTAGATTGTGACATGTTTTGCAATGATCCAACTTCAGCTCGATACGCCATGTGCTTTCACCTTGATCCAAAGATATCATCTACCTTAGCTTTCGTTCAATTTCCTCAGAAATTTCACAGCATTAGCAAGAATGACATCTATGACAGTCAGCTGAGATCATTATTTACAGTAAGCATGTCAAAACTGATCCTTTCCGATACCATTGCAGTGGTCCTGTAACCTCTGTAGTGTTAAACTAAATCATTTGAACAATTTCAGCTACAATGGCAAGGCATGGATGGGCTTAAGGGACCCGTGTTGTCAGGTACCGGCTTTTATATAAAAAGAGTATCACTGTATGGAAATCACGCGAATGAAGGTATTGGAAACAAGGTTTCTTGTAAAACCCTAGATATGTAGGTTATGAGGCAATGTGCTTTACTGATTGAGTTTTAAATGTTATTAGGAATGACTCATATGCTGGCACTTAAAGAAAATTTTGGTTCATCTAATGAATTCATCAACTCACTTACTCAAAACGGCACAAGTGTTTTTTTGTCGGGCCAGAATAAATTGCTCGAAAAATCTCACTTGTTGGTTTCTTGTAGATATGAAATTGGCACTAAATGGGGACAAGATGTAAGTAGACTTTATAACTGAGATACTACATCAAATTTATACAGACAAAAAGTAAATGTATAATTTTGAACTGTTTCAGGTAGGTTTCTTATATGATAGTGTAGTAGAAGACTTCTTTACTGGATTTATCTTGCATTGTAAGGGATGGACTTCCGTTTTCTGTGAACCGTCTAGGCCACAGTTCCTTGGCACAGCTACAACAAATTTGAATGATGTACTAATCCAAGGCACTAGATGGTACTCTGGTTTGTTCGAAAATGGTATAAGTAAGTTTTGCCCTCTTATATATGGGCCTTTAAGGATGCCAGTACTGCAGAGTCTATGTTTTGCAGAACTCACATATTTCCCTCTATATTGCTTGCCCCTTTGGTGTTTCGCTACCATCCCTCAGCTCTGTCTTCTAAACGGAATACCGTTATACCCTAAGGTAAATTGCTCACCATTCAAGTTTTTATTCTTGCACATACTTTCTTTATACTAAAATCATTTTTTTCTTCTTTATTTTGACAGGTTTCAGATCCATATTTCATTATCTTTTTATTCATCTTTCTATCATCTCTTTCAAAGCATTTACTAGAAGTCTTCTTAACCGGAGGAACACTACACAAGTGGATCAATGAGCAAAGAATCTGGATGATGAAATCAACTACTTGCCATTTATATGGATGTTTGGATGCTTTACTGAAGAAAATTGGTATAAGAGAAGCTAGTTTCTTGCCTACTAATAAAGCAGAGGATGATGAACAAACTCGGCTATACCAATTCGATAAATATGACTTCCGAGCATCGAATATCTTTATAGTTCCAATGCTCACCCTCCTCACAATCAACATATGTTGCTTGGTAGTTGGAGTCTATAGAGTGATATTGGTGGGGAATTGGGGCAAAATGTTGATACAGATTGGCCTTGCATGTTTTATCATTACAGTCAACTACCCTATCATTGAAGGGGTGGTGATAAGGAAGGACAAGGGACGCATTTCACAATCCGTAGCTATACATGCTATCTTAGCTACTATGTTTCTGTTGGCATTTTATATACAAGTATTAGTAAATGTATAGTATGCTCTATAGACGATTTACTGAAATATATTTCAGTGTTTTTGGATTTCTAATCTCCTACATCTTTGTAAATTTGATATAATGTGTATGGAAAATTAGTGGTTCAAGAATTATTTATGTGGTAATCAAGCTCTTATCTAAGTCAACTCCATACCTCTTGAGGTTGTTTTTACTAAGTTTTTGGCCAGTGGTTTAGTGAATGGATCAGCTAAATTATAACTTGTTTGTATGTAAGTGGGTGAAATGATTCCATCTTTAATCAATTTTCTTATAAAGGAATGTCTAAGTCTTATGTGTCTAATTATACACTTTGTTGAATGCTCTAGATAAAGCGGCTTGGCTATTGCAATGTATCAACACTTTTAAAAAATTGTCTTTTGCCAATGGAACTTTCAACAGAAGGTTCCTCAGCCATTCAACTTCCTGACTAGCGGAAGAGCCACAAACTCTGATTACATGGTTGAAAGAATAATGCATGTTTGTTTCGTGCTCTTCCAAAAAGATTGTTCCTCCAGCTAGTGTAAATATTCACCCAATTATGAATTTATGATCTCCATCATTAAATATCCAACTTACATCAGTATATTTTTCTAATATGGCAGGAAATTTGCCAAAATGAAGGCCAATATTTTTGGTCTTTTGTATATAGTATAAAAATCCTTGTTATTGCCTTCCAATGTTCTTTACTTGGATTACTAGTAAATCTACTCATTTTGCTAGCTGCAAATGATATGTCAGGTCTGGTACATTGCATTAAGTACATAAGACACTATTGCACTTGCATACTCTAACTGAGTCACTGCTCTTCCATTGTTTTTTTGAAGTTTGACAACATGATTAAATAGAGTGGTTACTTCCTTAAATTTTAGGTGTTTGAACTTATCAAGCATTTTTTTGATGTAATGTATTTGACTAAGTTCGTAACCTCCACTATTTCGCTTTACTTTAATCCCTAAAATTGTGTCAACTAATCTAAGATCTTTCATCTTGAATGTGGAAGATATAAACCTTTTAGTCTCTAAAATTCCATCCATGTCGTTGCTAACTATCAACATGTCATCAACGTATAAACGAAGGAATATTACAATATTTTTCCGTACCTTTGTGTATAAACACTTGTCAACAAAATTAGGAGTAAATCCATTTGAAAGTATGACATAATCAAATTTTTTATGTCAATGTTTTGGTGCTTGTTTTAATCCCTATAGAGATTTGACAAGCTTACACGCCTTTCGTTCATTTTCAGGAAGCACATAGCCTTCTAGTTGTCCCATGTAAATTTCCTCGTCCAGATCTCAATTTAAGAATGTTGTTTTGACATCCATTTGATGAACTATAAGGTCATTCAAGGAGGCTGAGGCAAACAATACTCTAAGTAGCGTCACTATGATACTTCTTTTTAAACACCCACTTACATCCATTGGGCCTTGATCCCTTTGGTCAGTCAACAAGTTTTCAAGTATGATTTGACGCGATTGAATCCATTTCTTCTTGGATAGCATCCTTCCAAAAGGAGGGGTCCCTTGAAGCCAGGAATTCCTTGTTTTAGGATCATCCTCCACTTGAAGAATAATAGGAATGTTCCGAACATAATTCTTACAGTTTTCTTCAGTTAGATAAAAGGAAATAAGTTAAGAATCAATTTCGTTTGGTCCTAGATCCTTTGTTTCCCAGACTCTCTTGCTTATCCTAGGCTCCATTTGTTTTTCAATGATCCGAGAGGTACTTTCGGGTTGCATCTCGATACTCCGATAAGAATCTTCCTCATGAGATTCTTTATTTTCGGGGAACACAGATTCTTTATCCTTAGTAATAAGATTTTCAAAAATTCTACATTCAGGGATTCAACAATTACATTAGACTCTAAGTTTAATAGTCTATATGCTTTGCTATTGATGCGTATCCTGTAAAGGCACATTTTATCCCTTAAGGACCCGAATTTGTTCTTTTAGGATCCATTTTTTATAGTAGCCTACACATTCCCTACACTCTAAAATAACTGATATTTTACGCTCTATCTTTCCATGCCTCATAAGGAGAAATAAAGATTTTCTTTAAAGGAGATTGTTTATTACGTGACAAGCGGGTAGTAGGGCCTCACCCCACAAATTGAATGGTAATTTGGAGTGCATCAACATGACATTTATCATCGGTTGATATGTTTGATTCGTTATCTCAACCATGCCATTTTTTTGTGATGTGTGAGGTGCAGAACATTCATGTATTATACCATGTTATTCACAAAATGCATCAAATTCAGTGGAAAAATATTCACCGTCCCTATCACTTCTAAGGACTTTTATACTTTTACTTAATTGATTTTAGACTTTTGCTTTGTAAATTTTAAAGGCATTAAAAGCATCATCTTTATGCTTTAAAAGATATACATGTGTGTATCTAGAAGAATCGTCGATGAATAATAAAATATTTATTATCCCCATTGGTTCACATGCCATTAAATTCATACAGATCTGAATGTACAAGATCAATTAGATTTGTATTTCTTTCAACACTTTTGAAAGTTTTCTTAATCAACTTTGATTTAACACATAATTAACATTTTTTTAAAATCATTTATATTACATGAGATCAAACCATATTTAATTAGTCTATTCATAGAACTAATGTCGGTATGTGCTAATTTATTATGCTATAAAGAAATAGACTCAAGCATATAAGCATAATTAGAAATTTCATAATATTGTCGGCAGTACATAGTTTGATTATTCCCTCAGCGAAATATCATTTTCCTATAAATACATCATTACGGGTCAATATAAGTTTTTCCGATTCATATATAGATTTGATGCCTAGTTTTACCAACAAATTCCTGCTAACAAGATTCATATTCATGTCGGGGACATGAAGCACATTGACAAGGGTGACTTTCTTTTTAGAAGTAAAGTTAAGTTCGACGGATCCAGTTCCAACAATTTTAAATCGTACTTCATTTTCCATATGTATTTTATGTCCATCATTTGCCTCTTTATAGGTTTTGAAGATAGTCTTGTCATAGCAGACATGCACAGTTGCACATGTATCATATCACCAACCCTGGACTTTGCTTTTGATTGTCATTATCTTGCTCACTGTAGCGATTATGTTATCATTTACATGAACTGTATTGATCTCATTTTTTATTTTGTCATGCATGCAATCTCGAACATAGTGTTCAGATTTACCACACACGTAACATCCGTTTTTTGGACCTTTAGGACCGCCGGAATTCTTGAACTTGTGATATTCCTAGGGGTGTTCATGAGCCGGTTTGGTTCGGTTTTGAGAGAATCTGATACCCGTACCTATTAAAATTATATGAATTGGTTTCGATTGGATTTACAAATTCTTGCGATAAAGTCAAAACCGAACCAAACCAAGAAAAAACTGGTTGGTTTTGGTTAGATTGATCGAGTAAATAAAAAATGCAAAAATATTTTTAAAAAATAACTTATTTACGAAAATTAATTTTTTATGATAATTTAAAAAATATAGTATTAATAGTGTTTACTGTAAATATTCTTAGACTAGCAACTTTTCTCTAATAGATTCAAAAATATCTAACAAAAAAAATGATAATTAAAGTATTTCACTTTTTTCTTCTTGAAGTTGAATACTTAATCGTACTTTTTATGATAATTAATTATGGTTGATTTGAATTGAGTTTGCGGATGAAAAATGGATTGGTTCAGATTCCTCTAATATATTGTTAATTTGTAAAATACTTCTTCAGATTACTTAATGAGTGTTTGTTAGAAAATTGGCAACCACTTCAAAACAGTTACCGTGGAATACACTATGGCTTGATATTAAACGAATGACAAAAACATGAATCTTATCGTTAAGTTGTTTAGCCGCATATTGACGTCATAGAATCCCGAAAATTAGAGATTCCGCCATAATCTCTTATATTTGACAATTTAGGGCCTGTTTGTTTTGGTTTTTTTTAAAATTGATTTTTAAAGTGTTATTAAATTTTGTGAAAATTTTTTTTACAAAGAATTTTTTTATAAAATCTTCAAATGAAAATTTTGTTTGAATAGTTATTCTTAAAATGTAATTTTTAGATATTTCATCTATTTATGGGAAAAAAATTTGGATATCAAAATTTCAAAAAATCACTTAATTTTGAAACTATTTCAAATAGATTTTCATGAAAATCATTTTTGAAATACGACTTTTTGAAAAAATTATGATTTTGACAATGTTTTGGTCTTCAATTATGTATGTTTATGTTATAAGATGTCAAAATTAGTGTTTTATTTTAGAAACAACGAATATAAAAAAACTTGTAATATTTTGAAAAACGATTTTAGAAAATCTATTTTCAAAAATACAAAAAAAAAAATCTATTTTTTTAAAGCTGAAACAAACTGGCCCTTATCATTAGGTTTATCATGAATGTGGCAATTTCGTAAGGGTTTGTATTACATGACTCTCAGGGAGTTTGTGGCAACACCATAATGCGTTAAGTATCAATGATGAGGCAGGAGCAATAGAAGTCTTGGTTGTGCAACACTTGAATTAGTTTTCACAAAGGTATAAGGGTATTACTGAAGCAAGAACTTGACCAACTAAAGATTCCTGAAATTCTCATTCCAATGCAGGTTAAGAATGGAGAGGATAATTAAAGACAGTGCTCATACAATAGGTAAAATACTAAGATAAAATAGACCAATAAAAGACAAGTATTAATCGGTAATTTAACTCATCTAACATGAAAACAATGTTAAAGAGTTCTAAATAAACTTGCTAAATACTACTGTACAGATGTATAAAACACAACTCAAACAATTAACAAATAAAGATCGTGCCATCAAAACTTTGTATGGCCTAAATGATAATCATTGCTAGCAAACACAAGAACACATCCTCCAAACCACTCAAAAAAAAGAAACTCATTCAATATTTCATAGTCCATAAACACGGCATCAATGATATTTAGACAGACCTAGACGGAGTGATTACATGCAGCATACTAATACACATCCTTTTTAAAACCTCTTATGCCTTCTGAAGAATACACTTCTCATACAGAGCAAGAATATCTTTCTTGGTGGGATTCTTCAACCGAAGCAGCTGATCACCATAGTTATGTTTTGTCAGTTCTACCTTAAGCTTCTGGACAGTAAACTTTTTATAATCCTCTTCATTTGTTTGCTGACTAAGATTGTCCTCTCCGCCCTCGAAGGTTGAACCACCATCTTCTGGCTGAGTGTATTTAGGACTGGATGTACTCCTAGCTCTTTTAGTTCCCCTTAAAATTCTAGGGCTGGCGTCCATGTCTTGTACAGAATCAAAACCAATGTCATTTTCTGCCCTCAATCGCTTACCATCGGATGTTTTTAACTTACTGTCTAATGTTTCATTCAGTCGATACTTCGTCAGCTCTTGATGTAGGGAGTCAATTTTGGCTTGTGCAGACTGTAGCTGCAGAGAAAGAGCCTCAGCACGGTTATTTGCCTGTGTATGTGCTTCACGTTCTGTTTCCAAAAGTTGTTCAAGAATCTCGGCATTATTTTTCCTGTGGGTTTTATCTTTATCCAGAAGTGCTTCTAAATCTTTCTCTCTTTGTTGCACCTTCTCCTCAAGCTTCGCAACTCTGGTAAGTGCGTCCTTCTCTGAATATGTTGCTCTGTGCAATTCAGCTTCCAGATTATCCTTCTCCCTCGCCAGAGTTTCAATTCTCCTTTCAGCCCTCTCAATCTCCGCCAGTCTTTCCATTGCCACACTATGCATCTTATTCTTCTCCTCCAGAGCCGAGCCTGCTTCAGCCCGTGCTCTATCAGCCACTTCAGTAGATCTTGCAGCTTCTTTTTCAGCCCTTTTACACCTTTCTTGAACCTCCTCAAATCTTTTGAACTCAGATCGGTACTTTTGCTCAAGATGGTTCTTCTCCTGCTGATATACCATCGCTTCCCTCTCATATGACTGGGCCTTGGCATTTTCAGATTGCAACTTGTCAGTCAAATCTTTAATTTCATTCCTCAGTGATGATATTTCTGTATCGTAACTCCTTATCTTGGACTCAGCAGCCTGAAAATACGAAGCACAATATTAGTACTGAAAGGACTGAAATAAATGCACCCAAAAAAAAGTAAGATGATACAGATTGGCTCAATGTACTAAAAATATTTCATCTGAAGGGTATGTCAATTGTAGTCTCAACAAATTCCCACTATGTACAGTAATCACTCTGACCTCCTTCCTCACACAAGACCATAGTAAAAAGAAAGAATAAAATAAGAAGAAATTGGACTGATGAAAAAAAAAAGTTTGTCATATGATGTTTAAGTTAATAGAAATCTTATTGAAAGCCCTTCATAATAGTGCTGAGACAAACACTTTTAAGAAGCCAGAAATCTCACCTTCAATTCTAATTTCAGAGTTGTTAAACACATCTCGGCGTGCTCAATTTTTGCGGTTTTTTCTTTTATTTCTTCATCCTGCATAGTTAGCAAACAAGTCAGTACCCAAGTTTGCAAACAAATAAGGATATTTATAGAGTAGCAATACTAATTAAACATATATACAAGCAAAATGAACTGGTATCAGGAGGGAGAGCTCACTTTTTCAGCCAATGTTCCAGAGAATTCTTCTCTCAAGACATCTTCCCTCAACTGTGTCTGCTTGTTTGTGCGCTCCTGAACTATTGCTGCCTTCTCTAGAGCAGATTTCGCTTCTCTGACAGCAATATCATACTTCCGTTTCCATTCGTCAGCATCCTCTTCAGCAGATTTAATTTGTTCCTTTGCTGCTGCCAACCTTGCTTCAGCTGCATTACTGCGGGACTTGAGGGCTGATATTTCAGAACTAGCTTGATCTTCCTTAGCATTCTGCCTTGATAAAACCTGTTCATATTTTCTTTTCAATTCCATAGACTCCTGCTTTGTAGAATCTAATGTCTTCAATAAGCTAGAATATCTATCATCCAGTGAGCGACGATTAGTTTGCAATTCAGTAATGCGATTCATGTACTCATCAGTTAATTTCTTCTTATCATTGATGGCATCCTCGTAGCGCTTGATGTACTCAGACTTTTCACCTTCGCTGGCTTCCAGCCGCTTGGTCAGTAAGGTCATCTTATCTTCATTCATCCGACGTTGTAAAGCAAGAGAACTCTTCTCTGATTCGACTTTATCTATTACCCTCTTGAAAAGTTCAAGCACAGGGCCTTCAAAACTGTAGACAGAAACATATTCTATTGATATATAAAAAGTGCAAAACTACTAGTTCCACTCCACCATCAACCAAAAACAAGAACTTCACAGAAATATATCTGAACAAACCTTCGCTGTAAGAAGCCAGCAAGTTGTTGCCACTTTCCAGGACCTTGAACTGACTTTTCATATTCAAATAAAATAGCGTCAAGAACCTGTGTCAAAGAAAAATTACTCAACCATCATTATTTCAAATAAGATTTACTGAGAGTACATGCATGCTCACTTGTTTTCCCCTTTCAGGTTTCAAACAAAATATTTCAATGCAACCAACAAAAGGAATGAATGCGTCACTTAAAAGTTAAATATTCTTTTTGTTCTTCCCCAAAACAGCAGCAATTAACTACTCAGGAGAAATACAGTAGAACTATAAGTTTCACAGTTAACCCAAAGTTAGCATTATCCATAAAACTTGTTAAGCACACAAACAAGAAACCTGTAAAGAATAATAGTGTATGACAAGAAACATTATGAAAAACATAATTCCAAATGTTTCCATATTTCTACATTTTGTTTCTAATTGGGGGGAGATAAGTGACAAAATATATAGTTTCACAACCTGGTGACAAATAAAATATAGTTATTTGTCAATGAACTAGCACACCATCGAGAATAATATATGCAGAATGGGAAAGGGGGAGGGGAGGGGAGGGGAGGGGGAAGGGGAACTTCAGTAAAAAGGGTAGGTTAGACCCCAACAATTACCTTTGCAACATTATCAATCTTAGCATCAGAAGCCATACAAGCTGCCCTCAGCCTCTTTTCCATAGCATGTATGGCATTTCTACACTGTAATTCTGCCTCATTGAATGCATTCCTTTTGTAATCCTGTAGGTCAATATTAGTTAATACATTAACACGCATATCATTTGCTGCATTGCCTCACACCCAACAAAATGGCACAAATATCTACACCATAAGAAAAATAATGACTTCTCGTTGTTAATATTAATACATACACACACATTGATTAACATAACACATACACACACTGAAGACTACTAGGTTTGTTAAAGCCAACATCTATTGAATCAATACATTTTTAGAAGCACTGCATGATGTTTGCCAGAATTTATAAAAAAAAAAAGTCAACCTAAACAAATCCGATCATATATATTGCACTAGTAGGAATGAGGATAGAATATTGACATTCATATCATAACCTCCAAATATTCCAGAAACAGGAGGGCTAAATAATGAAACATGTAGCTTAATTCACCTCATATGGCATCATGTTCCATTTGAAATGTAAAGCCATACCATTCCCAAAGTTACAAAGTAACAAAAACCATATCCTTTTTCAAATAAAGACCAGCAAACCCCTCTTATTTGCCATAATAATCACTTCAATATACCACAAACTAATAATTTCACATAAGATGCATCTGAGTGGTTTACATGTCTGTTCTAGAATAAATAAGCTAGTTGATTCTCTAAACAGGACTAGAGGATCAAATTATCTTGATAAATTATCTGACAATTATGTGAAAAACCTCTTGTGCTGTGTTTGGATGAGTCATTTCAAAGAGTTTATACCAAAAAAATGAACTGATGCATTCCAATTGGATAGTTGCAATCTACATTAACCCCTCCCCCCTCCCACTCAGATCCGAGAATAGTGACAACTTCTTAGAAGTTCACTCCACCAATCCTAGCAGTAAATATTATCAGGTCAGAAGGTCAGACCCAAGCAGACTTGACAGAGTCACTGATTTTGGGGACTGGGAGAATGCAATTTCGGTCTGAGAAAAGAGCACAGCAAGAGATGATTGAGGTCATTGTGAAATGGCTACATGAGGAAATGGGATATCAACCTCTCACCCGGCACAACAACTGGCAGGGCACATTTTCTGTCCCTTGTTATCAGCAGTTGCGGCAGTGGGCTAGTGGCAGAACATCTGTCGGGTTGAAAGTGGAGTGTATCTATCATGAGAGATGAGAGTTCGACAGTGTATTTCAAGGTTTCCTTTTAAGAACGTGGAATTTCAAATCCCCAATTCCAGGTTTAAAAAGTTACCCCTCAAAAATACGTGGTATATTAAATAAAATTATTTCCAAACAACATATTTTTCACCAAAAATCGTCTAAACAAAATAGATTGGCTCATTAAAACTCACTATCCAAACACTTAGTTTTTAACTTGGCAGCCTACTGAAAACAGTCAATTTACGATCAGTAAAAGCAAATGACATCACAGAATACAAATAAACAAATGCATGTAATATGATTACAGAGACGGCGCAAACGAACCGTCTAAGCAAAAAGAAAAAACATACAATTTAGCCGACGCGTGTGTGGTAAAACATGAGTGCAAACCCTAATAAACTTATATAACTTCTATACGACCGGAAGTTTCATCTTAGTCACTGGTGATATAAAATATCAAATACCTCAAAAGCCTTTTTGAGGAATTTTTGAAGCAGATCTTCAAATTTCTTCCTAGCTGCACCAACTCCTACAGCACTAGCATTAAAAGCAGCCATTGACTTTTGAACTGCTTGTTCGTGAGCTTCCCTCAAAGCAACCTATGAGCAGTGCAGTCAATATTAAGGAAAGAAAAATAAAGAAGTATACAATCAAAATTTACTTTGTGCAGATAGATTACTCACTTCCTCAGGTGGCGTGGAACGGTCAAAAGAAGCCATATAAACTTCAGTAGCTGAATCATAAGCCCTGCGGCACTCTGCTTCTTCAACACTCTGCAAGGCAATAACGACAAAACCAATATTGAGCAAGCGAAAGTCAAGATTATAGACTTACATATTTTTTGTTCGCCAACTATTGCAAATTATAATAAACGCCTTTACATGACAATCTGTTTCTAGGTTCTACATTTATTAATTATTTCAGTAGAATGACATTCTTATGAGTATAACTTCGAGAAAAAGAAAACGAACACTCAGTCATATTAAAAGGGCATTAAAGTAGAGTGTGATTCAAAGGATCAATCAAGAAGGAAGAACTTCCTTCAACTGCGGACTAAGTATCCACTTAAAGGAAACCAGTGTTGTCAATCATGAATCGTGAAAAATAGTAGCTTGTTCAAATTATGCTATACTACAATACTATAGGCCGCTATAGCTGCAATTTGACAGCACTTTGTATTAAATTGTGATCACATGACAATACCAATTTGTTCAAATTCCACTATACTACAGCCGTTAATTGAGAACATTTAAGGAAACCTTGGGGTAGTAAATGAATATTGGCATTCATGTGTCAACTATATCAATAGTCAAAGCTTTTACCAATCATCTTATTTTTTTTTATAGGCTAAATCGTTGATGAAATGAGCAAGTGCAACTAATACTTGTAGAATATAACATACATTTATTACCAGAAGGTAAAAATATAACATCCATTTATTGTTACTCGCTTACTTGTAAAGAATTCTCAAATCTCAACATGTTCACAGAAATAAGAATGATAACTTAGGTTTAAAACTAACCTGCCAGGAGGAAGAAATTGTAGGCACGGCACCATGGTTGAGTGCATCAAGATAAGACTGGGTGATACCAATCAATACAGGACCTGTCATCATAGTTGCCCCAACTTGCTTTGGCCTTGTTCTCTCAAAAACGAACTTTAACAATTCATCAAGCCCTTTTCGAAATTCAGGTCTTAGTTTGTCCAACTGCATATTTAAGGTCAAAAATCAAGCATAAATGAGACAACAAATTTCTGCAAAAAAGAATGGTATGTGTCAGATGAAAAGTTACTCACTGATATCTGGTCCAGTCTCTGTAGATCATTTTCATTGTTCAAAGGTCTTACAAGGGTGAAGCATTCCCTGTCTGGGAATAAAGCACGAATGGAATCTCGAATCTACTAATTGAAATTGTCAGAAAATTAGCAAATTCAGAGAGGAAATAAAGTTTGCATATTTCAATTTTTCAATGTGCTATAAAATCTTGTTAAATGCATTTATAAAATAGTTTAGCATACAAAGTGAATGATTCCAAGTTGGAAAAAAAATTACTTTTGAAGTCAAAACAAATCTTTCACGAGTATTCTGTATATTCAATTGTCAATTTTACAGGGTTTGGTGTGTGGTGGTCAGTTTTGGTTAAGACTTAGAACAAATAGATTAAACTAGCAAAGAATGTCAAGATATTTGACATATCATTTTGAATAGAGAAAAATATAAGTTCAACACAGACATAAGCCTCCAACACCTTCATTGTGTTGAGTTTGAAAGGGTGGTTTAGTCTCACATTGCTTAGAGATATGGTATGTGTTGTGTTTATAAGTGGGGGCACAATCCTCACCCTACAATCCGGTTTTGTAGGGATGAGTTAGGCTCAACCCAAATTCTAAGAATATGTAAGGTTAGAAAAGTGCAGAAGATTGTGCATTTTGTCAGTCATGTTTCCTGTTACCCATAAATGGGCCTGATAACTGAAAAACAATAGAGAAATAGCATTTCTACTTGTGAATAAAAACTTATCTGAGGGATTATGCTTTACAAAGTTATCCTAGGTTGTCTGCTAGATATGTTTGTATGTGTCTATCCCATTCTAATTCCTAGGTCACCTGCTAGATATGTTTGTATGTGTCTATCCTATCCTAATACCTTTGAGTATCAGTCTTGGATAATTTAAAAAAAAAAAGAGAACTTATTAGGAGATCATAGAATAAGTCATGCAAAGAGGGTCAAATATACTACTACTACTAGTAAAAGCCCAGCCCAATCAGACTAATAACCTAACAACATTCCTATGTAAAGAACAACATTTATTTATTTATTACATAACATTAATAACTTCCTGGAATGACAAATTAGTAGAGGAAGGAAATATACCTCATTTTTGGCAGCTATATCTTTTTTGTTCCCTTGAACAGACCTCAAAGCAAGTTCCAAATAGTCTCGGGGTGTTATTTTTCTGTTATCCTCAGTTAAGTCCAAATAGAAGTCCTGCCATCAAAAGTATCCACAAATAATGCATATGAGACTAAACAGTCGGATCATGCTAAGAAACCATTAAATTACAATATCACAACTCTTCTCTTTCTGTCTTCCAATATTTGTTGTAATGGTTTGCAACCTACCCGTAAGAGCCAAACGAAGATTGGGGAAAACTGTCCTATTTCAGACGCAGAAGTCTTTCCTCCGGATGCTCTAACACGAATGTGCTTTGTCATTTGAGTAACTAAAGAAAGACGATCAAGGGCAGCCTCATCTATACCACCCATCTAGGCAAATGAAACACCAGATTCCAATTTCAGTAAAAAAACACAGAAAAGAATGGAGGAAAAAAATAATAAATTTTCATACTCGGTAAAAGACCCACAGACTGGTCATAGAATATCACAAAAAACAATAACACGGGTCATTTTTCCTAAAAAAGAATATAGGTCTTGATAGGCTGTGCCAACCTGATTATAAATGAACATGCTAGACAAAAGAACAGCCAAGGAGAATATCTGGGTGCTGTATGTTCCCTGTGTAGTAAAATAAAATCCAGAGTTAGACAACATAGCAATTATCAGAAACAGACTACCTACATGTACTCCAGATAATAAGCATACGTAAACACTTAGAAAACTGAAAAAAAGCTAACCGTTTGATCGTAAGCATCTATTCCTTCACTGTCTAATAGCAGAAGATTGTATTCTGTTCCATCAAGGGCAGTCCTCTTCAAAGGTGAACTCCACAACCAAAGTCCTTTAGTACAGGGTCGATGTGTAGATGCTACCTGGAATCCACTACTCCTTCCCAAGAGCTGCAACACAACAATAGCAAAATAAGCCACAAATCTATAATACGGACGACAGCAGCAAAAAGGTCAAACTTATTTTATGTGTTTGGAATACCCACGGAAATTATGGCAGTGGAAAAGTTAAATTTCGATCTTTACATTAAAATTAACAAGTTATATTGCAAAATATTCTCGTTGAAGTATAGAATTCTAAGACACAAAAGTAACTTCCAAAGTATCTCTCCAACGTATACTAGAGATTAGCCAGAGTTTCACAAGCAATCATATTATACTCAACCAGATTTAATACAATATTCTCAACCCGATATCACTTATCAAAGCGGGGACTTGCCAAGAAAGAGACTTCCAACAAGCACGTTAACAATACAAATAATTAAACAAACATATACAATAATACAAATTAAGCATCCACATCGACTTCAAACTCAATGCTTCACCTATAGCGTATGGCATCATGTATGCACCATTATCAAATTTACAATGACATCCAGAAGGAAACAATAATCCACACACTAACTGTTGTAATAAATAAACAAACTAGCATAGTCTCAAAATGAGGAGCACTTTCTCACTGAAGTCAAACATAGTCAAAAACAGTCCCCTAACAACTAGGTTTGAAACAGCGTAATTTGCAATCAGAATTTAAACTAGAAGACTAAAAAATCATATAATTCTCCCAAAATTAATCAAAACCTAACACACATTACTCAAAAAGAGTGTTACTTCGAAAATCCACGATGATCACACTGAATACGTCATAAAACCCTAATTACCAACAAACACACCAGAACCCAAACCAAAACCCTAAACTTCAAAAACAACAAAAATCTACTAAAATTATAACACAGGGAGAGAACAATCACCTGATTCAAGATATAACTCTTTCCCTGTCGAGCACGACCACAAACGGAAACAACACCGATGGGCTCCTTGACAAGTTGAAGCGCTGCGACGGCTTCCGGATCCATCTGGAACTTTCCTTTCTCATCGCAGTAGACGAGACGTATAGGCCTCGGGGGACCGGTGGACTGAGAAGCCGAAGACGACGGCCGCGTGGCCTGAGAAGGCGGTGAGGCATCGGCGGGATTGTCCCTGCCTCTAAATATGTTGAACATTTTTCTTTCTTTCTTAGTTTCGCACTTTTGCTTTTCTTTTCTCTTATAAGTATTTGCTGGTTTTCTGAAAGATGAATATTTTTTATTTTAAAAAGAGTTTGCTTTTATTTATTTATATATTTTTTTAAGACGGTTTATAAAGATAAGGAGGGAAAACAAAAAGGACATAGTGTAGGGACCATTGGGAGAAAAGTGAAACGTTGCCAATTAAATGATGTTTCGAGTAAATTATATTTTAATTTATTAAATTAAAATTCATAATATAATCTCTAATATAAGATCACAAAAAATTGTTCAAGAAATAAAAAAAAATACTCCAACTTACTTTTCACTTTTTATTTTTTATTATTTTATTATTATTATTTCTGTGAGATATTGGATCGAACTCTAGTATGGCTGAAGGGTAGCTTCTTGGTTCGACAGGATTAAGCATGAAGTCGAAGGTTGTTCACATGCTTGTGTCGAAGATGTTAAATTAGGTTTTAGTGTTTAAACCCTAATTTGTTAAGTTAGCTTGTTTATTAAGTTGGCTTGTGTAATGGGTCTTGTGGTAAAAACCCATTAGTTAGTATGTTAGGTTTTATTATAAATAGCATACTAGTCTCTCATCATTGCTAAGCTGCAAATCCTAATTTAGGGTGAGAGAGGTTATTTGTTATTCTTGTAAACTTGTAATCTTATTTTAAGAGAAAGTAAAAGAATAGCAGTTATAACCAATATTTGTGTTCTCCTCTCCTTCCTTGTCCTTTATTCATTCCCTATTATACTTTGTTATTGGTATCGTTTTTCACAACAAATTGGTGCGGTGAGCGTGGAGAAGATGCCTTCAACAAAGTATGAGATTGAAAAGTTCACCGGAGTGAATGATTTCGGTCTGTGGCGCTTGAAGATGAAAGCCCTACTGGTTCAGCAGGGTTGTTTGGAAGCGTTGAAGGGAGAGGCAGCCATGAATGCAGAATTGACGGCAGCGGAGAAGACGAATATGATCGAGAAAGCACACAGCGCAATTTTGTTGAGCCTTGGTGATAAGGTCCCCCGACAGGTATCAAATGAGACGACGGCATCAGGGTTATGGGTGAAACTTGAAAGTTTGTATATGACCAAATCGCTGGTAAATCGACTTTACCTGAAGCAAGCTTTGTATTCATTCAAGATGATTGAAGACAAAGAATTGGCTGAGCAGTTGGATATGTTCAACAAGCTGATTCTTGATCTTGAAAATATTGATGTGAAGATCGATGATGAAGGTCAAGCGCTGTTACTATTGTGTTCTTTGCCTCGATCACATGCTCACTTCAAAGAAACTCTCTTGTATGGAAGGGAGTCCCTGACGTTTGAAGAAGTTCAATCAGCCTTGTACTCTAAGGACTTGAATGAACGAAAGGAGCATAAACCTTCGACTGTTGGCGAAGGTTTGGACGTTAAAGGAAAACTCTTACGAAAGGATGGTAAGTTCGACAAGAAGAAAGGCAAAATCCAGTTGAAGTCTTACAGTGGCGAAGCATCTAGCATTCGATGCTACCATTGTAAGAAGGAGGGTCACACAGGAAAGGTGTGCCCTGAACGCCTGAAATATCATGGAGGTAAGGATAATGGCAACGCTGCCATTGTTCAAGATGATTTCGAATCATCTGATGTTCTTGTGGTTTCAAGCAGTGACTCTAAGAAGGAGTGGATTATGGATTCAGGTTGCACTTGGCACATGACTCCAAACAAAGACTTGTTCGAGGAATTATGTGATCAAGATGGTGGATCAGTATTGCTGGGAAACAACAAGGCTTGCAAGATTGCAGGTGTTGGATCTGTGAGATTCAAGCTCCATGATGAGTCAATAAGGTTGTTGACTGAAGTCAGGTATGTTCCTGATTTAATGAGAAATCTGCTTTCTCTTGGTGAATTCGACAAGAAAGGATATGTTTTCCAAGGGGAGAAAAGTATCCTAAGAGTCATGAAGGGTTCGAAGGAAGTCTTGAGAGGCGTGAAGAAACAAGGCTTGTATACCCTTGAGGCTGAAGTTATAAGTGGTTCGACAAATGTTGCATCCACGAAACCTTTGTCGAAGACAGAAATCTGGCACATGAGATTGGGCCATGTCAGTGAAAGGGGTCTGGTCGAATTAGGGAAACAAAATCTGCTTGGTGGAGACAAAGTCGAAAAGCTAAAGTTTTGTGAACCCTGTGTACTTGGAAAATCTTGCAGAGTGAAGTTCAACAAAGGCAAACAAAGAACACATGGATCCCTTGATTTCATCCATGTTGATCTTTGGGGGCCTGTAAGGTGTCCATCACATTCAGAAGCAAGGTATTTTCTATCCATAGTAGATGGTTATTCCAGAAAATTATGGGTATTCATCCAGAAGACTAAGGATGAAACTTTTGAGAATTTCAAAAGTTGGAAGACTCTGGTTGAAAATCAGACTGGCAGAAAGGTCAAGAGGTTGAGAACCGACAATGGCCTTGAATTTTGCAATGAGGCATTAGATAGTTTTTGTGCTGCCTCTGGTATTGCAAGGCATAGAACTACTGCAGGTACTCCACAACAAAATGGTTTGGATGAAAGGTTTAATCGAACTATTTTGGAGAGAGTCAGATGCATGTTGACTAGTGCGGGGTTAATGAAGGTGTTCTGGGCTGAGGCTATTTCGAAAGCAACATATCTGATAAACAGATGTCCTTCGACAGCGTTAGATATGAAGACACCTGAAGAAGTTTGGTCGGGACATCCACTAGATCTTGACAAACTGAGAGTATTTGGCTGCGTAGCCTATGCTCACATTAGGCAAGACAAGGTCGAACCTAGAGCTCTAAAATGCATGTTCATGGGATACCCAGAAGGAGTCAAAGCTTATAGGCTATGGTGTCTAGAGCCATGTCACAGGAGGTGTATCATCAGTCGAGATGTTATTTTCAATGAAGCTGAAATGGCTTTTAAGAAAACTGATGATGTTGGTCGAAGTACAGAAACATCTGACGAAGAGCTGGAACAGGTAGAGATTCTTGTTGAGGTGGAGCATGTTGAAGCTGAATTGCATATCCCTGATGAAGTCGAAGAAGATGCTGAGGAAGTTGAGGAAACTGATGATGACTACCTATTATCGAGAGATAGTTCGAGAAGAGTCATCAAGGCACCTCAGAGGCTTGGGTATGCAAGTCTTATAGCTTATGCCTTAATCTCTGCAAGTGAGGTTCTAGACGAAGAACCTAGAGACTATAAGGAAGTTATGAGGAGTCAAAATAAGACTGAATGGCTGAAGGCCATGGATGATGAGATGAAATCTCTTCATGATAATCATACTTGGGAACTGATCAAGAAACCTGCTGGGGCAAGGTTAGTCAGCTGTAAATGGATTTTCAAAGTTAAGGAAGGAATTGAAGGAGTGACGTCGAAAAGATACAAGGCAAGGTTAGTTGCAAGGGGTTTCACTCAAAAAGAAGGTGTCGACTTCAATGATGTGTTTTCTCCTATTGTGAAGCATAGGTCCATTGGAATATTACTTGCCATGGTAGCACAATTCGATCTTGAACTAGAACAGATGGATGTGAAGACTGCGTTCTTGTATGGTGATCTAGATGAAACGATCCTGATGAGGCAACCTGAAGGGTATGTCGAAAAGGGGAAGGAATATTATGTGTGCAAGTTAAAGAGATCTTTGTATGGGCTGAAACAATCTCCTCGACAGTGGAATAGGAGATTCGACAAGTTCATGGCACGCATAAGTTTCATTATAAGTCAGTTTGACCACTGCGTTTACATCAGATTTCGACCTGGTAATTCATTTGTTATTTTGTTGCTTTATATGGATGATATTCTCATAGCAAGCAACAATGTTGAAGATGTGACGAGGGTGAAAGTTGAACTCAATAAGGAGTTCGATATGAAGGATCTGGGAGCTGCTTCCAGAATTATTGGAATTGACATTCGAAGAGATAGAAAGAAGTCTAAGTTATGTTTATCTCAAGAGGCATACCTACGGAAGATTCTTGAAAAGTTTGGTATGTCGAATTCGAAGCCAGTTGTGACTCCAACAAACCCTGAATTCAAGCTGAGTATTGATCAGTGTCCCAGTACTGATGTGGAAAGAGCCTATTTGAATAGCATCCCATATGCTAATATAGTTGGTTCTTTGATGTATGCTATGGTCTGTACTAGACCCGACATAGCATACGCAGTAAGTCTTGTAAGCAGGTACATGGCGAATCCTGGAAAGGCTCACTGGCAAGCATTGAAGTGGATTTTAAGGTACATAAATGGGTCTCTGAAAAGAGTCATAATTTATGGTGGAGCCTTGGGTGAAGATGGTAAAGCAGCAATTGGAGGATATGTCGACTCTGATTATGCAGGTTGTATGGATTCCAGAAAATCTATTTCTGGATATGTTTTCACTATGTTTGGCACAGCAATTAGTTGGAAAGCAACACTTCAAAAGGTTGTTGCTCTATCAACCACTAAAGCGGAGTATATTGCATTAACTGAAGCTGTGAAAAAAGCATCGTGGCTTGAAGGTTTTGCGAAGGAGCTGAAATTTCAAGGTCGAGGTATCACTGTTAAATGTGATAGTCAAAGTGCAATACACCTGTCGAAGAATTCAGCCTATCATGAGCGAACTAAGCACATTGATGTGAGGCTGCATTTCGTCAGAGGAGTAATCGAGCGTGGAGAAGTCCAAGTGCTGAAGGTTTCGACTGAAGACAATGCGGCTGATATGATCACCAAGACATTACCGAGTTGCAAGTTTTTCCACTGTATGCAGTTGATAAAGCTGCATGAAGAAAACTAGTTTGTGAAGGATAGAAAAACACTTAGAAAGGGGGGGTTGAATAAGTGTAGTCTAAAAACTTGAACGATAAAAACAATTTGCACAGTTATTTTTATCCTGGTTCGTTGTTAACTAAACTACTCCAGTCCACCCCCACGGAGTGATTTACCTCACCTGAGGATTTAATCCACTAATCGCAACAGATTACAATGGTTTTCCACTTAGCCCACGACTAAGTCTTCTAGAGTATCCTGATCACAACCTGATCATTCCAGGAACAAATGCTTAGACATAAGCTAAGACTTTCTTAGAGTATCCTGACCACCACGTGATCACTCTAATTACAACTGCTTAGACACAAGCTAAGACTTCCTAGAGTATCCTGATCAACACTTGATCACTCTAGTTACTTACAAATTAATGTAATCAAATAAGAGTTTTACAATGCTTCTGAAAAGCTATAATCACAACAGTGATATTTCTCTTAATGTTTAAGCTTAATCTCACTAATATATTACAACTGCAATGTAGTGAGCTTTGATGAAGATGAAGTTTCTGAGCTTTGAGTTGAACAGCGTTTCAGCAAGTTTTTCAGAATAATTTCGTTCAGAATTGGTAACATTGCTTCTCATTAGAACTTCATATTTATAGGCACTTGAGAAGATGACCGTTGGGAGCATTTAATGCTTTGCGTATTCTGTACAACATTGCATTTAATGTTTCACTCTTTTGTCAACTACCTCGAGCCTTGTTTACGCTGTGTCTACTTGTTGCACCCCAAAATTTGCCCTCTTTCTCTGTGCTATAAGTTATGGATGGCGTTTACCTCGTCGTTTGAAAATCAAGAAAAAAGCTAAAAGAGTTTCTATTGTTCGAGGTCATTAAGTCAACTGATTGTAAGGTGAATTGCCAAGGAACCAGTCATTGTATAAGATTATGGGTTTAAGGAGAACATTGTGTTCAAGACGCCATTATGTTTCCAATTTCTTAGTAGCTTATCATACAAGTTTGATCCAGATTGAGGAATTAACTTGAGTTAGAGGTTCATTGAAGTTTGCAAGTGGATTTGGATTTATTTATCAAAGATGTTCATGCAAATGTTGATTCAAAATCTATTTCATTTTTCTTTCAACCATTCATTCGAGATTTATACATCACTATGTTCATTATCCATT
Organism: Vicia villosa; assembly: GCF_029867415.1. NCBI lineage: Eukaryota > Viridiplantae > Streptophyta > Magnoliopsida > Fabales > Fabaceae > Vicia > Vicia villosa. Next base: position 136,348,718 of record NC_081184.1, on the reverse strand, counting down.
CAAGTCCTTATTCAAGTTTCAAACTCATATGAGATCACAAAAATATTCAAAAGCCCAATACAAAATTACAACAAAAAAAAAAGAAGCCATAAACTTGTTCTGAATTTTCTAAGCCGAGGTCATGCTTCTGTATTCAATTACTCCCAATTACATATCCAAAAGTCAGCTTGCTTCAAGTCTAAACCGCCCTGCACATTACCAAAACCAAAAGAAAAGCATTATAAAAAAGAACCGGCATAACTGAACCGAACCGGTTCTTTCAGCAAAAACCTTCAACCCAATTCCGCTGCATATCATTTGAGATCTAACAGAATTTCAGAGGAGGAAAAAAGGATTTAACAAAAAAAACTCGATATCAGAGGGGGATAAAAGAAAAATTCAGAAACAGAATGTAACAAAAACTTTCATAACAGTAAAAAACTCAGAATCAAGAAACTCTCTCCAATCTTCATCTTCTTCTCTTCAATCTCAATCACATAACCGTTCTTCATCCTCTTCATCATAAACCATCATTTTCGATCCACACCTTCATTATCACAGAAAATCGTCACAGAAAAATCACCACCACAATCCTCTTCAACCTTTCTTCAACCTTCATCCTTCAAATCATCAAAGACTCACCGAAGAGAATCAATGTAACTGAATAATCAGAAAGAGCTTCATCTCTGAACAGATTCACTATCTCAATCTTTCAACTCCTCATTCATGGATAACCGGTAACTGAATCTGCAAACATCACCATCACCTCAATCTTCTGTGGAACCTTCAACGTAGTCGCAAACACCGTTCGACATCACGTTTATCAATCTTCATCGGTGTCATCAAGAATCTTCAACAAATTGCACCCTGAGTCTTCACGTTAATCTCCGCTAGTCCTCAACAACAGTTCTTCAACATCTTCAATCTCTCTTCGTTACAACTTCAACAACCGCAACCTTCACTCAATCAACAACACCTCTGAACCGCCTTACTTCGTGATTTCACGCTCTGCAACAACAACAATTCATCATCATCATCACGCATCCAAATTCAGAACGAAGTTCAAAAGAAGAAAAAGAGGAAGAACGTTCCATCGGAAACGCTAAAGACAAGGGACACACGTTATTACCTGAAGATCGAAAGTTCCTCTGGTTTTCTCTCTCTGCTTCGCCATCGTCGAAGATGCGTCGGACGAGCTCCAATAGGAGGACAAGATCAGATTGAGAATCAGAGCAATGGTTGAGATGGAGAGTGAGGGTGAATCGGAGAGGAGTCTGGAGAGATGAACGAGAGGTGAGATGACCTCGTCGCTCACGGAGGCGCGAAGGAGTTCGCATCGGAGAAGGTTGTTGTTGTGCCGCCGTTTGCTGTTCACGTGAAGAAGAAGATCTGAGTTGAAATATCTCAACCTTCACAGCGTAACCCTAACTCTCCCTTTCTATATTTTTGATTATTTGAGATTAATGTAAGATTGAATGTGAATTAATTGAGTTTAATATGTTTAATTGGTCATAAACTTTGAGAAATAAAATACAGAATCTGATTTAGCTCAATGAATTGATTGAATCATGAAAATCTGAATAGATAAAATCTGATTAGCTCCTTGGGCCTTCTGTGCCAATTTACTGCGTGAACCCTCCTTAGGCCCAGCGCTCATCTGTTTTTTCTTTTGGTAACAAAAACTGTGATAAACAAAAACAACTTTGGGCCATCTGCTTGGGCCTAGCGCCCTCATTGCTGTTTACACATTATTTTCAGTTTCAAACCCCCCTGATTCTCACATTTCCTTATTGTTATATTTAAATTCTTTGCATTTTTCTTTCACGATGAAAATGTAGTATAAAAATATTTTGTTGTTAGTTTTTGCATGATAAAATCGATAATAAATAAAAACATGTATTCTTTTCTAGTTAGAATTAGATTTTTGTTTTCTACATTTGTTTTAGATGATAAAAATAATCAAAAATATGTAATATTTTGCTTGATTAGACTTTAATTGTTTTGTACATAGTTTTGTTCTTTTACTTTGAGATAAAAATGTCATAAAAAACAATTTGCTTTTGTTCGATTTTGTTTTAGAATTTACTTAGAATTTAATTTCTATCATTTCCTATGGCGGTATGCGTTTGCCTTGTTATTACTGATTTTTTTGCTGAGATGTGTGAGGTACTTTGAGAGCCTTCGATTGCGATTCGACTTGCTTCGTTTTCCACTTTATTTGTGGGACACGAACTCGCTTCCGGTGCGACTTGACTTGTGTTGTGTTCCACTTTATTTGTGGAACACGAACTTATTCCCGATGCGATTCACCTGATCTCTCAGTCATTGAGATGTATATTTCTGTATCGTCTGGCTTGTGTTTCTCTTGCAGGTTGCTTGTGTGGTTGTGTTTGATACGCACCACATAGTGGTTGTGATTTATTTTCACACCGCATCGCTTTGACGCTTATGCTGGACTCCTGGCTTTGATGGATGTTAGATTACGTGAAGTTTCTTCTCTGCTTGCACTTGCTAGCTCATTGCGGATTTGCTATCCGTTTGGTATTGATTTTGTTTCATTTTATTTCTCTCGCACTTTATCGCTTTCTCGCATCATCCTTTAACATGAGAAGTAGGACTTAGACATGCATCTGGCCAAGCCCTCGAAAGAGGCTCTGTTTTTGTTGGTGTGTTTACATTTGTGCTTTGCGGCAGGGAGTCACGGTGTAATAAGTCCTATATGGCACTCCGTTAAGTCCTCATGGAAGGCATGCGGAAAGGGTTAGCAATCAACCCCCGCTTAGTCTCATCGAGTCCGTTCGGTATGCGCATGCTACGCATTGCTCGCTTTTGAACCTGCACAAGATCTTGTTATCGAGTATGTCAGGAAAAGGGTTCGTGTAGCCAGACCCCCGCCTTTCTTATAGCTCGCGTTGCTCGACGCTGATGCTCGGTGTACGCACGCACCGTTTTCCTTTACAATCCGTGACGGCTTGGTTGCTGAGAGGGGTCCGCCCTCTTGTCTATGGCCCGATCATTTTCGCGAGGTCTAATGCTTGGTTGACTTGGGTTGAGCTGCTCCCCTTGGCTATGGCGGGACCGCTTTTCTACCACTCGGTCAGTACCGTTGGTTTGTTTGCTTTACGAGCGGATGCTCGTTTGTGTGCTCATTGTTTGCTTTCGCTTTTTCCCCGTAGGTTGCTAGTTTAGTTTAGACTTGTACCCTTTGTATGATAACATTAGGTAGCAAGCTTTCCCCCTTAGCTTAGGTTTTCCTCATGCATTCTTTAAAACACAAACCACACTCTTTGATTTTCTTTTCTTAAGAGCTTGTTATTTCCGCTCCATTCCCAAGCACAAGTCTCCAAAGGTCGAGCAGCGGAGTGTGAATGTAACTCGTTCACCTAAAAAACACAAAACAAACAGAAATTAGTTAGCCGAGCTACGGTAGCTCTGATTCTGCAAAACAGATACGTAGGCAGCGGGGTAGGGCCCGTGCGAGCATAATCCTTTCTTTTCCCTACATTCTGCATTCATTTTAGTCCAGATTAGCGTAGTTTGCTTACACACCCATAGATTTAGACACTAGCGTGGATACCATCGAGTACGATGGGCGCGAGGGGTGCTAACACCTTCCCCTCGCGTAACCGACTCCCTTACCCTTTTTCTCTGGTCGTGAGACCGTTGTTTTGTTTTGTGGTTTGCTGGCATTCCCTTCCTTTTCAGGATAAATATGTTAGTGGCGACTCTGTTAATTTTCGCGGGTAGCGACAGCTGGCGACTCTGCTGGGGACGTCTCGACCTGTTGCTGGTCCGGACTCAGCGAGTCAATCCTAGCGCTTGTGTGTTTATCTTTGGGTGTTTTACTGCTTTGCATATTTACCTGTTTGCATTGCATTCTATGTGCGCTTTTACTTTTCTGCATCATATTCTGGACTGTCTGGATTTCTGTCTGTGGGTGGGTGTTTCAAGAGGTAAAAGGCCCAATACCCAGGCTATGAGTGATACCATAGGAACTAGGAATAGAGTGGCCGTGACGGACAGAAGGCGTATGCCTGATTGATCTGATCACGTATCCACGGGCAGAGCTTGGTGGAATGAGGCAATATCGTATGATAACGCCTACATTCGATCCTCTGTTGGCTTTTTGACCTACCCTGACCTAGATTTACCCGTGAGTGGGGCGGGAATCAATGATTATATAACAGGTACATTGTTGGTGACCGCTGTTCTCGTTCGTGGGTTACCGCTGTTCTCGTTCGTGGGTTACCGCTATCCTCGTTCGTGGGTTACCGTTGTTCTCGTTCGAGGGTTGTTACCATGGTCCTTGTTCGTGGGTTACTGTTGATCTTGTTCGAGTGTACTATTGGTTCCTGTTCGTGGGGTACTATGGTTCTTGTTCGAGTGGTAATCTATGTTCTATTCCAGTGTGTTGGTGACTACATGTTCTGGTTCCGATGGTAACTTGTTCCGTTGTTGACTTGTGGTTTGAGCGGTGGTCCGAAACTATGCCGAACCTTTGATCTTGTGCCGTGTGATTTATCGGCATCTCAGATATATCCAGTATTGTGGTTCCCACCATGTTGCATCATTGCATATTTACTTGTGAAAAAATGATGTACAAAAAAATAACTAGCATACATGTTCCTTCCATTTCCAAGGAATAGTCTCGTGTCGGGCTTTTCCATCTCTTGCTTGCTAAAAAAAAATCAAAACACGAGGATTCCTTTGAAATCGAATGAACATGACATTGCATTCATATCACGCATCTCATACATTTCATACATAACAGGTGTTCAGGATCGAGGATCTCTTATTCAGACTTAGTATTCTCACCAGACTCAGAGACTTGACTTGTTCTTATTGTGTACTCAAAGATCAGTCATGAAACAACTTTGTGGGGTGATCAAGAGGAAAGCTCAGTTAAGGTTCTTTTTGAAGACTTGTCTTATGCTCATTTGCTTCCATGCTTGCTTTATTTGCAACTGGTTAAGCTCTGTACCGTATTGATGTTTGCAAGTTCTCTGCTTGATGATGATGACGCTAGGTGTGAATTCTATCCTGGAGCATCTGGTCTTGATGTTACTATCTACAAGTCTTTGAAATTGCTCGGGGCTCCCGACTGAGGGATAAGCAAGACATTGTCTATCTTGAGCATTGCACCATTTGCATTGTTCGAATCCCTAAAGCACTTACAAATTCCGTGTGACTTCGCCAGGATCTTCTGTCAAGCAATAATCAAGAGTGATCTGCAAAGGTACCTCTTATTCTCAAGGTTCTGCTTCACATCCTGAGTCACCTCCTCCTCTCTTGGAGTTTCCTTGTCAGTATCCTTTGCTTGTCAACAGACACAGAAAGAATATGAGGAACAAGCCGATGTAATCCTAATGGCTTGTGTCCAGTTGCTTCCTTGCTTGTTGGAATTTCAGCTGGTTAAGATTCATTCTTTGAGTGTTTCTCACCACATGTACCTCTCCTGATTTCGATGACAATTACTCAGTGTTTCCATTCTGAGGGTACCTGATCATGATGTCAAGCTTTATAAGGTATTAAGGTACAAAGAGTCAAAGACTTGCTCGATGCAGAGATGTTTGATTTTATTCATAATGGTTTCTACTGGTCAATCGCACTTCATCTGCTGCAAGTAGACTGTTTGTTCTTCCTCGAAGAATAACTCATGAGAATCACTTGCAACTTGTACTGCCAGGGGCTTCCTTTCCAACAATCATTGTGTGTTCCAAGTAACGACTTTCATGGCCAAACATCAGAGGTTATTGTTGTTCGCTGATAGTAATACAAGTTTCCTCCATTCATGATGGTGATTACTGTTTCAGCAGCTATATTTAGGGCTCCCGACCGAGGGATAAGCAAGACTCCGTGTTCTTGAGTTTGCATCATTGGCAGCTCAAATCCCTAAAGCATTCACAACCTCTAGTCACCGTTTTTTTGGGCTCCCGACCGAGGGATAAGCAAGACGCCTTGTATCTTGAGTTTATGTACCACTGGCACAGCTCAAATCCCAAAAGTTGAACACTTACAATTCTTGTTTCCGAAATCTTCTTTTGTGAAGTAATCTAAAGTGTTCTACAGGAACATATGTTGATGCTTGGTGTGTTCTCCATGCTGGGGCACCTGGTTATCTGATTGAGGATTTTCATCTGTTCAAAGACAAGGTTCAAGACCTGATTGACTCAAAGGCTATCACATTCGCACCTGAAGGCCAGAATTAAAGTTCTCCTTTGACTCAACGGATCTTCTGAAGCAATAGGTCCATACGAAGAGAATCTCCTCAACGTTGATTCCTAAATCATCATGCATGTTCATGTTTAAGCTTTCTTGTTTTGTGCAATATTGTTGCATGCAATACTTGTTTGTTTTTGAACTATAATCATAATGCATTGGATATGTTTGTCTTGAAAAAATCCATTCTCTTTTGCTCTTATATGTTTTTCTATGTTTTTGTGATACTTAACTCTTGTTAATAAAGCATGATAACTCCGAAGGAAGAATGATGAACACATAATACCAATAACCTCAAATGGTATGCTTTTGAGTAGAACCTTGTTGATGATGTACAGGCATTGTTTCAAATTCCCAAACACTGGAGATATAAGGGAGTGAAACCCTCGATAACCCCTCTGAGCCTTCGGAGTAGGAGTTTCTTTTCTATGCAGAAAAAACCCTTATTTTAACCCTCACATCAGGAGGTCGAGACCAACATCAAAACCGCTGTGGTTTATCCCTCACACCAGGAGGTCAAAATATGACGATACCACAATGGTAATTCTTCATCAATCAAGGACTCAAGCAGTCACAATCACTTCCAACAAATCAGATATTCGGGATCACACGACTTGTTCAAAAGAAGAAAAATGAATCAAAAAGAAAAAAAAGAAAGCCCGCTAAGTCAACAACTTGAAAGCATGTGACTTAGGCAAAAGTTAGGGCATCCCGCTGGACATCCAAATCAAAATTCAAAAGAATTTGTCCAGGCAAAAGTTAGGGAAACAAAAAAAAGCAAAGCAAAAGTGAAAAACAAGGATTACAAAATAAGGATCCTCATCAAAAGAACAAAGTCGTGTGATCAGACACCAAAAACAAAAGGTAAAGTGACTGCCGTGTCCGAACGCCTCATTGATTCCTCAATCGTTTCCAAATTCCTCTTGAAAGATGAATGCTTGTGTCAATTTAATTGAACTTAGGACTGGAGAACATCATGAAGGGGGTGGGCACCAAATCATTTGAGCCTAAAAATCCTTTTTTTCTAAAAAACTGTGAACCTGGCCACGTTACAACCCTTAAAAGTCCTAATTGAAGCAGGGTTAATTCGAAAGCAGACTATACACGAGAATATGGTAAGCTGACTCCTTGGAGATCCGCTAAATGCTTGGGTTGGTATCACACCATCTTTCTTTCATAAAAAATCGATGTTACGACATCTTTTCAAAAAGTTTCACTAAACTTCAGGACAAACATACTCTTTGCATTAGAATTATATTTCTCATAATAAACATTTCTTTGCATACGAACAAGCGCTCGACATCAAGAAAGTTTCCATCATGAACTTCAGATGAAAAGTTTTATCCTCCCGAAGGACATGTTGTCTTCAGAACTCCGTTGAGTTGAAGCAAGAATATCTCAAAGTCTGGTCACCTTCAGGGGCACAGAAGCATTTGAATACTCTATTGAGCAAGTTTTCACTCAATCTGAGGCAATCAGGTCAAGATTTGAAGAATCTCTCAAGGTGTTGAGCAATCAGGGGCATTCTCCCAAGTGCATTTGAAGCTACTTCCAACATAGGCCAATCAGGGGCATGGTTTCAAAAGTTCATGATACTGGAGCAAGTTTTCTATGATAGCACGAATCTCAAGAAGTCTTTACGAGATGAATTTCTTCAAAGTCCTTACAGGCTGGGGCAAGGCACTATGCATTGGCGTTTTATCCTCATCAGGAGGTGTTCAGTTTAAAGTTCAGGTGTGAGCTTAACAACTTGTGAATCCGAGGGCCGTTGGGAGTCAAAGGCGTCATCCTCAGCAGTGAGAAGCTATAAGCCCATTACTTGTTGACATCCTTTCAATCAATACGAATATGCAGAACACTATGAAAGCCAATGCTTGTTTGGTCCCTTTGAAGTCAACACTCGCTTGACCCCTTAAGCCCACTTCCTGGTGGCTTTCTCTCGGAGAATCAATGCATGTTTCATGCTCCGGCCGATACTTGTTTGGTGTTCCAGTCACTGCTTGCCTGTCAACTCATAGAATCCATTGCCTTTATGGAAAGTTTCAAAGCCAAGATGATTGACAATGTGTTTGCTCTTGCATTTGCCCGTTGTGGGCTAGCATCACTATCCTATGTCATGTGAAGACACCTCGTGAAGATGTCATGCTATATCCTGGGGCATTTTCATCTGTTTATCTCATAGGTACATCCTTTCAAGTACACCATGTCAGCGCGTGGGCGGATCTAGACAAGTGAGATTCTCATTCCCCAGCTGAGTGCATTCAGATGAGGTTCTCTTTGTTCCAAGATTCTCATCTCCTCAGCAAAGCACATCTCAATGCAATCTTCGTGCTTCAGAAGCCTTATTCCCGGTGGAATGTCTTCTCCCCAGTTGAATCATGATTGAATGGTATCTGATTCCCCAGCTTAATGAGGTTCCTTTCCCGAATGCCTCATTTTCCCCAGTAGAGCGCTTCTCTCTCCAACAGATTGACCTGTTTTCCCTAAGAGAGTCGTCTTATTCCCCAGTGGAGTTGTCTTAACAAAAGGTTCTTATGCTGAGTTCCTTATCCCCAGCGGATCTCTCATATCCCTAGCCGCTCACTTTGCAGAAGTATTCATCTTCTCCATTGAGTCTTTCCTCAGCAAAGAGTCACATGTATCCTCAGCATAATCTGTTTCCGTCAAGGATTTCCCCAGCGGAATGCGTCCTACACAAGCAAGTTGGTTGCTCCTCATCAGAGTTATCTCCATGACTTGCTCTTATCTCCTCATCCCCGGTGTGTCGAGAATTTGCTTCTCCAATGAAGTTGCAAGGGTCTTCCCCAAGCAGTTAAGTGGGACGTTCTTATCTCCAAGCAGGATTTATTCCCCAGCCAGAGCTCGCATCCAAATTTGATCGTCTCCAGCAGATTTCTGATTCATCTCTGTCAGCTCGTAGTTTGTGACTTCTAGTCACTCATCTTGTCCTCCCCGTAGAGTTCTATAATCTCTCCAGGACTTCTTCAGCAATTCAGTGCTCCTCCGTTGTCTCCCCAAGCAACGTTCGAATCATGCATCATTTGCATTGCATTCTCAAAAGCGTATAGCGTCTTCCTTCTCGGAAACGTTATTCCATACACATTCATACATACATCATGCATAAACCATATCATATCTGTTGTTTCTTTCTATAGGAAAGTTATCCAGATTCAAATGCTCCCTAGAGAGCAATATTCGCCTAGTCATTACAGGCGCTTATCCTGATGTTTTGAATCAGACGAGGATTGTTCTACTTATTTTCTGGCACAGCTCAGATCAGTTCAAAGACATTCCTATTCCCGATGCCCCCAGATCGGTGGAAGATATTTGTTCCTATTCCTGATAAATCAGACTTTCAGTTGAAGGAACCACCTCCGGATCTCCCAAGATCTTCCGAAGGAGCAAGCCTTCTGATACATCAGATCAGTTGGAAATATCTACTCCCTGACGATTTAGTTCGTTCAGAAGAAGAAACTCGTTTGGCCAGTCCTGATGCCTAACCATCAGTTGAAGACGCTTTCTTTACCCGGCGTACACAGTTCGGAAGAAACATCTGTTCCTATCCTAATATTCAGATTCAGATTAGTTGAAGGAACCGCCTCCGGATCCCCGTGGTCTTACGAAGGAGCAAGCCACTGATATCATCAGATCAGATGGAGATGTTTGCCTGATCGACTTTGTCTTTCAGATGAAGATTGTCCTACTTATTTTCTGGCATCATGCCCAGATCAGTTTAAAGGCATTCTTTCCCCGGCGTACACAGTTCGGAAGAGATATTGTTCCTATCCTGATTTCATGTTCAGTTGAAGGAACCGCCTCCGGATCCTCGTGGTCTTACGAAGGAGCTAGCCGCTAATTCCCAGATTAGTAGGAATATCTACCTGATGATTTAATTGCATCAGAAGAGATGTCTGCCCAGATTCCCAGATCATGATTCCCAGATCAGAGATACCTATTACCCGTTGATGTCCGATTCAACCGATGTATCTCCCTCGATTCCCAGATCGACCTAAGACATCTATCCCGATGCATGTTCGGAGACATCTGCTACGCCTGATACTCAGATCAGTCGAGATGTTCCTTCTCTTGATGCCCAGATCATTTGAAGTGTTTCCCCTGCCTGTGGGTGCCCGTTCCTTCTTATCACAAGTTGGAACATATTTATTATCTAGATCGATTGAAGTTTTTTCTCCCTGCTTGCGGGATGGTACATTCCTTCTTATTGCAAGATGGAATCTTCTATTGATCAAGAGCGCAAATTTTCGAGTTCATTCTGGTATTCAATCTACTTCCACCTCAACGATTCGAAACTTTCGTTTCTCACTCGTCAGGTTCAAGAAGTTTGAATAGGGGCGGCTGTTGCACCCCAAAATTTGCCCTCTTTCTCTGTGCTATAAGTTATGGATGGCGTTTACCTCGTCGTTTGAAAATCAAGAAAAAAGCTAAAAGAGTTTCTATTGTTCGAGGTCATTAAGTCAACTGATTGTAAGGTGAATTGCCAAGGAACCAGTCATTGTATAAGATTATGGGTTTAAGGAGAACATTGTGTTCAAGACGCCATTATGTTTCCAATTTCTTAGTAGCTTATCATACAAGTTTGATCCAGATTGAGGAATTAACTTGAGTTAGAGGTTCATTGAAGTTTGCAAGTGGATTTGGATTTATTTATCAAAGATGTTCATGCAAATGTTGATTCAAAATCTATTTCATTTTTCTTTCAACCATTCATTCGAGATTTATACATCACTATGTTCATTATCCATTCAAGTCCTTATTCAAGTTTCAAACTCATATGAGATCACAAAAATATTCAAAAGCCCAATACAAAATTACAACAAAAAAAAAAGAAGCCATAAACTTGTTCTGAATTTTCTAAGCCGAGGTCATGCTTCTGTATTCAATTACTCCCAATTACATATCCAAAAGTCAGCTTGCTTCAAGTCTAAACCGCCCTGCACATTACCAAAACCAAAAGAAAAGCATTATAAAAAAGAACCGGCATAACTGAACCGAACCGGTTCTTTCAGCAAAAACCTTCAACCCAATTCCGCTGCATATCATTTGAGATCTAACAGAATTTCAGAGGAGGAAAAAAGGATTTAACAAAAAAAACTCGATATCAGAGGGGGATAAAAGAAAAATTCAGAAACAGAATGTAACAAAAACTTTCATAACAGAAAAAAACTCAGAATCAAGAAACTCTCTCCAATCTTCATCTTCTTCTCTTCAATCTCAATCACATAACCGTTCTTCATCCTCTTCATCATAAACCATCATTTTCGATCCACACCTTCATTATCACAGAAAATCGTCACAGAAAAATCACCACCACAATCCTCTTCAACCTTTCTTCAACCTTCATCCTTCAAATCATCAAAGACTCACCGAAGAGAATCAATGTAACCGAATAATCAGAAAGAGCTTCATCTCTGAACAGATTCACTATCTCAATCTTTCAACTCCTCATTCATGGATAACCGGTAACTGAATTTGCAAACATCACCATCACCTCAATCTTCTGTGGAACCTTCAACGTAGTCGCAAACACCGTTCAACATCACGTTTATCAATCTTCATCGGTGTCATCAAGAATCTTCAACAAATTGCACCCTGAGTCTTCACGATAATCTCCGCTAGTCCTCAACAACAGTTCTTCAACATCTTCAATCTCTCTTCGTTACAACTTCAACAACCGCAACCTTCACTCAATCAACAACACCTCTGAACCGCCTTACTTCGTGATTTCACGCTCTGCAACAACAACAATTCATCATCATCATCACGCATCCAAATTCAGAACGAAAGTTATTACCTGAAGACAAGGGAAACGCTCTGCAACAACAACAATTCATCATCATCATCACCATCGGAAACGCTAAAGACAAGGGACACACGTTATTACCTGAAGATCGAAAGTTCCTCTGGTTTTCTCTCTCTGCTTCGCCATCGTCGAAGATGCGTCGGACGAGCTCCAATAGGAGGACAAGATCAGATTGAGAATCAGAGCAATGGTTGAGATGGAGAGTGAGGGTGAATCGGAGAGGAGTCTGGAGAGATGAACGAGAGGTGAGATGACCTCGTCGCTCACGGAGGCGCGAAGGAGTTCGCATCGGAGAAGGTTGTTGTTGTGCCGCCGTTTGCTGTTCACGTGAAGAAGAAGATCTGAGTTGAAATATCTCAACCTTCACAGCGTAACCCTAACTCTCCCTTTCTATATTTTTGATTATTTGAGATTAATGTAAGATTGAATGTGAATTAATTGAGTTTAATATGTTTAATTGGTCATAAACTTTGAGAAATAAAATACAGAATCTGATTTAGCTCAATGAATTGATTGAATCATGAAAATCTGAATAGATAAAATCTGATTAGCTCCTTGGGCCTTCTGTGCCAATTTACTGCGTGAACCCTCCTTAGGCCCAGCGCTCATCTGTTTTTTCTTTTGGTAACAAAAACTGTGATAAACAAAAACAACTTTGGGCCATCTACTTGGGCCTAGCGCCCTCATTGCTGTTTAAACATTATTTTCAGTTTCAAACCCCCCTGATTCTCACATTTCCTTATTGTTATATTTAGTTTCTTTGCATTTTTCTTTCACGATGAAAATGTAGTATAAAAATATTTTGTTGTTAGTTTTTGCATGATAAAATCGATAATAAATAAAAACATGTATTCTTTTCTAGTTAGAATTAGATTTTTGTTTTCTACATTTGTTTTAGATGATAAAAATAATCAAAAATATGTAATATTTTGCTTGATTAGACTTTAATTGTTTTGTACATAGTTTTGTTCTTTTACTTTGAGATAAAAATGTCATAAAAAACAATTTGCTTTTGTTCGATTTTGTTTTAGAATTTACTTAGAATTTAATTTCTATCATTTCCTATGGCGGTATGCGTTTGCCTTGTTATTACTGATTTTTTTGCTGAGATGTGCGAGGTACTTTGAGAGCCTTCGATTGCGATTCGACTTGCTTCGTTTTCCACTTTATTTGTGGGACACGAACTCGCTTCCGGTGCGACTTGACTTGTGTTGTGTTCCACTTTATTTGTGGAACACGAACTTATTCCCGATGCGATTCACCTGATCTCTCAGTCATTGAGATGTATATTTCTGTATCGTCTGGCTTGTGTTTCTCTTGCAATTTGCTTGTGTGGTTGTGTTTGATACGCACCACATAGCGGTTGTGATTTATTTTCACACCGCATCGCTTTGACGCTTATGCTGGACTCCTGGCTTTGATGGATGTTAGATTACGTGAAGTTTCTTCTCTGCTTGTGTAATACGGTGAACTGACTTTTTATTAATCGGAATGTCGCGGTAAGCAAGAGTCGCCACCGACTTTTATTTTATCCAAACAAATTCGGAAAGGCAAAAAGAAACAGAAAAAACCTTTTAAGAAATCTAAGTTCGGGGGGTAATTTATGCAAAGGGAAGGTGTAAGGCACCCTTTGCATCCATGGTTTCCCATGGGCTCTTAATTGCTTTGCTTGCTCATTTGTTTTTTTTAAAAAAGTAGATGAAAGAAAAAAGTGGACTTTAGCTCGTAAATGAGCGTAGCTAGTTTTCGAAGAATTGTGAGAAAGAATATTAAAGATGAGCATTGCAAGGCAATTAGGGGCAATTACCTTAAACTCAGATGATAGGTCTCTTTTTAGCCTTTCAGAATGAAAGGGTCTATCCTTGCCATAAGAGGGCAGGAAGCTTTTCGTTTGGAGGTTGAAGGGTCGTCGAAGCATCCTTTGCCATAAGACTGTCCCATGCCATAGAAGGGCAGGTAATCTAAGGCAAGGATCAGAATAAGCCATTTTTCGTTAGGCAACCAGAAGATACCTCAGCCTTATTCGTGGGCAACTTCCGAGGGTCGAGGTCATGTTAGTGTATCGAAGGCAGCATCATTTTAGGGTCTCATGACCTTTTATCGAGACAACATGGCTGAGGTATCCTCATATTCGAGGGACTGGCTATTCTGCAAAAAAAACACAAGGCAACAAGGCAACAGGCAACAAGGCAACAAGGCAACAGAGAGGGTTACCCAAAAGCGTGCGTGTGTGCACCAATCACGTGATTATATTTGATTATATTATCTTGTAAATTAGTGAGGCTAATTCAATTTAATGGTTGTCACTCCCTATTTTACTAACCACGCAGATAATATAAGGCAAGAACAACAATAATATGGGGGAGGGGACAATGAAACCAGCGGATCCCTTAGTAGGGTTTGACATAAGTAATAATTAAACAGAAAAATAAAGGGTAAAGTTTTAGGGTTACCAAATTCGTATCTTTGGCGATCAACAAACCCTGAAAATGCAAGCAAACAAAAAATGGGGTGAGTGTATGGCTAGTTCGAAGGCGAACGGGATTAACCCTTAAAATAAAAAATAAAGAATAAATAAACTTAAAACAATGATATAGGCAAAGGTACTTAGCTCTGATTTGATCTGATATGGTTGATAGGGCGCCTTTGAGGTTAACCCTGAAAGTGGTAAGGCAAAGGCAGAAAAAATGGGTGTGAGTGTAACAGAGTCCATTGACTTTCGAGGTTTTTAACCCTAATAATAAGTTTGTAATGCAAACAATATTAAAAGGAAAATAAAATCAGAACTTAGCTTCGTAAAAGGCGTGGCGCGTGATCGGAGCGTATTCGAGAAGTGAACCTGAAAAAGGCATGGAAAAACAGATATTTTTCAGTGTATGACAAATTCTCGCAAACCCTGAATCGGGGACAAGTTAACCATGATTAATAGAATACATAAAAATGAATTAATTATTGGTTTCCAAACTAATTAATTAAATCCATCAAAATAAAATTTCAATTTAATTTTAGAATCCTAATATTTATTTCTATCAATTAGTAAAATATTTATAATTAATTAACAATTAAACGATCAGATTGATTTAATCATTTACTTATTTAGATCAAATAAAAACAAATTAAACAAATTAATTGTTTATGAAATAAAAACATTGAAGAGAAATAATTTTATAAGAAAGAGAACTAATTAAAATAAGATTTAAAAGGAAACTTGTTTAAACAGAACAATTAAAAAAACAAAATTATTAACCAAAAAATAAATAAATAAATAAATAAATAAAATAACAAAGAGACTCAGCTTGGCTCCAGTGTGGATGATCTGTGAAGTCCATGGTGGAACCTCATGCCATGGAGCGCTGGATCAAACTGATTTGAGATCTAAAGGTGATGATTGAAGGGCCTATGGTAAGCGTGAAGAGGCTGGCCGCACTGAATCCATGAGAGGTGTGTCCTGAAAAATTAATCAAAATATTATGCAAGAGGCAGGAATCGAACCCCTGCCCTTGCAGTGACTAACACGCGTGTCTGACCACCAAGCCACTACCCATTCGCTGTTAGTGGGATACGCAATAGCCATAATGAACAAAAACACAACTGTTTCAGAATTCAAACACAACGCGCGCGCTCGATTTGGCCGGTATGATGAAGCCACGTCATCGTCTCTCCCACTTCTGAACCAGTATTCTTTTTGCTACGAATTAGCTATCATGTAGCTACGAATGCATCCATAGCTGGTTCCTGCAACAATTGAAACTCACCAAATACAACATATAAATGTCAACAAATCATACAGTTCAATCGCAAACGTCGTTCTGAGTGTAGTAGGATCCTTAATTTGGTCCAATTTCATCTCTATTCTTGGTTCCCAATTTAGAGTTTTTGAAACCCTAGCCATGGCGTATCATTATGTATGCATCTAAACTTCAATCGACCGGTACCAATAGTTTGCAAACACCCCGATAAACAATATTATGGAAGCAAATTTCATTCATGATGAGCAAAATATTAAAATCGAAGATCATGAAAACAAGAGCAAACCGGGTTCGGTAGGTCACGGTTCCGAGTGCTTTGAGCCTTGATATCGATTGGGAGAAGATCAAGAATGCTTCCAGATTATGTTTGAACCTTCAAAAGTCTTTGAATCCACCTCTTTTGCTAAACACAAAGTTTGATTTTTCTTCCAAATTTGCACTCGGGTTTGGGGGTTCGTTGGCTGCCAATCCTCTCCTTTTCCGTGTGAATGAGTTGTGTATATATATGAGAGTGATTCTAGGTCAATAGTTTTGGAAATAATGAAGTCAATCCAATATTTGTATGGTGAGAAAATTTGATTGAAACCTTGAATAAAAACTTGCTAATTTGGTTCCAATTTAATCCAATCTTTCTCAATCAATCTCCCATGATTTATAAACCAATATTTGCACAATATTTGATTGAGAAATTTATCAATGCCATATTTTTTATATTTATCATTATTTCTTCATTAAATTTTGAATTAAAATATATATAATTCAAAATAAAATAAATAATAATGTTAATAATAAAGGGATGGCGTGGTGGGCTCTTAGTTACTTCATGATTATATTTAAAAACCAAAACCTTGGCCCATTTAGTCAAAAACTTAAGATTCACCACTTTGGCCTTCATGCATTTCCATCAAAATTGCTCAAGTTTAACAAGGCATATCTCCCTCAATTTTTGAGGTATGGAGGAGTTCTAGGAGCTTTGTGTATTGTTTTGATTTTATGTGTGGAAAATAACATGGGCAAATTTTGGGGTATGACAGCTGCCCCTGTTCAATTATCTTAAACCTGAAGATGTAGAGTGGTCTGTATGCCAATCGGTATCTGAAGGTTGGAGATGATTGAACACAAGAATACCAAGAAATTTGCCCTATTTGCAGTAGGGACTTTTTGTCGGAGATGGGCTTGTAGATGCCATCTGGTAGTTGTTGGAGTATGGATTGTTGCGAAATTTCTGCTTTTGTTGTCTTCCCTTTTTTGAATGTTGAGGAACCGTCAAAGGTGTCGACTCAAGTATGTGTTGACTTAAATTTGAAATACGTCGTTAAGGAACCGTCCAAGGTGTCGACTTAACTCTTGATGTGGGTTGTTAAGGAACCGTCAAAGGTATCGACTTAACTTTGAAGCATATCATTGAGGCACCGTCAAAGGTATCGACTCAGATATGTAGATAGATTGTATAAGGAACCGTCAAAGGTGTCGACTTATATCTGAAGCATATCATTGAGGCACCGTCAAAGGTATCGACTCAGATATGTAGATAGATTGTATAAGGAACCGTCAAAGGTGTCGACTTATATCTGAAGTGTGTCGTTAAGGAACCGTCAAAGGTGTCGACTTAACTCTTGACATATTAAGGAACCGTCAAAGGTATCGACTTAATACTTTGAAAATAGATTGTTAAGGAACCGTCAAAGGTGTCGACTTAACTCTTGTAAATGGAGATAGTGGTATCCTGAAAAGTAGAGGTTAGTTTTCTTTATGCCATGTCATGATGCATGCAATGTGTTTGTGTGACGGGATTCTCAAAATAAATGAGGACCTCGTATGTTATGTATGCAATTGTCGCGCTGTTTTATGTATTATGTATGAACGTGTATGCAATTGTATGAATATGTTTATGACACGTGATATGTGAATATGATTCATGTTGTCTTGATTGAGAAAATAAATCTATGTATCTTTGAAGATGTTCAGCTGGGGATTTACAGTTTCTGCTTGGGGATGATCAGTAATTTGATGTACCCTGATTTAGAGATATAAATGGACCATGTTGAAGAAGAGCAACTTGTTGGAAAAATAATAGTGTCGAAGATGTAAACTCTGTTGGGGAACCATGTCTTTGTCGGGACGAGAGCATTTGAATATATCTTCTTAATGATTACTCTGTGGGGATATGATCTTGTGAACCCGGCTCTGTAGGGAGACATGGGTGAAAGTTGCCCCCAATATTATAGTAATTACCATTACTGGATTTGAGATTGACACACCGCTGAGTATTGATCAAAATGTCAAACTGGACTTGCATAGATTTGCCCCTGCTAGTAGGAGCTTTGAAAAGATTCGCCTCGTGAGGACTTTATGAGATGTGCACTATGGGCGACATGCCCCCAGTAATCATAGTCTCAAAACAATGTCTCATGTTGATCGGGGAGTAGCTTTAGATATACTTGGATGTGAATGCCCCTGATTGTTCGAGCATCCATGAGAGATTCTCGAAATCTTGACTTGATTGCCCCAGATTGATTGGACAAAACATGTCATGCCCCTTGTGTACGTAAGAGACATGGCTTCTTGGAGTAATTTTGTTTGTCGGGATAACTTTCAGTCATTAGCTATACCCTGTGCAAATTTATTCTGATGCTAACATTTGAAATTACGTAGCAGAATATGTTTAATAATGAATTCATGAGATGCAATGCATACGTTTGTCTTGAGTTTTAAAAAAAACATTAAAACAAGAGATGTAAAAGCGTGATATTTGTAAAACATGCTATTTTTTGTAGAAGCGAAATATCCACTCAGCATTTTAGTAAACCTTAAGGAGTCGGGATACCTTTTTGGTGACAATATGCTTTCGAACTAACCATGCTTCAGTTAGGACTTTCAAGGGTTGTAACGTGGCTTGGTTCACGGTTTAAGAAACAAAGGATAAAGGCTCAAAATTTGATTGTACCCACCCCTCTTCGTGATGATCTTCTGTCCTAAGCTCAATTGATTCAACTTATGCATTCCAGTTCCAAGGGACTTTTTGGATTTGCACCTTTGATAATGATGATGGTTCGCAAGCAGAGAGAACTTTTGAGATGGCAGTCACTTCTTCCTTTTGGTAATCACAACATTGTGTTGTTCAGGAATTTACTGACTTCTCTTCTTTTCATTTTTTTTTATATATCCCTAACTTTTGCCTGAGCTGTCTTTTTTGAACTTACAGTCAGCGGGATGCCTTGATTTTTTGCCTAAGTCATCTTTTGATTTTTTTTGACTTAGCAGGCTTTTCTTTGTATATATGTTTTTTCCATTTTTTTTCCTTTTGAAAGATATTGACTGCGTTGCTTAATGATTGATGAACCATCATTGTCTTTTGATTGACATCTCCAACACTTCTTTGATGTGTATGGTTGAACGTTTATGATTGAAACCTTTGTTGAGAGGTGTACTGAATGATTCTCTTAAAATAGAATGCACCGCCAAATTAACTGAGAACTACCCTGCCCCAGGTTATGATCAAGGGTTTTAATTAGTACAAGAAAGAAAACTTCTACTTCTTAGGCTCAAAGGGGTTAACGAGGGATTAAAATCCTTATATCTCCACTGTTTAGGAATTGAAACAATGCCTGTACATCGTCAGCATAGTCTGTTCAAAAGCACACTATATGAGGTTGCGGTATCGTTCTCGTCATCCTCCCTTAAAAGGCTTACAGCTTAGCAGGAGTTGAGTATCACGAAACATATGCAGAGTAACGACATAATTTAAAAAGAGTGATAGCGAAATAATTTATTCAAGACAAACATATGCAATGCACTGATGATGATTATTAAAACAAATAATGTCTATCATGATTCGAATGTTTGAACAAACAGAATAGAATTTGCACATGATAGTAAATCTAATGATTAAAAGTTCATCCATTTAGACATTAATCAGTCTTGTCGTGACTAGGCATAGGAGCGGTGATCACCACAGGAGTTCTCGGATGGTTGAATTCAATTTCTCCAGCATCGATCATGTCTTGAATCTTGTTTTTCAATGACCAACAGCTATTTGTATCATGACCAGGACTATCAGAGTGATATGCACACCTCACATTAGGATTATAGCTACGAGCAGAAGTACTAGGATTCTTAGGGGGGTCCTTTAAAGTGATCAATTCCGACTTCAGTAGGTGTTGTAATGCTTGAGCCAATGACATATTGATCTTTGTGAATTGGCACTTAGGTACATCTGGCTCGCGTCGTTGTTGTGGAACTGGTGTAGAGATCAAAATTGTCCCCACAGATTGGTTTTGTTCATTGCGACCTTTCCGGTTGTGCTCAGCATTAGTCAGGTGAGGTTCGGGTCATACATTTAGACCATATGTGATAGAGGAAGTCAGAGCAAATAGACCATATATATTGAGGGACATCAGAACTAGTCGTACATTTAGACCTTGTCTGTTGAAGGATGTCAGAACGAGTTACTCATTAAACCATATCTGCAGAGGAATGTCAGAACGAGTCATACATTGGACCATATCTGAGGAGGAATATCAGAATGATCCATACATTAGACCATATCTGAAGAGGATTAGCAGAACGAGTCGTACATTAGACCATATCTGTTGAGGAATAGAAGAACGAGTCGTACATTAGACCATATCTGTTGGAATGTCAGAACGAGTCATACATTGGACCATATCTGAGGAGGAATATCAGAATGATCCATACATTAGACCATATCTGAAGAGGATTAGCAGAACGAGTCGTACATTAGACCATATCTGTTGAGGAATAGCAGAACGAGTCGTACATTAGACCATATCTGTTGGAATGTCAGAACGAGTCATACATTGGACCATATCTGAGGAAGTATATCAGAACGAGTTTATTCATTAAACCGTATCTGAAGGAGAATACCAGAACGAGTCATACATTAAACCATATCTGATGAATAATGCCAGAACGAGTCATACATTTAGACCATATCTGACTGGAAATACCGGAACGGGTCGTACATTAGACCATATCTGATAGATAATGCTTGCTTGTTAGAGTCGATGAGTTTTTTGACGAAGTTTTGGAATGTAGAAGGGCTTGTCAGAATGAATCTCCAGCTCGATTATATCTGAGAGGAATGATTGTCGAGGCGGAACCTGAAAACAAAGTTAGAAATATGCAATGTCATGAATGCAAATGAAATGTTTTCAAGGATCTTTAAGGAATTTAGATAGCAACATTGGAAAGTGATTTGGTCGCATCTTTGTCTGAAGAAACCTGAACTTTGTCTTTGAACGTCTTTCTTTGAGAATCAAGCTCACCATATCGAGTGGGTCATCGCCTCTGATTCGAGATACTTCTGAATTTGAAAGTATATGGCTAGAGGAAAATAAATCCTCTTGCCCCTTGATAGGTAATGTGTCTCTGAATTGGAAGGTATGCGGCCAGAGGAAAATAAATCCTCTTGCCCCTTGATTTGAAATTCGGTCCTTGATAAGAGTACCTAAAATTGTGCGCCCTAAATCTCTAAGATCCTTGAAAGGGTTAGTTAAATCGTGTTATGCTTATGATGTCATGAATGTTATGCGGATGCAATTCATTAGGCATAGTGTGAGATAGTAAGGGCAAACACGTCCTTTTAACAAAACCTGCAAAGAACGAAGGTTAGTAGCAAACACAAACAAGTCACACAAGTCACACAATTTTTTGGCTTAAGGCTTGCATGGAGTCTGATCAGGTGTCCTTCCCAAGGGTATTTCTATGGATAAGGAGATTTCAGCAACGGGTTCTACCAAGTGACTCAGAATTGTCAGCCCCCTCTAAAGCACCCTCGAACATGGTACATGCATACCACGCGATGATACTTTAGGAAGAAACCTATCTGAGCTGTAGTATCAGGTAGCGACCATAACTTGGCATGCACCAAGAATAGCCCCCCACTACGTTCCTAAAAGTTAAGATGGGTTAAGGGTTACTAAAGGTCCTTGAGCTCCGACGCACCCAAAGATACATGCGTAAACCTCTCTCATGCAAAAGAGGTACACAATAACCAGTGGAGGCCTAACTCAAGTGCGAACTTCATTTTGACCAACCCCAAGCATGCACAAGGGGGGTCTCCATGACTATGCCGCTCCTAATCTTAAGTGTTCTTGAATCCGGGAATAGGATTCGTCCTTCAGTTTTCCCAAAACGCCCATGAAAAATAAAACAAACAAAGCAAACAATAGAAAACATTTTAAAATGAATCCTAAACCTTTAAGGTAACCCCTCTTAATCGAAGAATCCCCAGCAGAGTCTCCAGTTCTGTAATACGGTGAACTGACTTTTTATTAATCGGAATGTCGCGGTAAGCAAGAGTCGCCACCGACTTTTATTTTATCCAAACAAATTCGGAAAGGCAAAAAGAAACAGAAAAAACCTTTTAAGAAATCTAAGTTCGGGGGGTAATTTATGCAAAGGGAAGGTGTAAGGCACCCTTTGCATCCATGGTTTCCCATGGGCTCTTAATTGCTTTGCTTGCTCATTTGTTTTTTTTAAAAAAGGTAGATGAAAGAAAAAAGTGGACTTTAGCTCGTAAATGAGCGTAGCCAGTTTTCGAAGAATTGTGAGAAAGAATATTAAAGATGAGCATTGCAAGGCAATTAGGGGCAATTACCTTAAACTCAGATGATAGGTCTCTTTTTAGCCTTTCAGAATGAAAGGGTCTATCCTTGCCATAAGAGGGCAGGAAGCCTTTCGTTTGGAGGTTGAAGGGTCGTCGAAGCATCCTTTGCCATAAGACTGTCCCATGCCATAGAAGGGCAGGTAATCTAAGGCAAGGATCAGAATAAGCCATTTTTCGTTAGGCAACCAGAAGATACCTCAGCCTTATTCGTGGGCAACTTCCGAGGGTCGAGGTCATGTTAGTGTATCGAAGGCAGCATCATTTTAGGGTCTCATGACCTTTTATCGAGACAACATGGCTGAGGTATCCTCATATTCGAGGGACTGGCTATTCTGCAAAAAAAACACAAGGCAACAAGGCAACAGGCAACAAGGCAACAAGGCAACAGAGAGGGTTACCCAAAAGCGTGCGTGTGTGCACCAATCACGTGATTATATTTGATTATATTATCTTGTAAATTAGTGAGGCTAATTCAATTTAATGGTTGTCACTCCCTATTTTACTAACCACGCAGATAATATAAGGCAAGAACAACAATAATATGGGGGAGGGGACAATGAAACCAGCGGATCCCTTAGTAGGGTTTGACATAAGTAATAATTAAACAGAAAAATAAAGGGTAAAGTTTTAGGGTTACCAAATTCGTATCTTTGGCGATCAACAAACCCTGAAAATGCAAGCAAACAAAAAATAGGGTGAGTGTATGGCTAGTTCGAAGGCGAACGGGATTAACCCTTAAAATAAAAAATAAAGAATAAATAAACTTAAAACAATGATATAGGCAAAGGTACTTAGCTCTGATTTGATCTGATATGGTTGATAGGGCGCCTTTGAGGTTAATCCTGAAAGTGGTAAGGCAAAGGCAGAAAAAATGGGTGTGAGTGTAACAGAGTCCATTGACTTTCGAGTTTTTTAACCCTAATAATAAGTTTGTAATGCAAACAATATTAAAAGGAAAATAAAATCAGAACTTAGCTTCGTAAAAGGCGTGGCGCGTGATCGGAGCGTATTCGAGAAGTGAACCTGAAAAAGGCATGGAAAAACAGATATTTTTCAGTGTATGACAAATTCTCGCAAACCCTGAATCGGGGACAAGTTAACCATGATTAATAGAATACATAAAAATGAATTAATTATTGGTTTCCAAACTAATTAATTAAATCCATCAAAATAAAATTTCAATTTAATTTTAGAATCCTAATATTTATTTCTATCAATTAGTAAAATATTTATAATTAATTAACAATTAAACGATCAGATTGATTTAATCATTTATTTATTTAGATCAAATAAAAACAAATTAAACAAATTAATTGTTTATGAAATAAAAACATTGAAGAGAAATAATTTTATAAGAAAGAGAACTAATTACAATAAGATTTAAAAGGAAACTTGTTTAAACAAAACAATTAAAAAAACAAAATTATTAACCAAAAAATAAATAAATAAATAAATAAATAAAATAACAAAGAGACTCAGCTTGGCTCCAGTGTGGATGATCTGTGAAGTCCATGGTGGAACCTCATGCCATGGAGCGCTGGATCAAACTGATTTGAGATCTAAAGGTGATGATTGAAGGGCCTATGGTAAGCGTGAAGAGGCTGGCCGCACTGAATCCATGAGAGGTGTGTCCTGAAAAATTAATCAAAATATTATGCAAGAGGCAGGAATCGAACCCCTGCCCTTGCAGTGACTAACACGCGTGTCTGACCACCAAGCCACTACCCATTCGCTGTTAGTGGGATACGCAATAGCCATAATGAACAAAAACACAACTGTTTCAGAATTCAAACACAACGCGCGCGCTCGATTTGGCCGGTATGATGAAGCCACGTCATCGTCTCTCCCACTTCTGAACCAGTATTCTTTTTGCTACGAATTAGCTATCATGTAGCTACGAATGCATCCATAGCTGGTTCCTGCAACAATTGAAACTCACCAAATACAACATATAAATGTCAACAAATCATACAGTTCAATCGCAAACGTCGTTCTGAGTGTAGTAGGATCCTTAATTTGGTCCAATTTCATCTCTATTCTTGGTTCCCAATTTAGAGTTTTTGAAACCCTAGCCATGGCGTATCATTATGTATGCATCTAAACTTCAATCGACCGGTACCAATAGTTTGCAAACACCCCGGTAAACAATATTATGGAAGCAAATTTCATTCATGATGAGCAAAATATTAAAATCGAAGATCATGAAAACAAGAGCAAACCGGGTTCGGTAGGTCACGGTTCCGAGTGCTTTGAGCCTTGATATCGATTGGGAGAAGATCAAGAATGCTTCCAGATTATGTTTGAACCTTCAAAAGTCTTTGAATCCACCTCTTTTGCTAAACACAAAGTTTGATTTTTCTTCCAAATTTGCACTCGGGTTTGGGGGTTCGTTGGCTGCCAATCCTCTCCTTTTCCGTGTGAATGAGTTGTGTATATATATGAGAGTGATTCTAGGTCAATAGTTTTGGAAATAATGAAGTCAATCCAATATTTGTATGGTGAGAAAATTTGATTGAAACCTTGAATAAAAACTTGCTAATTTGGTTCCAATTTAATCCAATCTTTCTCAATCAATCTCCCATGATTTATAAACCAATATTTGCACAATATTTGATTGAGAAATTTATCAATGCCATATTTTTTATATTTATCATTATTTCTTCATTAAATTTTGAATTAAAATATATATAATTCAAAATAAAATAAATAATAATGTTAATAATAAAGGGATGGCGTGGTGGGCTCTTAGTTACTTCATGATTATATTTAAAAACCAAAACCTTGGCCCATTTAGTCAAAAACTTAAGATTCACCACTTTGGCCTTCATGCATTTCCATCAAAATTGCTCAAGTTTAACAAGGCATATCTCCCTCAATTTTTGAGGTATGGAGGAGTTCTAGGAGCTTTGTGTATTGTTTTGATTTTATGTGTGGAAAATAACATGGGCAAATTTTGGGGTATGACAGCTTGCACTTGCTAGCTCATTGCGGATTTGCTATCCGTTTGGTATTGATTTTGTTTCATTTTATTTCTCTCGCACTTTATCGCTTTCTCGCATCATCCTTTAACATGAGAAGTAGGACTTAGACATGCATCTGGCCAAGCCCTCGAAAGAGGCTCTGTTTTTGTTGGTGTGTTTACATTTGTGCTTTGCGGCAGGGAGTCACGGTGTAATAAGTCCTATATGGCACTCCGTTAAGTCCTCATGGAAGGCATGCGGGAAGGGTTAGCAATCAACCCCCGCTTAGTCTCATCGAGTCCGTTCGGTATGCGCACGCTACGCATTGCTCGCTTTTGAACCTGCACAAGATCTTGTTATCGAGTATGTCAGGAAAAGGGTTCATGTAGCCGGATCCCCGCCTTTCTTATAGCTCGCGTTGCTCGACGCTGATGCTCGGTGTACGCACGCACCGTTTTCCTTTACAATCCGTGACGGCTTGGTTGCTGAGAGGGGTCTGCCCTCTTGTCTATGGCCCGATCATTTTCGCGAGGTCTAATGCTTGGTTGACTTGGGTTGAGCTGCTCCCCTTGGCTATGGCGGGACCGCTTTTCTACCACTCGGTCAGTACCGTTGGTTTGTTTGCTTTACGAGCGGATGCTCGTTTGTGTGCTCATTGTTTGCTTTCGCCTTTTCCCCGTAGGTTGCTAGTTTAGTTTAGACTTGTACCCTTTGTATGATAACATTAGGTAGCAAGCTTTCCCCCTTAGCTTAGGTTTTCCTCATGCATTCTTTAAAACACAAACCACACTCTTTGATTTTCTTTTCTTAAGAGCTTGTTATTTCCGCTCCATTCCCAAGCACAAGTCTCCAAAGGTCGAGCAGCGGAGTGTGAATGTAACTCGTTCACCTAAAAAACACAAAACAAACAGAAATTAGTTAGCCGAGCTACGGTAGCTCTGATTCTGCAAAACAGATACGTAGGCAGCGGGGTAGGGCCCGTGCGAGCATAATTCTTTCTTTTCCCTACATTCTGCATTCATTTTAGTCCAGATTAGCGTAGTTTGCTTACACACCCATAGATTTAGACACTAGCGTGGATACCATCGAGTACGATGGGCGCGAGGGGTGCTAACACCTTCCCCTCGCGTAACCGACTCCCTTACCCTTTTTCTCTAGTCGTGAGACCGTTGTTTTGTTTTGTGGTTTGCTGGCATTCCCTTCCTTTTCAGGATAAATATGTTAGTGGCGACTCTGTTAATTTTCGCGGTAGCGACACTACTGACGTTGCCTTTAATAGCTTCTAACGTTCCTTTTGTCAGTCAGCGTAGCCTGCCATCTTGTACTTGCTTCTGATCTGATGTTTGTGTATACAACGTTTGAATATCATCAGAGTCAAACAGCTTGGTGCAGAGCATCTTCTTGTCTTCTAACCTTGAAGTGCTTCTGAGCGTGATACCATGAGAACTTCAGTGCTTCTGCTTCTAATCTCAAGTTCTTCTGATGCTTCCATAGATCCATGTTCTGATTCTGCTTTGACCATCTTCTGATGTCTTGCCAGATTATGTTCTGATGTTGCATGCTGATTCTTCTGAGACAAAGCTTCTGAGCGCTGATTTGTGCATACTCTTTATATATATATTTCCTGAAAAGGAAATTGCAGTGTATTAGAGTACCACATTATCTCACACAAAATTCATATTCTTGTTATCATCAAAACTAAGAATATTGATCAGAACAAATCTTGTTCTAACAATCTCCCCCTTTTTGATGATGACAAAAACATATATAAATGATATGAATTTGCGATCAGAAAGAGCAGACGGCTAAAGACAATTACACAGCTAAAACATAAGCATGTGAATATATTTCCCCCTGAGATTTACAATCTCCCCCTGAGATGAATAATCTCCCCCTGAAATTAATACTAGAAAAATTTTATAAATAAAAGACTTCCCTGAGTATTTCAGTAGAGACGTTCACATATGCTTGATCTTCAGAACATTCATGGCTTCTGATTGTTGCTTCCATAGGACAACTTCAGAACTTTGAATTTCTTTAGATCCTCAGAACATTCACAGCTTCTGATTCTTGCTTCCATCGGACAACTTCAGAACTTGAATTTCTCTGATCTTCAGAACATTCACAGCTTCTGATTCTTGCTTCCATCGGACAACTTCAGAACTTGAATTTTCTTTGATCTTCAGAACATTCGCATCTTCTGATTCTTGCTTCCATTGGGACAGCTTCAGAGCTTGAATTTTTTCTTACATCACTTCATGCTAGATTGTATCAGAACATTGTTGAATGTACCAGAGCATCATCAGAGCATCTCTACATCCTGAAATGTTACAGAACAACGCTAAACGACAAAAGTCAGCATGAATGAGTCAGAACATAAAATATGTTTCAGAACACATAATATGTATCAGAGCCATATAAAATGTATCAGATCCATATAAAATGTATCAGAACAAATAGACATAATGTTTCAGAGCATATTCTATCATCAGAATATCTGAACATTCTTCCTTCTTGCTTCTGATCCTGAAGCTTCATAGCACTCACCTTGCTTCAAGAATCCAAGAGCTTGATTCATCTTGTTGCTTCTTATGTTGATCTTGAATCTTCAATTCCTGCAACAACACAACTTAAAGCATAGAACTTTGCAAGTTCTGTTAGTAATGTGGGGCCTTTTTACCCGGTAACTGATAATATTAATCAGATCATTTATCACATTTTCTCCCCCTTTTTGTCATAACATCAAAAAGAATATAAAATATTCAGATGTAGAAAACGTCAAAGGAAAGAAACCGAATAATTTTTCATTGATTAAACAAACAGGATTACAAAAGATGTATGCAGAATAAGCAGATGCAACAAACAAAGAAAACTACAAAGACCAAAGACGAAGACCCTAGCCTAGACGTAATCTTAGCTAACATATCATGAATCCCTGCATCGTTCTCAGTTTGTCTAGCCATAAGAGCTTGAGACACTGCATGCCTGTCCAGACGAGAAGCTCTACGGGAAGAGAATACATGAGTCCAAGGAGGAAGTGAGAGACAGTTCACAGGAAGAAAGCTAATGTCTCAAACGGGGCTTTCCCTTAACATAGAAGTCAAGTACATGATGCTTAACTTCATCCAATATCTCAAGAAAGTCTTCTTCCTTTGGATAAATGTTGATAACAGCATCACAGAAGAGATCTGGCTTGAGACTTCTTGGAATCTTGAGTCTCTTGTGAGATCCATCTTGAAATCAATGTAGGCGATCCCCGAGATTTGTTTCTCAACCTGGAACCAATCAACCCTTCCAACCGTTCTATTCAAATAGATCGACCACCCTTGAGCCTTCGCCTTCGCATCTTGGTTGAAACCATAAGCACCCAAATCATCAGCGTCCACATGAGATTTACACAAAACTTCCATTACTGGTGGAGGAATGGAGCAAGTTTTCAGTGGAGAAACCTCTTGAGAGGAACTTGAAGACGGATTCATGGTGAATGCTAGGTTGAAGATGAATAAACTAGGGTTTATGCAAAATGCAGATAAAGAGAGAGAAAAAGAAACTGAATGCAAGAGAGAGAAATATAAGAGGGAAATGAAACGTTTGAAGAGTATAAAAAGAAAAAAAATAAACTGAAATGATGAATGGCATTTAATGTTACGTGACATGAGGAGAGATACTTATGACAAATGAAGTGATTAGCACAGTTATCTAAGTAGGCGTCCCCTCAACTGCACGCATGCTTGTCCAGAAATAGTGAACATGTGTTTACCATCTGGAAAGCCAGTTACAGCTGTTTTACTTTTAAAGAGATTCTGAGTCAACTTAGACAATGAAACGTTAGTAATAACAGAATCACTACTTCTAATTGATTACAATCAGAACATCTTATATAAAAAAAAAGTCCAATCACATTTCAGAAGATACTCATACATAAGATCTTCTCATCTTATCATTCTGGGCATAAATCCATACTGATATTCTTCAGAATGAACTTAAACCTATCTTCAGCAAGGGGTTTTGTAAAGATATCAGCCCATTGATGGTCTGTATCCACAAAGTTTAAAGATATAACACCCTTCTGAACATAGTCCCTTATGAAATGATGTTTAATCTCAATATGTTTAGCTTTTGAATGTAAGATAGGATTCTTAGATAAACATATAGCAGAAGTATTATCACAAAAAATAGGAATGTTACTCTCATATATCTGATAATCTTCTAACTGACTTCTCATCCAGAGCATTTGTGTGCTACAACCAGCAGCAGCAACATATTCTGCTTCTGTTGTTGAGAGGGCAATAGTAGCTTGCTTCTTGCTGTACCATGAGATCAGATGACTTCCATGAAATTGACAACTTCCAGAAGTGCTCTTCCTTTCAATTCTATCCCCAGCATAGTCAACATCACAGAATCCTACTAAGTTGTATTCTTTGGATCTTCTGTAAACTAAACCAACATTAGTAGTACCTTTCAGATACCTCAGAATTCTCTTAACCGCAGTTAAATGAGATTCTCTCGGATCTGATTGGAATCTAGCACACAAACAAACACTAAAGAGAATGTCAGGTCTAGAAGCAGTTAGGTATAGAAGAGATCCAATCATACCTCTGTACAACTTCTGATCTACCTTTTTACTTACCTCATCCTTACCTAGGACACATGTTGGATGCATAGGAGTTTTGGCTTCTTTACTTTCAGAAAGATTAAACTTCTTCAGAAGTTCTTTCACATACTTCGTTTAATGAACATAGGTTCCATCAGAAGTTTGGTTGATTTGAATCCCAAGGAAATACTTGAGTTCTCCCATCATGCTCATTTCAAATTCAGCCTGCATAGACTCAACAAACTCCTTTCCAAGTGTAGCATTAGATGTTCCAAAGATGATATCATCAACATATATTTGACATATTAAAATATCCTTTTTAAAGGTTTTACAAAAGAGAGTAGTGTCCACTTTTCCTCTAGTGAAACCATTTTCCAGAAGGAAAGAACTTAAACGTTCATACCAAGCTCTAGGAGCTTGCTTCAATCCGTATAATGATTTCCTTAATTTAAAAACATGATTTGGAGACTTGGAGTCTTCAAAACCAGGAGGTTGATGGACATAAACTTCTTCATCTATATAACCATTTAATAAGGCACTCTTGACATCCATCTGATAAAGAGTGATGTTATGTTGAGTGGCAAAAGAAATTAATAGAAGAATAGATTCTAACCTGGCCACTGGTGCAAAGGTTTCTGTGTAGTCAATCCCTTCTTGCTGACTATAACCTTGAGCAACCAGTCTGGCTTTGTTTCTTACCACTTCTCCCTTCTCGCTTAGCTTGTTTCTGAATACCCACTTAGTGCCGATGATGTTAAATCCTTTTGGTCTAGGAACCAAGTCCCATACATCATTCCTTGTAAACTGATTGAGTTCTTCTTGCATGGAAATTATCCAGTCTGGATCTTCTAGAGCTTGATCAACAGAAGTTGGCTCGATCAAAGAAACAAGACCTAATTGACAGTCTGCATTGTTCTTAAGGAATGCCCTTGTTCTGATGGGATCGTCTTTCTTCCCAAGGATCACATCTTCTGAATGAGCTGATGCAAGTCTGGGTGATCTTCTGACTGTTGGCTCTTCAGAAATCCTGAGATTCTCTAAAGATGCAACAACTTGATCTTCTTATCCATTACTTCTGAGACTATCAGCTTCTGCAGCTTTGCTTCTTGGTTCTACTGCTTCTGATATATCAATATCAAAATCTGCAAAATTCTCAAACTACTTTGGTTTTTCAAGACCAAGCTTATCATCAAACCTGATATTGATTGATTCTTCTACAATCAATGTTTCAGTATTGTATACCCTATAGCCTTTAGAGCGTTCAGAATATCCAAGAAGAAAACACTTTTGTGCTTTAGAATCAAACTTACCAAGATGATCTTTAGTATTCAGAATAAAACATACACATCCAAAAGGATGGAAATATGAAATGTTGGGCTTTCTGTTCTTCCACAATTCATAAGGAGTCTTATTTAGAATAGGTCTGATAGAGATTCTATTATGAATACAACACGCAGTGTTTATTGCTTCTGCCCAGAAATGCTTAGCCATATTGGTTTCATTGATCATGGTTCTGGCCATTTCTTGTAGAGTCCTATTCTTTCGCTCTACAACTCCATTTTGCTGTGGAGTTCTAGGACAAGAGAAATCATGGGCAATACCATTTTCTTTGAAGAACTCCTCAAAGAATTTGTTCTCAAATTCACCACCATGATCACTTCTAACCTTTATGATTTTGCACTCTTTCTCAGATTGGATCTGAGTGCAGAATTCAAAGAACACTGAATGAGTCTCATCCTTGTGTTTTAAGAACTTTACCCATGTCCAGCGGCTATAATCATCTACGATGACTAATCCATATTTCTTCCCTCTGACAGATGCTGTTTTGACTGGGCCAAATAAATCAATGTGCAAGAGTTCTAACGGCCTTGAGGTAGACACAACATTCTTAGACTTGAATGCAGGTTTGGAGAACTTGCCCTTTTGACATGCTTCACAAAGAGCATCTGATTTGTATTTCAGATTTGGGAGTCCTCTGACCAGATTTAGTTTGTTAATCTGAGAAATCTTTCTCAAACTAGCATGTCCTAATCTTCTGTGCCAGACCCATTGCTCCTCAGAAACAGACATAAGGCATGTCACCTTCTGCTTCTCAAGATCTGAAAGATCAATCTTATAAATGTTGTTCTTTCTCTTGCCTGTAAATAGGATTGAGCCATCCTTCTGACTTACAGCCTTGTAAGACTTTTGATTGAAGATTATATCATAACCATTGTCACTTAATTGACTTATGGACAATAAGTTATGCGTTAATCCTTCTACAAGAAGTACATTAGTTATGGAAGGAGAGTTACCAAGACTTATGGTTCCAGAACCAATGATTGTGCCCTTCTGATCTCCTCCAAACTTGACTTCACCACCTGGCTTAAGCACCAGGTCTTGGAATGTAGACCTTCTTCCCGTCATGTGTCGCGAGCACCCAGAGTCCAGGTACCATGACATTTTGCTTTTTGTCCTCTTTGCCGCCAAGGATATCTGCAACAGAAATTATCTTCTCCTTAGGTACCCACAATTTCTTGGGTCCTTTCTTGTTAGTTCTCCTCAAGTTCTGATTGAACTTGGGTTTAGCATAATATTTAACAGGAGGAACAACATGATATTCTTTAGGTTTGTCAGCATGATATTTCTTAGGATGTGTCATATGCTTCTTGGTGTGAACAGTGTTAAAACTCTGTGCATGTGAAGTGAGCCTAATATCATGTGCATGGCCATATTTGAACTGATCATACAATGGCTTGTATGTGATCTTCAGATCATCAATAGGTTCAAATTTATGTGAGGTATCACCCTCATAGCCAAAGCCAAACCTTCTGTTTCCAGAAACACCATATATCATAGAAGCAAGATGACTTCTGCCAATACTTCTAGATAAGAACTTTCTGAAGCTCGAGTCATATTCTTTCAGAATATGATTCATGCTAGGAATGGATTTTTCTGTTTCAGAAGGAGATCCACTATCTTTGGATAAATTTAAAATTTTTTCCTTCAGTTCAGAATTTTCCAATTCCAGCTTCTTAGTTTCAAATTCAAACTGCTTTTTCAGCTTTTTGTATTTGATACTAAGATGAGCCTTGAGTTCCAGAAGTTCTGTTAAACTGGAAACTAACTCTTCTCTAGATAGTTCAGAAAATACCTCTTCAGAATCTGATTCTGATGTAGATTCTGATCCATCATCTTCTGTAGCCATCAGCGTGAAGTTGGCTTGCTCTCCTTCAGAGTCTGATTCTGATTATGATTCAGAATCATCCCATGTTGCCATAAGACCTTTCTTCTTATGAAACTTCTTCTTGGGATTCTCCTTCTGAAGTTTTGGACACTCGTTCTTGTAATGTCCAGGCTCATTGCACTCACAGCAGACAACCTTCTTCTTGTCAGATCTTCTGTCACCAGAAGATTCTCCTCGTTCAAATCTCTTTGAACTTCTGAAGCCTCTGAACTTCCTTTGCTTGCTCTTCCAGAGTTGGTTTACCCTTCTGGAGATCATGGACAGTTCATCTTCTTCTTCAGATTCTGATTCTTCAGGATCTTCTTCTCTAGCCTGAAAAGCGTTAGTGCATTTTTTAACATTAGATTTTAATGCAATAAACTTACCTTTCTTTTGAGGCTCGTTTGCGTCCAGCTCTATTTCATGGCTTCTCAAGGCACTGATAAGCTCTTCCAACGAAACTTCATTCAGATTCTTGGCAATCTTGAATGCAGTCACCATTGGACCCCATCTTCTGGGTAAGCTTCTGATAATCTTCTTTACATGATCAGCCTTGGTGTAGCCTTTATCCAGAACTCTTAATCCAGCAGTTAGCGTTTGAAATCTTGAGAACATCTTCTCGATGTTTTCATCATCCTCCATCTTGAAGGCTTCATATCTCTTGATTAGAGCAAGAGTTTTAGTCTCCTTGACTTGAGCATTTCCCTCATGGGTCATTTTCAATGACTCATATATATCATAGGCCGTTTCCCTGTTAGATATCTTCTCATACTCAACATGAGAGATAGCATTCAGCAAAACAGTTCTACATTTATGATGATTCTTGAAAAGCTTCTTCTGATCATCATTCATTTCTTGCCTTGTAAGCCTTACGCCACTAGCTTTCACTGGATGTTTGTAACCATCCATCAGAAGATCCCATAGTTCACCATCTAGACCAAAAAAGTAACTTTCCAGTTTATCTTTCCAGTATTCAAAGTTTTCACCATCAAATACTGGTGGTCTAGTATAACCATTGTTACCATTGTATTGCTCAGCAGAGCCAGATGTAGATGCAGGTGGATCTGTTGGAATTTCACCAGCCATCTTTTACTGAAGCGTTTTTCTCTTCCTGAATCTTTTCTAAACACGGTTAAGTGCTTGCACCTTAGAACCGACGCTCTGATGCCAATTGAAGGATAGAAAAACACTTAGAAAGGGGGGGGGGGTTTGAATAGGTGTAGTCTAAAAACTTGAACGATAAAAACAATTTGCACAATTATTTTTATCCTGGTTCGTTGTTAACTAAACTACTCCAGTCCACCCCCACGAAGTGATTTACCTCACCTGAGGATTTAATCCACTAATTGCAACAGATTACAATGGTTTTCTACTTAGCCCACGACTAAGTCTTCTAGAGTATCCTGATCACAACCTGATCACTCCAGGAACAAATGCTTAGACACAAGCTAAGACTTTCTTAGAGTATCCTGACCACCACGTGATCACTCTAATTACAACTGCTTAGACACAAGCTAAGACTTCCTAGAGTATCCTGATCAACACTTGATCACTCTAGTTACTTACAAATTAATGTAATCAAATAAGAGTTTTACAATGCTTCTGAAAAGCTATAATCACAATAGTGATATTTCTCTTAATGTTTAAGCTTAATATCACTAATATATTACAACTGCAATGTAGTGAGCTTTGATGAAGATGAAGTTTCTGAGCTTTGAGTTGAACAGCGTTTCAGCAAGTTTTTCAGAATAATTTCGTTCAGAATTGGTAACCTTGCTTCTCATCAGAACTTCATATTTATAGGCACTTGAGAAGATGACCGTTGGGAGCATTTAATGCTTTGCGTATTCCGTACAACATTGCATTTAATGTTTCACTCTTTTGTCAACTACCTCGAGCCTTGTTTACGCTGTGTCTACTGACGTTGCCTTTAATAGCTTCTAACGTTCCTTTTGTCAGTCAGCGTAGCCTGCCATCTTGTACTTGCTTCTGATCTGATCTTTGTGTATACAACGTTTGAATATCATCAGAGTCAAACAGCTTGGTGCAGAGCATCTTCTTGTCTTCTGACCTTGAAGTGCTTCTGAGCGTGATACCGTGAGAACTTCAGCGCTTCTGCTTCTGATCTCAAGTTCTTCTGATGCTTCCATAGATCCATGTTCTGATTCTGCTTTGACCATCTTCTGATGTCTTGCCAGACCATGTTCTGATGTTGCATGTTGAACCTTCTGAGACAAAGCTTCTGAGCGCTGATTTGTGCATACTCTTTATATATATATATATATATATATATATATATATATATATATATATATATATATATATATATATATATATATATTTCCTGAAAAGAAAATTGCAGTGTATTAGAGTACCACATTATCTCACACAAAATTCATATCCTTGTTATCATCAAAACTAAGAATATTGATCAGAACAAATCTTGTTCTAACAGTTTGTTCCCTTGATGTTGTAGAGTTAGATCCAAGGTGGAGATTTGTGAGATATTGGATCGAACTCTAGTATGGCCGAAGGGTAGCTTCTTGGTTCGATTGGATTAAGCATGAAGTCGAAGGTTGTTCACATGCTTGTGTCGAAGATGCTAGGGTTGTTAGCATGTTAAATTAGGTTTTAGTGTTTAAACCCTAATTTGTTAAGTTAGCTTGTTTATTAAGTTGGCTTATATAATGGGTCTTGTGGTAAAAACTCATTAGTTTGTATGTTAGGTTTTATTATAAATAGCATACTAGTCTCTCATCATTGCTAAGCTGCAAATCCTAATTTAGGGTGAGAGAGGTTATTTGTTATTCTTGTAAACTTGTAATCTTGTTTTAAGAGAAAGTAAAAGAATAGCAGTTATAACCAATATTTGTGTTCTCCTCTCCTTCCTTGTCCTTTATTCATTCCCTATTATACTTTGTTATTGGTATCGTTTTTCACAACAATTTCTAATAAATTATTAATTAAAATATTCTAATAAATTATTTTTTAATAAAAAAATTATTACGATCATTTTAAATGATTGTTAATTTACATTTAAAATAGTATTTAATTTTTAAAAATTAACTTTAATAATATAATATTAATAACGAAGAAATATAATTTAAATAATTTTTATTTTAAGATACAATATTTCTTTTAAAAATAATATTAATTTTAGTTTAAAAAAATTGTATTTCAATTAAAATGAATTTAAAAATATACTTGAAAAGTTGTATTATTGGATAAAATATAAAAATGTGTGTTACTTATCATTAACTTTAATTTATATGATACAAAATATTATTATATTCATATATGTTATTAATGAAGTTTGTACGATTAAAATAATATTTGAATAATTAAATATTAGAAAAATTATTTGTTATTGATGTCATTTCACAAATATATGTTATCAATGTAAATAAGAGAAACATATATCTACGGAAAAAAATGTATTACTTATTCAATTGTAGCATACTACTATTATTCATATTCAAATTCTATTGATTCAGATATTTTTGTAAATGATACCTAAACAAAAATAATATTTGTATACAGAAAAAATCTAATTATTGATCTAAATTTTTTTTATATGAAAAATGATATTTATGATACAAAAAATATTTATTCAAAAAAAGGTTTACGAAAAAAAAAACTATTATTGATCTAAATTTTTTTATGTAACGATACCTAAACATAAATAATATTTGTATATGGGAAAAATCTATTAATAACCTAAATATTTTTATAGATAAAAAATGGTATTTATGATTCAAAAAAAAATTATTAAAAAAGGTATACGGGAAAAAACTATTCTTGATCTAAATATTTTTATATACGAAAATTTACAATTGATTCAGATATTTTTGTAAACGATACCTAAATATAAATAATATTTGTACATGGGAAAAATCTATTAATGATCTAAATATTTTTATATATGAAAAATGGTATTTGTGATCCAATAAAATTTGATTCAAAAATGGTATACGGGAAAAAAATCTATTATTAATATAAATATTTTTATATACAAAAATTTACTATTGATCCAAATACTTTTTCTAAATGATACCTAAACATAAATAATATTTGTATACGGAAAAAAATATATTATTAGTCTAAATATTTTTATATACAAAAAATGGTATTTATGATCCAAAAAATTTGATTCAAATTTTGTTTTTTAATTAAAATAAATATATTACGTAAACAAATGCGCATACCAAACAAAAATCCGTGTATATGCACGAATTTGTTACTGGTTTCAGTTTAAAATTTGTTTTTTTTTTCAACGAAGTTTTTATTATGATTTACACTTGAACAATGTTGTTGATTACAAAAAATGCTTTATGAACCAATTGTTTTTTTCATTCTGATTCACATCTAATCAGTTGTTACATTTTTGCAGTTAACGAAACTAGCTCACCTTCTCTTCTTCAATGTGCAAAATATGCTTCCCCAACATCTTTTTCTTCTTCGCTCTGATTTTCCAAAAAGCAAACATCAAATTTCACGCCTTCATCCCTCTTTTATGCAACATTATGAAATTAACTCAACCTTCTCCCATCAAATATATAATAAGAATTTAACAAAGTGAATTAACATTTTTTGTTTGAATATGGGCGTAAAATTGTCTAGAAGAGGGGGATGAACAAACCTATTCCTAAAATATTGTTTTAAAAAATATTTTCTAAATTCGACGTTTTAAAATATGCACAGACCTAAGTTTAATTATTAAATCACTATAAACAACAAATCTTTATTGCATATAATACTAGAAAACGATTAACAACCTACGAACATGCAAATTTTACAAAAATTAAAAGAGGGATGTAGAAAATATACATCATTATTTATACTAATTTGGTGTGTCGTCCATGCTTGCACCTAACCCTGTCTCCACTGACAATCCATTGAAAATTCTTTAGTCTTCCACTAATTTGAAATTGACTAGTGTCTTTTGATACATCAAATAATCACAGACAAATTGAAGATGTAAAGCAATTGCTAAGCAACATATTCTTCTTTTGCTGTACAGAACTCACTAGGCTGCAAATCCTTCAAGATCTTCACTCGACCTTGAATTAGTTCACCTTCTCAGAAATAAAGCACTCCAAGATTTTGTCCGCATAGATTTTCACTCAACCCCACTATAATTCTCTTGTCTGAGTCTTTGAACTACCAAAGAAACCAAAAACTCCAAAATTTCGTCTGCAACGATCTTCACTTGATTCTATTGAAATTCCATTCTAGAAGAGACTTTTCTTTTTATTCACTGAATTCAATCTCTAGAAAACCAATCACAATTTGATTCTCCAATATGAACAACAAAAACCTTCTCAAGACATTAGAACACTATTATATCTCACACTCTCTCTTAGAGTGTGTTTGGATGAGGTAATTGGAAATTTTAAAAGAATTTAAAATTCAAACAATTCAAATGATTCAATTCAAATCTATTTATTTTAAATTATTTTGTTTGGATGGAATATTAAGGTAATTCATTGTTAGATTTTTGGGGTTAATTTTTATAAAATATTATTTTTTTGGACCAAAATTAAAAAATTGAAAAATAGGTATCAAATTGTAATTTTTAAAAATTTGAAGGACCAAATTGTAAAATTTAAAAATTATTAAGGACCAATTTGCAATTTTTTAAAAAAAATAGGGTAAATTTTGTAATTTTGGAAAATATGAGGACCAATTTGCAAAATTTGAAGAAATAATAGTAATAAATATATTTTATGGAGTATGAAGGAATTTCAAATTCTTTGGTTTTTGGTGTCATTTCAAAATGATTACATTTAACTTAGATAAAATACTCCATAAATTTCCATCATTTTAACAATTCTTTCATTTTTGTATCCAAACAATAAATTTTGTCCAAATCATTTTGAATTCCCTCAAAACATTACATTACCTCATTAAAATGCTTTATCCAAACACACTCTTAGAGTTAAGCAACGCATACAATAAATGATGTTTTGTCTAAAGTTAAGATAAAATTTTCAGAAAATAATCTCACACAACTTATTCAAATCTCACAAATTCAACCGTAGAATATTTTTTTCTTAAATTTGAATTGTGAGAGAACGTTTGCGTGATTGACAAAACACTCAAAGTTTTTCAAATTTATGAATGAATTATTTTAGAAATTTTTTTGTGTTTATATGTTTTAGATATAGAACACTAAAAATGAGTAAAAATTACATTTTGATTTGAGTTAGTAGCAACGAAAATGATTCGAGTCAAGCAAAAAAGTGAAATGAATCAAGATGATAGAATTCAGATTTTCACGTGTTTGATTTAAGTCATGACTCGAGTCACATTTTCATAATTGAATCCCATAATGAGAAAGTTTGTCATAATTCGAGTTAAGCAAAATTGTGACTCGAGTCAAGATACCTCATTATTAGAGTCTTACAAGGACTCAAATCAAATTACACTTTGAGCATCAAAATTCAAATTCTAAAATTTGCTTATGATTCGAGTCAAGGATCCTGAGAAAGGTGATACTCCATAATTCAAGTCAAACAATGTTTTGACTTGAATCATGTATGCAAAATATCTTGATTCAAATTATTGATTTTGTGACTTGAATCGTTTTGTGTTGACTTTTGATTAATTGCATGATTTATGCATGCAAAAGACATTTTTAATGAAAATGTTCAATTATAAGAGATGTGCAACTATCTAATAGCAAGGAACTCAACTACTATAAAAGATAATCAAATAGACAAGCACCAAACCCCTAAACATTCAAGGATACCTTATGATCGACTTCAATCTCACTTTTTTTTATGTTTGACAACTTTCATTGTAATTGAGTTGACATGAGTTTAAGTAAAGCGTGATCAAAGATTTCCTTTGTGCTCCTCTAAGAGTCATATTGTATCTCAAACGTTATAGTCATTTTATTGTTGTAAATTCTTCAAAGGATTATATTGGTCAATGTTTCTGAAAAGATAGGCAGACTTAGTTAAGGAAAAAAA
The DNA here is from genome assembly GCF_029867415.1 of Vicia villosa. Classification (NCBI taxonomy): domain Eukaryota; kingdom Viridiplantae; phylum Streptophyta; class Magnoliopsida; order Fabales; family Fabaceae; genus Vicia; species Vicia villosa. Next base: position 136,308,586 of record NC_081184.1, on the reverse strand, counting down.
ATTGTGTGAGAAATTCTAAGGTATTGTCACTTAGATAAGAAAATATTTTAGTGATCGCGAACGGTTAGATTTTAGTGAAATTCCTTCAAGTGTGAAAGGATTGGACGTAGTCACTAAATTTTGGCGGTGAACTAACATAAGGGGAGAACTTCTCTACCCATCATAAAAAGTTGGGTAGTGTACCTTCCACCAATTACATGATGTCATCTAATCTTAACACATTTAATTTTTTATTAAATATTATAGTTGTTTGTTATTTTCAAAGCATTTTACATAGGATGTAACCTTACCCAACTTTTTGAGTTGGGTAGATAAGAATTCACCCTAACATAAACTCCCCGAGTATATTTATTCGTTTATCTCCTTACCATTGCATTTATTTTCATCAAGTTTGTTTCATTTCAATTTAAAAAAGAGGAAAGTTTTTAAACGCACAATTTAAATCTTGTCATATGTGCCTTCACAAATTTCCGTTTAATGATAATGAAATTATTATTTTATCGCTTATAAATTAAAGTAATTTTCATATGAATATTTATATTAATTAAAATCGATCCCACTAATTTCTCATTATAATTTAGTTGTTTCATTGTGAAATATTTTATGTGGAATTTTAAATTCGAACTTAGTTACAACATTTCTTATTTTCCGCAAATATTTATTTAAGTATATATTGATCATTAGTAAAAAAAAATTGACCCCAATAATCAAAATGCATGCGTGGTTCTAATCTAGCATTACTCCCTCAGTCCCTCCGTTAAAAAAGGTTGTCATGTAAGACTTTTGCACATCGATTAAAGAATGCGATAATATTGTTATAAATCATTATACTTTATTACATTCACCTTATTAATGTGTTGGAAGTAATATAAAATGACACAATTAAATAAAACAATTATTTCTACATTGAAAAATAAAAATAACATCCTTTATTTTTCAAATATTTTTTCCTAAAACGCCCATTATCATAGTTATCGTGAAGCAGAGAGAGTATAGGAAAAGAAAGGTTACACATTTCCGACCAATCAAGATTTTATGGTAGCAAGATCCAAGCTATATCTATATGTACTGTGTAGCATAACATTCGATTTTTTCATATTTTGTTGGAGTTAGTTGGGTCATAGATGCAAAATTGAAGATGGATCATTGATGAACATTTCTAACACACTTTGGCTTAGGTGCAAAGTTTGCAACACACTTAACCAAACCAAATGGTCACATAAATGAAAAGCCGTGTTCTGCAACCTAACTTTACTTTTTTCCATCCATTACCAGAAACAGTTTTCAAATGATTAATACATAAACCAATTTAAGATCAACATCTAAACTCAGCAATTAGTTAACAACATCTTTTGGTTCTCAATATCCTAAGCTATTACAACAAACACAAGTACAATAACAACAACAAACATTCTCTTATGCTACCTCAAGCTAGCATCACTGTTAGCATACATCACAATTTTCAAGTCAACACTGCAGCACACCCTGCAGACAATAATACTAAGTTATCAAAGATGTCTATTCTCATCTATCAACTATTCCAGTTCGAAAACTCGCAGATTCATTTTTTTAAAAGGTGCACTAGAATACTCTATCGATTACCATGTTTCGCACAGGATGAAGATTGCTTACTTTGGTACAATAACTTTCTACACCCTTGCTCCTGAGTGAATGCTTTGGATTGAAATCCTCTTCAACATGTCTTGTGAAGGAGGAAGGTCCGGGATTTATCGGTAAAGTGACAGCAGATGGTTCCGCCTGTTTATTTGCAATGGGAGCACCCTCGGTTAATGAAAAACCAAACACTCTGCAGCTACTTTTACATGTGGAAACCATCTCTTGACCGCCTATCTGTAGTGAAATCGAATCATGTGAACGTGTAGCAAATGAGTTTGAGTCTTCAGAAGCATGATATGATCCTCTTTGGCAGAGTTTATCTTCCATAGCCGGATTTATTTTGTTATTGTAATCCAAGTTTGAAACTGGATTGGCACCTTGCTGGTGGTGGTACATTAACGCGGATGAATGAAAATGCGAGTTGTTATTCGTTTGAGAATACCATCCATTTCTGGATCTCGGCACATCAAAAAGTCCAAAGCCACCATTTCTAGAAGCCTTGTCAACAACAGACAAGGCTCTTCCATATGGTTGGCTAGGAAGTATTTCTTGACCTTGCAAGACCTTCTGGAATCGGAACGATTCGCCAAAGCCATTGCAGGAAACATCAGAATTCATTTGTGGGATTCCGATGCTATTTCCTGTTGATGCAATCCCGGGATAGGTTGAACCGGGATAGCACCTTCGTAATTCAGATAACTGGTGGTGACTCCGAGCACTAATACTGTCGAAAATAGTATCAGCACCTAACATTTCTTGACCTTGCAAGACCTTTTGGAACCGCAGCGATTCCCTAAAGTCTGATGTTCCAATTCCATCTGTCGTGAAAACGGAGCAGTCCATCAATGATGTTGCATGAGGTAGAACAAATCAAATTAAAAACAAAACAAATAATAGAAATTTACCGGGAACTGGAAATTCTAGCTTTGTTGAAGGTAATCCAATCTTAGTCCTCTTCAAACTAGCTGACATTGCGCTATTGGTGGTGGAAGCTGAGCCAGAGGGCTCAATCTCCCATGGCGAAATCCTGTTAAGCCTAGAAGCTTCCAAGTCATCCCACCTTACCTATAATTGCAATCAATTTAAGTTGTTCTAAAAATGAGGAAACATAACTCGTCATAACTATAAATGATGAATGATGTGAAGTTAAAAAATTCGCTGCAAAATACCATTAAGCATTTCCATTTCGATCCAGGCCATCTAACAGGATCCACATCAGAAATTCCAATAACTAATCCTGTGATTCTGCATAAAAGAAATATGATTAGGATTTTCTTTAATCGGATTATCAACATGTAGAAAGCGCATATAATCATGAACAAACCTTCGCTCTGCAGTATCTTCTGATTCAAAACGCATCCTGAACCTCATTCCAACTGAGTAAGAATAATCGCGGCTCTTCAAGAATTTGTGGATAGGTACTATAAACTCAGATGAACCAACCCTACAATGAAAGAGTAAAGTATAGAAAAGATTGATTAGATCTCAAGCATAACGCTCCTCAAATTGTAGATAGAAACGAACAATTTCCATCTCATGAACTACTAAAGGTGAACGGCGAGAAAAATACCTCGGATTATAGTGAACACTAAAGGCACATCTAGTAGATAAAGCCTTAACTACATCTGTAAGGCTTCCAAGATTCAATTGCTGGCCAGAAAGGGATGAAAAGTTACCGCAGTTTTTCAATTGAGCTGCCCTACGGATTCCCAGTCTCAACTCCCCATCCTCACCCCTGCCATTTGTCAATGTTGAGATATTGTCATATTTGTTTAGATTCTATTCCCTAATCTTAGATAGCAGAAAGTAAGTGTAGGCGAAAAATATAAAATGCCGATCCAGTACTTGTTATACAATGTAACATTTCGAAAGAATCTAGGTCATCTTACCTGAGGAAAAGAACAGCATCTCCAGATACAAGTTTCTTCTTGTTAACAAATGCACTCCATCCAGTTGTAAGCAAATGCCTTCGTGGCTGCCCTGTATTCATTCGAAACAAAATACAAACACAAACAATCAATTGGCATTCTACCCGATATGTTCCTGTCGTTATAAACATGAGAAATGAATTAAAAACCTCTGTAGATATGTCGAAACTTCCACTCCTGGCCGTGCAAATCCTTTGCCACAAGCTCTTGCGAAGGTCTTTGTTGCGAGTAATCCTAAATAGGAAGCGGACATAAATTCAAAATGCTTTGGAAGAAATAATTTAAGAAATTGGATACCAGTTTTGATGAAGGAAAACTATCAAAATTGGACAAGAGTGACTCATTTCAAAGCATCTATAAGAGCAATCTAGAAGAACAAATAGGAATGCATCGACATTCAAAGTAAGTACCAAGGGAGGAAAGCAATCTTCAGCTGCTCGACGAGGCACAGAAAATCCACCATGAGTGCTAGTATCAGAAGCAGTAAGAGTCTTGCAAAACATATGAGGTGTTGTTGACTTCATAACAGCATCAGTATCCTCTCCACCATCAGCATCAACTTCTCCTCCTCTCAACTTTTGCTGCATTTGCTACAAAAATCAACCAAGTTCATTTAAAATCACCTAACAAAGTCACTTCATTTAATACCAACATAGCTCTCTAGTATTCTAAATGAACAAAGACAAAGAACAAGCCTATATCTACTTTGCACTTAGAGGAACATGACACTTAGCTTAATCAAGCAATTTCATTAAAATCATCTCAATTTGTCAAATTCTTCATAGACCCCTAAAAGCTTTCAAGATTCTAAGTTCAAATTTTTTTCCATTTTCTGAACTCTTGCCAAAAAAACATAAATAAGCCTCACCTCATTTTCAGGAACCAACAACACCTGACAAAACACCTCATCGTTCCTTTCCTCAGCCTGCACAAAAGAAGAACAAAAAAAACACAAACACGTTCCATCAATTATCTCACCAAGCAAACAAAACCCACAAAGAAACCAAATTTAAGAAGAAAAAGTAAAAAAAAAAAAAAACAGAAAATAGAATAATGAGCCATGACCCGACCAGTTACAGACAGCATTCGATTTGTACGCTGAAAAGAAGGGAACAACAACAACAGAGAAAAACTCACATGAAGCTTAACATCAACAACCCGACAGAACACATGAGAAGGTATATGTATATTCTCAGAGAAAGACAGCGAAAAATCATGAACATGTTCCAAATGTCCTTGAGGGAAGTAAACAACAACACTCCCTTTCTTCGGCAAAGAGATCATAGGACCAGCACAAGCATGCCACAGCTCCAAACAAACAGAACCAAGGCTTGTATTTGACGATGAACCAGAAGAAGGTGCTTCATCTTCCTCAGTAGTGTTGAGATCAATCAAACCCATGTTGAGAAGATGAAGATGAAGATAAGAGAAAAAGGAAAGTGTTTGTAGTTATTGGTATAGAAGAAGATGAAAGAGAGTGATATATGATATATCATGTTATTTAGACAGAGAGCGTGAAGAAGAGCTTTGGCATTGGCGAAAGAACCTGACTGACCCAATAATACTCCAAAAAGAAAGAGAAAGAAAGATAGTCTCTTTCTCTTCTCCCACTACAAAAAAACTCACTCACTCACTCACCTTTCACTCTCTGCCAATTTTTCCTTTTGTTTCTTTTTTGGGTTCTTTCCTTTTACTTTCTTTTTCTCATTGAGTGAATGGGCTTTTGGGTAGGCATCAAATCCAGCTTTCATTAGGATATATGTATAATAATAATAAAAATGAGTTTTTTATGTAACTTTTCAAGTGGCTATTAATGCTAATTATTGTTGGTATTATTACTTGTGTTTACTCTTTTGCTGTGTATGCTTAAGGTGCAGCAGTGTTGCAGAGACTGCAATGCTGAAGACTGTTTGGGTGTGATGTGTGGTGTGGCAGACAAGGAAAGAGAGAGAAGAGAACAACAAAAACTGTACAGTAGTAAGAGTGAGTCACTTTTTGTTTGTCAAGGTTATTTTTTGGTGTACGGGTTCCCTGTATTTCCGGGGGTTGTCTATTCTGTCCCTTTCTATTTGGCCAAATCTCACACCTATCCTTCTTCTTAATCAAAGTTCATTAAGGTTGATCCAAAATCTAACTGGATAGATGATGTTCCCTACTTAAACATGGTTTGCAACTGAATTTAGGAAATACAAAGGAGGGGAAACCAAGTTTTAAAATTGGTAGATTTTCAAGAGAGGCTTCATTTACTTTACACTTATCTATTTAATGACTTGAGGGATCCAGACGAATTATTTTATAATTATATGGGCGGGGGGGGGGAGCAGTGCCCTTAAAAGATTTAAGCAGTTGAAAATCTCTCATAGAAGAGTTGGTTGTCAACTTGGAAGACTTCTCAGATAGATAGTGAAACATTAAAGCTGGTGAAAGTAATGGTTAATTTCTAATGAGCGCATTTGCTATATGACCTCTTATGATTTCTACAGTACAAAATAATGTTGTGTGTGATTACAATTGAAGACAGAGTCTCTAGTTTACCTTAAGGGGGCAAGAAGACCTCTAACTTTTAAGGAGTCTATTAATGAGACTAAAAAAATCAAAGTATTTAAAGCCGAGCTCAACCTATTCCAAATTAAAATAACAAAAGAACATTAAAAAATAAGATAGATGAAAATTCCGGCTGAGTTTTCATATAGGCTACATGTGAATGCGAGATTATAAACTATAGCTTTTAAGCTCTCATATATTAGTACCTTATTATGAATCAGTCGCCAAACCATAAGAGATTTTGATTGAGGAATATTGTAGTGATATATATGTGGGGTCCCTTAAATGGGGTGGCATATGTACATCGTCGGGTGCCCGCCCCATGACGTGTCGCCCGAGGTATAAACCTCACGTGGCAAGAGGCTCACCCTAAGGGGAAAGCATGAATAATAATGATTATCCTAAACTTAAACTACATGTGTGAAGTCATGCCCATGACTCTCTAGGCAATAGATGGTCAACAACTCCCTGGTCAATAGGAAGCACTTGTTACTTCTTACGAGTCCCTGAAACCCTAGGCTCATAGGTCTCTTTAAATGCCTTAACTCGGGTGTTGAGAAAGACAGATCGTAATACACACGATATACCCCTAAAGCTATAGAGCTTCTCACCTCACGTGAGCTTTCTCTCTCATCGCTATAAACACCATCAAACACGGTCTTTCACCACCGTGAGCAACCCTTAATCCACAAAAAAATACTAAGACCTCTCGCTACCCCTACCAACATAAGAGTGCCACATATTATGTAATTTTTGACAGTATCGTGACGCCCATCATGGAGCCCCGATAAAACTAACATAGGTCACAACTTTTGTTACCATCACCATTTTGATACTCACTGAAACCTCCACTTTTACACTTAGTTATTCCCATTCGTGGTTGATAGGAGAACATAATCTCCAGTGCTAGAGGATATCAGAGGTAATAGTGATTTCAATGCCCTGGTGGAGATGCGCGCTGCCAAAATAAACTCTTGGAGGAGAGTGTCCATAATATCCAACAACTCCATCATGAGGCTACTCCCATAAAGGAGATGGAGGTGCTGGACCTTTAGCCACTTTTAGACGAAATATGGGAAGCGCATGTCCCCAAAGGGTTCAAGCCTCCCTCCTTGGCAAATTTTGATGGGCGTAGTAATCCTTATGAGTAAGTCACCTCCATCAACACACATATGATCATCATCGGAACACCTAACTCCTTGAAACACAAGTTTCCATCACCAGTTATCCAGAGCTGGTGAAGAAAATCGTGCATGAGTTCATAGCCAGTCAACACAAGAAGATTTCAACCACCAAGCTATTTAATATACAACATTGTCCCTCAGATTCATTGAGAGAATACCTCGCCCGTTTCAATGAAGCTAGTATACATGTCATTTACCCAAACCAATAAATGTTCGTAGGAGCGTTCCAGAATGGTCTCAAAGTAGGGAACTTCAATGAGTTTCTTGCCCATAGGCCAACATCTTCGTTAGTAGATGTTAGGTTTCAAGTGTGACAGTTCTAAAGTCCCACATCGACTAGGAATTGAGGAAATATTGGTTTTATAAGAGAGATGACTCATACCCTATTTTCCTTAAAGTTTTGGGTGGATGTGTGGTGTCAAGTATCTTGGACCCCAATGTTTGGCCCATTGGCACTTTCGGGCCTCACTCCCTAGATTCCCTAACAAGTGGTATAAGAGATTTGGTTGGCTCGATGGGGGAGCGAAAATGGGTCCTAGTGTGAATCAAGGCTAGTGATATAGATGACTCAAACTTGTAAGGGAGATTGTTGGGTTTCAAGTATGAAAGTGCTAAAGTTCTACATCGACTAGGAATGAAGAAAATGTTCGGTTTATAAGAGAGGTGACTCATATCCCATTGCCTTAAGTTTTTTTGTTGGATATGTGATATTAAGGTCTCTTGGATCCCAACTTTTTGGCCCATTGACACTTCTGGGCCTCGCTCCCCGGACACCCCAATAATATAGGTGGTCTCAAGGGCATGATGCTACATAAAGGGCAAAGAGAGCAACACTGAGAAAAAGTCTCAAGATGTAAAAGAGCGTATGCCTAACGCCGATGGTTATAAACACCCACGGAATAGAAAATATACCTCACTCATCAAGGATAAAGTTACATTCAAGCAAGAAGGAAAGATGTATAGAGCTTCACACCCCTAAACACTCGTTGTGAACATATTTAGAGGGAGGTTCTCCACTTGATGATATCCCTATGCCTCCAGCCTTAAAGGCAAATGTTATGGGAATTGAACTAATCATATGTTGTAAGTTCCATAAAGTTAAAGGACACCACACAAAATACTGCTACCAACTCAAGAATGAGATCGAGTAGTTGATACAGGAAGGACACCTAAAAAAGTATGTCAATGGTGATCTTTCCCAAGGGTCAGGAGGGTCCAACTCCCGAGGGTGGGACCAAACATGAAGATCCATATCAATAAAGAGAAAATATCTATTCAAAGAAGATAGCAACGAGGTCATATTCCATACACTCAATACAACTGTAAGAGATTTTGCCGGGGGAAGGAAGACTAGCTCCGCTAAAAAAACTTATCTCCGTTAGGTATTGAACATAGATAATCTCCCCAAGGAGTCAAAGAAAGTTGAGATGGACACACTAGAGATTGAGATCACTTTTTTAGAAAGAGATGCAACAAAAATCCACCCTCACAATGACGACCCTGTAGTCATCACCGTTAGGTGCAATGACTAAGAGATCAAAAGAGTTCTCTTGGATTAAGGGAGTTCCTCAAATATATTTTACTATGATGCATTTGAGAGACTCCACCTTGACCTAAACAACCTACAAGATTTCAAGGGATTAGTAGTTGGATTCTTCGGGGAGCAAGTACAAGTGAAAGACTACATAGCGCCGAGGACCACCTTGGGAGTGGGAGAGCAAGCCAAAGAGGTCAAGATCAGATATCTAATTATAAAATCCCTCTTTTATTATTAAATGATTATAGGGAAATCCAATTTTAATTAGCTAGGCGTCGCCTTTTCTGTGCGTGGAATACCCTTTCTCTGACGGGGACGAGTTAGAGTCAACCAAGGAGACTAGGAAATCTCTAGGAAATGTTATGTGGAGAGTCTTAAGATAAAAAAAGTTTGAACTTTATGCATGAATACCAGGAATCTTAGTTTGGGAATCAAGCCTCTAAATGATGCTCGCCGAGATGAAAAGGTTCCCCTTTAGAAGAGCAAAGAGATATGAGATAGAAGCCTCAGCGGGAATGCCCCTGATGTTTAGTTTCTTTACCATTATTTGTTTACATGGTTTTTATTTTTGATCAGGCAAGTATCATATATTTGTCGCTTATAAGGACAAGTTATTTTTTGAGGATGCACTCTTTTTCATATCACTTTGTGTGAAAGAAAGTATTTTTAATGAGGATCCTCACGCTGTTATTTCTTAAATTTTTGCATTGTTTTATCCTCTTTATCTTTATATGAAACGTAAGGACACTGAAGAAGACCGTCCTTTGAGGCAATAAAATGTTGGATCCAAACGAAGGATCCTTGCTATTCTTTGAGGAAATTAAAAATGTTGGATCCCTACAAAAGATCCTCTCCGCCCTTTGAGGTGATAAAAATGTTGGATCTCTACAAGGAGTCATTTCCGCTACTTGATACGATTAAAATTTTGGATCCTTGAGAGGAATCCTAGCCGTTTTTTGAGGCAATCAAAACGCTGGATCTTTATGAGGAATCCTCGTCTCCCTTTAAGGCGATCAACATACCGAATCCCCACGAGGGAACCTTGTCGCTCTATAAGATGATCAAAATAATGGATCTCTGTGAGGAATCCTTGCCACCCTTTGAGGCGATCAAAATGCTGGATCACCAAGAGGGTTCCTCGTCGGCCTTTGAGGTTATCACTAACGCTGGATCCCTGCGAGGGATCCTTACCGCCCATTGAGGAAATTAAAGTGTTAAATCTCAATGAGGTATCATTTCTGCCCTTGAGGAAATTAAAATATTAGATCCCAAACAAAGGACCATTGTCGCCCTCTTCTAGGCGGCCAAGGGTTTGGGGACGCAAGCACAAAAAAGGGTGTACAAATAGGGATAAAATCCAAAAGGCAACAAACAAACTAAGCTATTACATAATTCCCCATGGGAATACATATTGAAAAATAAAGGGTTAAGGAGAATGGGATCTACTCGTCATCCACTAGTTGGCCGCCTCGAACCACTTTGAACAGGTTCATCCAGGTCAAGTCCAGGTTTGGGTAGAAGAAGGCCATTTGTTCCCCTGCCCTCTTAAAATACTAGTCAGAGGCAGCCACAACTTGTTTTTTGAGTGACGATGCCTCCTCATATAGACCCTTCATGGGCTGAGAGCTTCCTCTAGAAATCTCTCTAGATGTTAAGCATGTTTTTGCCAAAAGGATGTCAATCTGGTGAAAGAGGTGCAATATGTTAAGATAAGAAATATTCAAATAACAAGGCAAGATCTAATAGTCGTCATTCAGAAATTCAATGGCTTTATCTTTGAGAAGAGAATGAAAGATATGAAAGATGTTAAGCATATCCACCAAATGGGTACCAAGATAGTTATATATATATCCAAAAATTAACTTGGATCAATCACTAATAACACGACAAGAGTTTTGGGAAATTATGCTAACTTTTCTTTGGTTTAGGTCAGCTCTCTATATGAAGTTTTTAAACCATTTTTCTATGTCAAACATAAATAGAGATAATGTGAATAAGCATCCAATGAATCACATTCTTTACCGGGTGCACTCTAACAGATATCAACAAGAGATAAGCTTTATAGACTAAAATTTTGGTCTTGATATTATTTGTAAAAGGTTAAAGGTGAATGGACTTTATTTTTTCTTTGAAGACGAAAATCCTTAAGGAAAGGAAAGGCACAATAAAAATGTTGAAGCCCAATGTTTTTTATACAATTTTGGACTATTTAGCTTGAGAAATATAATGAACATAAATTATAGAGTTTAGAAGATTGAGAACTTTATAGGATCTCAACATACTTTTTGAACATATTAGAGAGAGCTTGAATATTTCCCATCTTACCTTTAGAAAACATCTTTATATCATTAGGAAGCAAAAGACATAGAATTTTAACATTTCAAAGGAGATTCAAATTATATTTTCCATCTCCATAATTTTTTTTTGAATTCTCCCCTAAGCGTATAATTTGAACACTGAATTTTGGGGTAAGTAAAAAGAAAATTTCTTCACCCACCTCCTAACCTTCTTGCCCACCCCCGGTGAATTTACCACACTACCCCTTGTTTCGGAAGTTCATTTCCGAAAAGGTACTTTTTTTGTTAAAAAAGGTGTTTTCGGAAATGAACTTCCGAAAACGTGTTTTTTTTAATATAAAATATTGGTTTCGGAGATGCATCTCCGAAATAAAGTTACATTTTCAGAAAATGTGGTGTTTCGGAAGTTCATCTCCGAACTCACCCCCATGATGGAATTCGGAAATGAACCTCCGAAATATTCCAAGACCAAATTGGTCTTGGAATGTTTCGGATATATACTTCCGAAATAATTAATAATTATTAAAAAAATTAAAATCAAGGTGAATCAATACAATTAATAGGTATAAAATCAAGGTGAATCAATAAAATGAAGGTGAATCAATAAAATCAAGGTGAATCAAAACATCCTAAACTATTTAAAAGTTAAAAATTATTTTACTAACTTATATAAATCAAAAACATTTTAATTCCATAAGTAAACTTTGAATTATATAGAATTAAATATAAAATTTATTCATTAAATAAAATTAAGACAAAATCTTTTTTTAATTTTTTTAAACTAAATAAAAAATTATCTCATTTTTAATTATGAATCAGAATAGAAATATATAAATATATAATAATAATTATTAATTTTGTAAGTGAAATATATAAATATATAATATATAAATATATAATAATTAATATATAAATATATAATAATTATTATAAATTAAAACACTCATTTTTTAATTTTTATAATTATTATATAAATATATAAATATATTTATAATTAATATATAATAATTATTATATAAATATATAAATATATAATAATTTTTATAAATATATAATAATTATTATAATTATTATATAAATATATAAATTAAAACACTCATTTTTTTAATTTTTTTTGTAAATACATAATGATTATTATAAATATATAAATATATAAATAAAAAATTATAACTCATTTTGTAGGTGAAATTATTTTAATTATTTTAATTAAAATTATTTTAAATTTTAAAATATGAATCAGAATAGAAATATATAATAATTATTATTCATAACTAATAGATTATATCAAAATATATAATTATTATTATTTATTACTCATAAATTATATCAAATTTATAATATATAAATTAATTCATATCCTAAAATTAATTTTTGGAATTTTTAGATTTTTTTTGTTTTTTCGGAGATGCATCTCCGAATTAATCAAAATCCCAATTTTTGGGATTTTTTCGGAAATGCACTTCCGAAGTCTGAAAAAATTTAGAAAAAAAATATTTCGGAAATGCATTTCCGAAGCAGGGGTAAAATGAGATTTTCGCTGGGGGTGACCCCCATAGGGAGGTGGGTAAAGAAAAAACCAAGTAAAAGATATATATTACATGGAGTAACTTGTGCATTTAAGAAGCAAAAGACATAGAATTTTAACATTTCAAAGGAGATTCAAATTTTATTTTTACAGGGGATAAACCGGTTCTCGTCTATATTACATAGGCGTATTATATATTTAACCTATAAAATAAGAATAATGCTAACTTATATATTCTATGAGCACAAGTTAAAAACTAAATGAAGAAATGTTATCTTGAAAATTATAGATTGATTTTAATAAAAATATATAATTAATTTTTAGTTTATTTTTTTTAATATAAACTTTTTATAAATATTTTTTTTAATTTGCGGACACAAGAGAGAGTATGAGAAAAATGAGTTTGGATATGCTTTTAAGCATTCATTTTTCTCACTTTACAGACCGTTAATTAATTTGCCTACCCCAATTTGAATTTACTATTAGAGTCATATCATTAGTAGCTGTTTTCTTTGACAAAAAGTACTCACTAATCCAGGTCATAATGCCTAACCAATTAAGGAATTCGTAAATTAATGAACCTCTTTTTTTTCCTTCTAGCCTAGTCGTACACCATAAACTCTTTAGGCCACCCTTGCAATTCAAGAGCTTTTTGTTGCTTTGCACATGACACGTTAATTAATCATTGATAACCCATGCCTATAGGCTACTGGCCTAAGCTTCCATGATTCTTCCCTACCAGAAAAATTTGACTTTTTCATTTTCCAGTTTGATTGGTTGCATGCTTTCGGCTTTCCTATTAAAATAACTAACACATTGTTTGTTTCTAGGTATTGTGAGTGGATAGAAAGCTAGAGAGAAAGTTTATTGAAATATGTGTTTCTCCTGTTTGGATACAATGTCGGAGAGGAAAGAAAGCAGTTTTTAGGTGGATCTCATGTAAGGGTGAAAATAGGCTGGACCGAGTTATGTTTTACCAAGTCTGACTTGACAAAAATTTCAAAGCCTAAGCCTAGTTTGTGGCCTAACAAAGACTTATTTTTAGGCCTAAGTCTAGACTTTTCGAAGATTTGTTTGAGCTAAGAGCCTACATGGAAGTCTATTTTATTACTCACTCCGTCCTACAATGAGTGTCTCAGCCCACCACTTCACACAGATTAAGAAAAGTAGTTAAAAGTAAGAGAGAGAATGATATTTTTACTATACTACCCTTATTATGTATTGGGAATGATTAAACTTTTATGAGTTAGAAGGTAAAATTGAAAAAAATGTATTGGAAATTGAAATGAGTCATTCATTTTGGGACATCATTTTATTTCAAATAGGTCACTCATTATGGGACAGAGGGAGTAAAACATTTGTAAATAAGAAATTTAACTAATGTTTAAATAGACTAACAAATTAAAATATTAACAAAACTAAATATTTATTTGCGTTGACTTATTCAAGTTTACCTATTAACTTAAATTTTTTGATACTATTTGTTTGGGAGAATTTAAGAAAACAACTTATGACATAGTTCATAAAGTTTTTGTAGTTAATATTCATCCGTTCACTAAAATGACTAAGCTTGATTTTTGTATTTTAATTCAAAATATGAATACAATATTATAATAATAAGGGTTAAATAAGTTTTTGGTCCCTATAAATATTCCAATTTTCATTTTTAGTCCCTCCCTGCCTTTAGGCAACGGTTTTTACAAGAAAACCGTTGCCAAAACCAGCTAAAACCGTTGCCTAAAGGCAGGGAGGGACTAAAAATGAAATTGCAATATTTATAGGGACCAAAAACTTATTTAACTCTAATAATAATTAAATTATTCATCTATATATTTAAATAGGTCAGCCTACTAGGCTTAAAAGACTTTTTGTATGAACTGTGACCTAACCTTTTTAGCTAATTAGACTTTTAAAAAAGCCTAGGCCTTTTCTATTTGAAAAAAAGCCTAACCTAACCTGTGCCTGTGTAAGCTAGACCATAGACCCCTGTTAGTCGACCTGACCTATTCTCACCCCTAATCCCATGCCAAAAAACTTTCTCTCCAAATATGAAAAGAAAGTATAAATTGTTCATTCAATTATGTAAAAAAACAAAAATGCCCCTCATTTTTTAAAAACTTTTCTTTGCTTACGTATACTTTTCATCACCAATTAATTTGTTTTTCATTTTATATGATATATGGCTCGAAGCATAATATATCAATCTAAAAAACACCATCATAAACATTATTTTTTGAGTTTAATGGTGGTGCACTGACAGTGTAAAAAAGTTTTACACTGTCATCCAATGAAAATATATCATTCTACCATGTCATCTCAGTAATTTAAAAATAACAGTATGACTTGGTAGGATACATGGTCGTGATTGGTTGACAGTGTAAAACTTTTTTACACTGTCAGTGCATGACCCCTTTTCTCTTATTTTTTTTATTAAAAAATTGTATTAATCATTTTTTTAATAAATTGATAATACATAATCTGAGTTATATAAAATTATAATTTAGTATGATAAATATTGTTTAACGATGATAAAAATAAAACTACACTAAGACTATTTAAATATGTTTATTCAATTTTAAAAAAAAAAGTTATTTTAGTCATTTTATGTTAGTATATCTTTCTTTCCTCTTATTTTCTTTTCACTTTCATTCATAACAAACAACTAAAAAATCATTTCACATTCCTTTAACTTTCTCACCACTTTCATTCTTTTAATATTCTTTTCTCTTATTTTCTTTCCTTTCACTTTATTTTTTCATCCAAACAGAGCATAAGTGCTTTATTCCTAATCTTTATTGATTATTGTTTTTAACACTAATAAAAAAATTATTTAATTTTAATCAAAAAAAATTTAATTGAATATATTTATAATAAATGTACTTTTAAGTTCTTTTAATTTATAAATTATAAAAATGACTTCACGTTGTTAATCAATATTGGGATTATTTTATACTTTAAATACATTTTGTTATTCCATCTTTTATTTTAAAAGCAAAAGCTATCATAATTAAGTTGAGAGTGATACGTGAGATTTAGGTGTAGTACAAAATCTGAAAATGATTTTTTTTTGAAAATTCACATATTTGTTCACAAAGATAAGGAAACGTTATTGCGTTGGGTAGAGAGCTTATTTTGCATTTTACATACAACACTAGTAACAAACCCGTGCGTTCGCACGGGTTCTGGTACGGGACGCGCATTTGTTTCAGATGTATATTTTTTAATAGCAAAAAATGTATATTAAAAGTAATTAACATTTTGATGAGTAACTTCATATTACCGTTAATATTCAATATTTTGATAAATAACTTCATGTTTCTTTTTAATATTCAATATTTTAATCAATTACTCCAGGTTCCCGTTAATATTCAATATTGTGATCGGTAACTTCATGTTCCTGTTAATATTCAATATTTGAATCAGTAACTTCAGGTTCCCGTTAATATTCAATATTGTGTGATCAGTAACTTTATGTTCCCGTTAATATTCAATATTTTAATCAGTAACTTCAAGTTCCCGTTAATATTCAATATTGTGATCAGTAACTTCAAGTTCCCGTTAATATTTAATATTGTGATCAGTAACTTCATGTTCCCGTTAATATTCACTATTTTGATCATTAACTTCATGTTCACTTTAACATTCAATATTTTAATCAGTAACTTCAGGTTCCCGTTAAAATTCAATATTGTGATAAGTAATTTCATGTTTCCGTTAATATTCAATACAAATAATCAGTAACTTCAGGTTCTTGTTAATATGCAATATTGTGATCAGTAACTTTAGGTTCATATTAATATGCAAAATTATGATCAGTAACTTCATATTCCCGTTAATATTCACTATTTTGATCAGTAACTTCATGTTCCCGTTAATATTTAATATTTTAATTAATAACTCCATGTTCCCGTTAATATTCAATTTTGTGATTAGTAATTTCATGTTTCCGTTAATATTCAATATAAATAATCAATAACTTCATATTCCCGTCAATATGCAATATTGTGCTCAGTAACTTCAGGTTCCCGTTTATATGCAATATTGTGATAATATTTTTTTTGTATATGAAAATATTTTAATAAACACTATGTTTTTCCCAGTTTATAAATATTATTTTTGTGTTGACATTATTTATAAAAATATTTGAATCAATAATAAAGTAGTTGTCGTATATAAAAATATTTGAAACAATAATGTATTTTTGTCCGTATATAAATATTATTTTCGTTTTTTTACTACATTTGAAATAATGCATCATACATGTTTTGTCTTACATTGTGATAAAAAAATTATGAGTTAAAAGGTACTGCATTGACAGTGTAAAATAGTTTTACCGTGTCATCCAATAGAAAACCATCAATCTTCCGTGTCATTAAACTTTAATTAAATAAAAAGAATTATTTAATTGGATACATGGTGGTGATTGGTTGATAGTGTAAAAATATTTTACACTGTCAATGCATCACCCATTTTCTCAAAGTTTATTTAACAAACTTCTCCCTCACACAAATCCACTATTTTCTAACACGCCACCTTATACTTCCTTATCTTCCTGTTATCAAATTTTCCATTAGAAAATATAATAAAATAATGTAATTAATAAAACATAATAAAAATTATATTATGATTGAAAAATAATATTTAAATATTTAATGTTGTAAGAAAAATAATAGGGAAGGAGGGTGAAAGAAAGTGGTGATTTCAAAAGAAGAGTGTGAAATTGGAAAAAGGGATGTGGTTACCAAGACTAAAACCAAAGCTACCTTATGAATTGATCAAAAGTTTAGAAGCATAACAATAATAAATGAGTAGAGAACAAAACAATTGAAATATAGATGGAGAAAACATCCGCTTGTCAAGTTTAGAAGCAATAAGGGCATTGATGTCTTTTCCAGGACTATGAATTTTCTTATATTATAACAAACCCGTGCGTTCGCACGGGTTCTGGTACGGGGCGCGAATTTGTTTCAGATATATATTTTTTAATAGAAAAATGTCTGGTTATCCGTGAAAAATAATAATTGAATGTATAAGTAATTAAAAAATATTTTGATTAGTAACTTCATTATCATGTTAATAATCAATATTTGGATCAATAATATCATGTTCACCTGTACAAATATTATTTTTGTTTAGGTATCGTTATAAAAAATATTTGGATCAATAGCAAATTTTTGTATGTAAAAATATTTAGATCAATAATAATTTTTTCCCGTATATCATTTTTTGTTTAAAAATATTTAGATCATAAATTCTATTTTTTTTATATAAAAATATTTAGATCAATAATAAGTTTTTTCTCGTATACAAATATTATTTTTGTTTAGATATTATTTACAAAAATATCTGGATCAATAGTAAATTTTCGTATATAAAAATATTTAGATCAATAACAGATTTTTTCCCGTATACTATTTTTTGATCAAAATATTTAGATCATAAATACCATTTTTTGGATATAAAAATATTAGTTATATAAAAATAATATATTACTCATTTTCCCATATATTAATTATAATAAATTGTATTTAGGGTTTAGGGTTTAGTAACATAAATAATTTAAAAAAACACATTTTTCCCGTATTTGAATTCATACATCATTTTAAAATATATTTACTTTTATTTTTTTTAACTGTACAAAAAAATATTATAACTCATGGGTTCGCACGAATTTTGATTTGAATACCCGTGTGTTCATACGTGTACTGATTGTTACGCGTATTTGTTTCTAAAATGAAATAAAAAGAAAAAAACAGAAAAACATTACTTTAACAAAGAAAGTTTATTCTTTAAAAAAAATCTACTTTTGTATATAGTTGGACTTTCCCATACATAAAAATTGCTTTTGGTTTTTTTTACTAAATTATTAATATAAATAATTAAAATTAAAATCAAAATTTAAAACTAAAAATTATAAATATTAAAATAATATATTTGGAATTGATTGATATATATATATATATATATATATATATATATATATATATATATATATATATATATATATATATATATATATATATATATATATATATATATATATATATATATATATATATATAGGGAGCGTATCCGGTGAGAACTGATATCTTTTATGAGAAATGAGAATTATTGATATCAGCCGTAAGATTTAATTAACGTTCAAGATTAATTGATTCCATATTAAGAACATCTTACTGAATTTTTATCAATTGTGATTGATATTTAAAAATTCCATAAATAAAATATATTTTCAAAAGAATATTTTTATTTCTTTAATTATTAAAATATTATCAAAATAAGAGAATCTTTTTTAAAATTATTATGCTTAATATTTAAATGTTGTCACAATTTTTTTTACTAATACTATTATTATTTGTATGGAATTAATAAATCTTATGAGTGATAAATAAGATTAAAATTTATGTGCTTTTTTTGATCAAATAAGATTAAAATGTTGGTGATAAATATATTTTAATCTTATGAATGAATAAACAATATTTTAATCATATTTATCCCTCATAATATTTATTAGTTCCATACAAATAGTACAGTATTTTCTTTTTATCTATTATGCTCAGAATTTAAATTTTTCATAAAAAAGATATTTTTCCTGAATTTTTTTCTTGCTTTAATTGTTAAAATTTTAACACAGTAATATAATTTATTTTAAATATTGGTGATCGTTAAAATTTCAAACAAAAATTACCGAGCTTGCAAATTAATAATTCAACCAAATCTATATATATATATATATATATATATATATATATATATATATATATATATATATATATCTAATAATTTAGATTCTTAATACTTTTAATCAAATTAAAATATATTTGATAAACCAATAATGTGTTTTAATTTAAAATAATTGCAATAAAAAAATCAACTAAATTAAAATATAAGTAATAGTTTGGTTTTCTTCAATATTTTTTATCAAATAAACATATTAAAAATAAATTTAAAATATAAGTAATAAATTTCATTTTCTCCCGTATAGAATTCAAAAAAAAAAATTAAATCATCCGAATCAAAATATAAGTAATAAATTTAAATTCTTAAATTTTTTTAATTAAAGGAAAATATAAGTTCCAAATTAATAATAAGTTATATTTATAATTATGTGAAGAATAAAATTATATGAATTCTAAAGTATAAATTAAATTTTATATTAATAGTATTATTCAAAATGAAATAGTTAACAAATCAATATCAATTATGAAGAATAAGTTTTTTTTAATTATAAAGAAAATAATTTATTTCATTCAAAATAAATTATAGATCAAATTAAAATGTAGTTAGAATAACAGTGAAAATAAAAATTATTGTGATAACATTTGAATATTAAGCATAATAATTCTTATAATGATTATCTCATTTTGAGAATATTATAATAATTAGAGAAATAGAAATATTTTTGAAAAGATACTTTATTTATGGAATTTTTAAATATTGATCATAATGGATAAAATTCAATAAGGCGTTCTTAATATGGAATCAATAAATCTTAAACGTTAATTAAATCTGACGGCTGATATTAATAGTTCTCATTTCTCATGATAGTATCAGTTCTCACTGGATACGCTCCCTATATATATATATATATATATATATATATATATATATATATATATATATATATATATATATATATGACAAATATTTTTAGAATATTTATTTTAATTTACACAAAATTATTAATGACATATTATTTTTTTAAGGTAAGAATGACATATATTCTTAAAGCACGTTTAAATATGTATGACCCGTGTATTTTTATATTTACATCAATTATACAAACACCAATGATAATTATTGTAATTATTATTTGATATTATAAATGGTATAAAATAATATTAACATCTTATTATTCCTTTTAAAATTTAATATTATTAATTATATTTGGACCAAATAATAACTCACTTTTATTCTGTATTTATCAATCGATTATATTTTTAAATGAGATGTTAGTAATCCGTTTGAAAAGAAAATGGCATTTTCAAATGGCAAGATGTAGAGGAGCCACACTTTGGTTTACACTCTCTTGCAAGAATAAATTCATTTAAATAGTCTATGTTAATTTATATCTAACCTAACAAAAAGTACTTTTTTATTTGTAATATATATTGCCACCTGGGTTGTTATCCTAATATAAAAAATTGTATTTTAAGATGTTTTACAAAATCAATACCTTAATTAATACATAGAAAAGATATTTTAATTGTATAATAAATCAAAATTATAATTTTTTAATAATTATTTGAGAAACTTTATTACTTAATAATTTATAAAAATGAAATATATGCATGTAATAAATAAATAATTATTAATTTATAAAATTAATATTTAAGTCGTCTCTAAAAATTATCAATAGTTTATGTAACTTTTAATAAAAATTAACTTCAAAATAAAAGAGTTAAAAATACTCTTGTAAATATTTAAGATCTTTATTATAGAAGAATATACTATGATAAATTTTTCACTTAGGCAAAGTTTTGTTTCCCTTCCTCAAGGGTCTACACAGTTTATATAGTTTCAATAAGTATATGTCATGCACCATCATCATTGCTAGCACATTACTACATTGTTGCAGCCTTAGCCTCTTTATAAGATTTCCAATAAAAAACTCTTTCCAACCTTATTTTCATCCCTGCCACCTCACTTTATGTCCGCTTTTTATTGGCCATTTCCAGATTGCCGCTCTTTATTGGCCATTTCTAGATTGCTTTTGAGTATTTGTCTGTTCAAGATCATAAATTAGTACTATAATAGTGAAGATAAAATGTATGATGTGATTTTCGCAGGTTTACACGGTTCTAATGGCAAGTACTGGCCTAATAGTATGTGCAGAGCTACATGTAAAAGAAAATCTAATAGAAATTGAGATAAGATAAAGGAAAAGTAAAAAATATCATTGCTTCAGTGAACATCATTACCAAGACATTACTACATGTTAAAGTGAACACTAACATATAATTTTTTTTTACTTTATTACGAATAAAATACAACCAATTCAACTTGATCCTACACATATCTATATGAGTGACAATTTTGATCCTATTAAATTTATGTACCGATTATTATAAAAAAGATATTTTCAAACTTCAATTAATAATATACCTATTTTATATTAACAATATTTTAATTAACATAAGTGTTTATTAAAGTATTTATGTGAGTGGTTCTGGGACATTCTGTTTGAAAATTATATTTTTTATAAAATATAATTTTTTATCAAATTAAAAAATTGAAAAGTAGCGACCAAATTGCAATTTTCAAAATTTTGAAGGACCAAATTGTAAATATTAAAAATTATTAAGGACCAATTTGTAATTTTTAAAAAAAAATTAAGGTCAATTTTGTAAATTTGAAAAAATGAGGACCAATTTGCAAAATTTAAAGAAATAATAGTAACAAATACATTTTATGGAGTATGAAGGAATTTCAAATTCTTTGGTTTTTGGTGTCATTTCAAAATGATTAAATTTAACTTAGATAAAATACTCCACAAATTTCCATCATTTTAACAATTCTTCATTTTTGTATCCAAACAATAAATTTTATGCAAATCAATTCAAATTTCTTCAAAACATTACATTACCTCATTAAAATCCTTCATCCAAACACACTCTAAGGTGATAGGTGATAGATGAGTGAGTTCTTCCACTTATATATGCTCAAGTCACCACATGCATTTCTAATGTGAGACTATTTTCCACACTCACACTTGTATTTATTCTCAACATAAATTATTTATATAATAAAAGATAAAATCAAATGAAATTACTTTTTAATAAGTATTTATGTATAAATTATTTCTTATAAAATTTCTTGTATGGTGAAAAATATCATCACATTTAAACACATTTTAAGCTTTATCTTACTAAATTTTTAACAAAATCCCTTGTGCTAGAAATTAGGGTGTGGGAATAGATACAGGTAGGGGTGGGAATAGGCCAGACCGGTCTACAAGAGCCTATAGTCTAGGATATTTAAGGTAGGACCTATTTAATAAAGATGTCAAGCTTAGACTTTTTTAAAAGCCTATTTTATTAAATAGGTCAGACTTAAGCTATTAAAAAAGCCTATAAAGCCTTATAGGCCAGTCTATATTTTCATATATATTAGATATATGCTAAATAGGTTGGTCCATGTATGCATATATATTAGAAAAAAACTAAATAGCCTCATGGAAAAAGGTAAGACACAACAAGGGGGTTAGATTGTGTTCCTTTTTAAATTTGTTTATGCATTAAAAATTTACTTAAAGAAAGATGTATGATAGAGTAATAAACTAATAATTTATGTCAAGTAAAGATTATTAGTATGTGAGATCAAATATAGTAGTAAATTGTATAAGTAAAAGATTATAATAGAAGAACACAAAAGTTTATCCTGGTTCACCAACTTGGTTAGTCCAGTCCTCACACCTTATGATATTTTTCTTTCATAGATTCTTCTTGTGTCAACTTTTCCTTCTATGTATTCTTAGTCTCACCAGGCTTACACTTCTGAATGTTATAGCTTACAGACAACTTACAAGATAATTGGTTTTGTATATCTTTTGATGTGATATACTATATGGTCTTAGAATATTTACAATATGTTTCTAGATACTCTATATATGGCAGTGAGTATTTGAACAAAGATTTAATATGATAACTCTAAGATTTATGTGTTCACAATTTGGTAGTGAATGATATCTTTGGCTTTTCGATTTTGCTTTCCTTTTTGTGCTTGATGTCGTAATGAAAGCATAGAGTGTAAAATCTATTTATAGAGTCAAAACTTGGAGACAATTACCGGAATAACCTTTAAGATATGTGTATGACAAGTTCCGAGAGTTACTTGGGTCCATATTAAAAAAATGACATGTTTTTGGTCCCTATTAAAAAAAATGACATGTTTTGGTCCCTATTACCAAATTTTGTTTTTGGTCCCTATTAAAAAAATGACATGTTTTGGTCCTTACAAAATTATTATGTACGTAGTTTTAGTCCCTATTGTTAAACTGATGTTTATTTTTGAATGATTATTTTACACACATGTTTAGAATGTTATAAAAAGTTTCTCGAAAAAAAAGAACTCAAAATTTAATTTCTAAGTCGAAATTTGCATTACTTTTATCATTGTCTTTTGAAATTTAAAAAATTCACATTTAATTCTTTTCATTTAAAAACATTCAATTTTTTGGTAAAGAAATATTTTATAGTATTCTAAACACGTATGAAAAAAATTATTCAAAAATTTAAAAGTTTAAGGATAATTAAACAGTTTTTAAAATTTTAAAAAATAATAAGGACTAAAACTGCATGCATTCAAATTTTATAGACTAAAATATGTAATTTTTTTAATAGAGACTAAAAATGAAATTTGAGATATTTATAGGGACCAAAAATATACTTAACCATATATATATATATATATATATATATATATATATATATATATATATATATATATATATATATATATATATATATATATATATATATATATATATATATATATATATATATATATATATATATATATATATATTAAATAGATCGGCCTATATATGCATATATAGGTCAATTTATAAGGATTCTTAATTAATATGGATTAATTGAAAACCTTAATGAGAAACAGACTTTTAAATCGACTTTCAGGCCAGACTTTAAAAAGGCTAGGCCATGTCAGACTTTAAAAAGGCCAGACCAGGCTAAAAAAGAGAGCCTATAATAGGCCATATACCAGACTCAGGCCTTTTAAGTTTATTATAGGCCATACTCAAGCCTTCTAAAGCCTAACCTATTTCCACCCCTACTCGGAATGAGACATCCAAAGTGTGATACGATAATAGCCTAATAGGACCTTATCTTTATTCTTTGTGAGACTTAATTTTATTTCTTATACACTCCTCTCTCGTACCATGCTTTTAAGTTTGGTGCTTGAAGGTAAATGACAGGTTCCTCGATCAATAATCTCAGATATCATATTAGCTTTTTTATGTTAGACTTATTTCATCCTTACAAAATTAGCTTGTAAGATGACGTTCCTCCGATTATAATCACATTCTTAAACATTATATCTCATCCAATTTAAAACTATTAACAACTATAAGATGTCTTCGTAAGCTATCTTGAAGAATTTATGAAAATAACTTGAAGCCACTTTATGAACATGTGATAAGTTGTTTTCATAGGCACTCCCAAACAATCTCACAAATATGTTGCACATGTGATTTCACACATAAAAGGGGGGGGGGGGTGTTTAAGAAAAAATAGATTTTGAAAAAGATTTAGAATCAGTATGAGTGTTTAAAAGCATTTTAGAAAAGTTTTGAAAGTAAGTAGCAAAATATAAAATTCAAAAAGTAAAATGCCGAAGATAAAAGTTAAGGGAAGAAAGAAAACATCGGAAGTACCTATAGAGGTTTGGTCAAAATAAAAAGACCTAATCCTCTCCCCAAGATTTGTTCTTGAGAGTATCCAATAAACTTAAGAAGTTTTAATAAGTTGAACTCTCGAACCCCCTTATACAAGAAGAATGAACTTTGTGGCTAACTTCCAACAAAATAGCTAACACGAAGAGAAACGTTGAATTTTTCTTCCAAACAATGGGTTGAAGCAGTTAATATTCTTTCCACAAGAAACTTAGAGCGGTTAGTCTTCAAGCTTCAAACCAAGATTTTACATGGGCTGATCTTGAGCCTGGGTGAACTTTTAATACCAGACTACTCTATTACCTTAGCAAGATTTTAACACCAGGATGAGCTTGAGCCAAAAATAGGTTTTACACAGGATAATCACCACCGCCACACGCAAGCCACCATCACCACCAAAGCTCCGGTGACCGCCACAGACGATGCCACGCACCTCCAATCGTCGATTGCAAACTTGTGATCTTCTCCCATCCCTCCGCGAGCCTAACGACCATATCCTCTCTATCTTCGCATCATTTTGCCTCTTTTGATTTCGGTAAATGGTTCTCAATTTGATTAATTGATTGAACTTGAATAGGAATAATAATGCTTGTTGTTAATTGATGTTGAATTAAGGATATTAGATGACATTGTATTGTTGATTGTTGATGATATTAATTTATGATGTTTAGTGTTGATTGATGATGGAGATTTGTAGTGTTGATAAATTGATGTGTGTGAGATATTGGATCGAACTCTAGTATGGTCGAAGGGTAACTTCTTGGTTCGACAGTTCGACAGGGTTAAGCATAAAGTCGAAGGTTGTTCACATGCTGGTGTCGTATTGTGCATGTTGTAGTCGAAGATGGATCTAGCATGCAGGTGTCGAAGATGCTAGGGTTGTTACCATGTTAAATTAGGTTTTAGTGTTTAAACCCTAATTTGTTAAGTTAGCTTGTTTATTAAGTTATCTTGTGTAACGAACCTTGTGGAAAAGCCCATTAGTTTAGTATGTTTGGTTTTATTATAAATAGCATACTAGTCTCTCATCATTGCATACTGCAAATCCTAATTTAGGGTGAGAGAGGTTATTTGTTATTCTTGTAAACTTGTAATCTTGTTTTCTAAGAGAAAGTAAAAGAATAGCATTTATAACCAATTCTTGTGTTCTTCTTATTCTTTCCTTGTTTTATACTTCGTTATTGACATTGAATTCACAACAAATTTGTGCAGTGAGCGTGGAGAAGATGCCTTCAACAAAGTATGAAATTGAAAAGTTCACCGGAGTGAACGATTTCGGTCTGTGGCGCTTGATGATGAAAGCCCTACTGGTTCAACAGGGTTTCCTGGAAACGTTGAAGGGAGAGACAGCCATGAATGCTGAATTAACGACAGCGGAGAAGACGACTATGATCGAGAAAGCACACAACGCAATTTTGTTGAGCCTTGGTGATAAGGTTCTCAGACAGGTATCAAAGGAGACGACGACATCAGGGTTATGGGCGGAACTTGAAAGTTTGTACATGACCAAATCACTGGTAAATCGACTCTACCTGAAGCAAGCTTTGTATTCATTCAAGATGATTGAAGACAAAGTGTTAGCTGAGCAGTTGGATATGTTCAACAAGCTGATTCTTGATCTTGAAAATATTGATGTGAAGATGGATGATGAAGATCTAGCGCTGTTACTATTGTGCGCTTTGTCTCGATCACATGCTCACTTCAAAGAAACTCTCCTGTATGGAAGGGAGTCTGTGATCTTTAAAGAAGTTCAATCAGCCCTATATTCTAAGGACTTGAACGGATGAAAGGAGCATAAACCTTCGACTGTTGGTGAAGGTTTGACCGTTAAAGGAAAATTCTTGCGAAAGGATGGTAAGTCCGACAAGAAGAAAGACAAAAGTCAGCAGAAGTATTATAGTGGCCTTCCCCTCGCGTAACTGACTCCCTTACTTGTTTCTCTGGTTCACTTCGACCTTGCTTATCCTTCTCCCCAGATTTATTCTGTGTTTCCTTTCTCTCTATTGGGATAAATAGACACGGATGACAATGCTATTTCTTGCGTCACTTTTGCGTTTATACTTGGTTGAAAATCCCGGGAGCGACAACATCTCCTTTCCTCCACATTCTTTTAGGAATGATCTGAAGAAGAAAGATGCTCATAACTCCTATCCTCCTCAGCCCTATGCTTATGACTTTCATATTATTCAATCTTGTGCGCCTTGAGTGAAATTTTCTCTTGCGATTCTGAACCTACTCCCCTCCATCTTCATTGGGCTCTACTAGCACCACTCTTCATATCTTCGGATGATGCTAAAGATTGACTAAAAAAATCCAAAAGTTAGAGATAAATTATATTGCTTCTCGTGTGCAATTAGTTTGAATTGTTTTACAATTAAAAAAAATTATATATTTATTTATTTATTTTAGACACAACTCATCGCGACTTTCAACTCGTAAATGACGAGGTTACTTCGATTTAATTTTGACAAAAAAAATTGTAAGTTGGCCAATAAACTCAACCTTTAAAATATAAAGGTGGTGGATAAAGTTATGTAAGTTCGGTCTAATACAACCACAAGTAAAACCCATTTTAATAAGTGAATTCAATTTTAAGAAATCTACTAGTATCACTTATCTCCATCTCTCTAAAATATTGACCATAAATAAAGAGTAGATAATTGAGCAATCCTGACGCATAGGATACCAGCTTAGTGATTTTGCAACCTTTGATTTCACAAAAAGTTCACTTCATTCAATTCAAATAAGATCTAACATTCACATCGTTTCTACTTTCTACTATCATCAATTCTCAATTGGTTTTACTTCAATATTCAACAAAAAAGTAACATATATGTCGATGCCCATTTACATATATAGAAGCAGATGATCTATCGATGCCCATTTACATATCCTAAGATAAACAAACTATCCTTATTAAAGAATCATTTATGATTTAATTGATACTCCACCATAACTTTGTTTAGTTATATAAAAAAAAGGCCAATTGGGGCAAGCAAGTAGCTAGAGCTACCTAGCTACATAATGCTAATAGTACTACTTGGATATAGCTAGTAAAATTTTATTTGGTGTACTATAAATTGGAGTAATTAATATATTTTGTCGTATAACTATAGTATAGGGACATATGGGCTCGGCCCATTAGGCCGACCTATAAACCTTACAATTTAGCGCGAGTCGGACCGCAAAATACCTTAAAAAAATACGACCCTGTCTTTTTGGGCCAGCCCACCGGACCTATGTTTTTTATGGGCTGGGCCGAGCGGGCTTTGGGCTGGCCCATTAAAAAAAGATTTTGGTAAATTTTGGAGAAAAAAGATTGAGATAAGATATGATTTTATAAATGTGTTTTCAAGTCATAAAGAAAAATTAAAGAGGATCAAGATATATTTTCAAAATGATGTGATCAAGGAAATGGTTGTGAGATATAGAGAAAATTTGATAAGTATTGGTGATAATATTAAGTTACTTTATACTTTTACATGGATAATTTTGTGGTATTCATATATATATTTATGGATAAATATTTTAAACATCACTTATATACGTTTATGATTACTTTCTACCTATGTTGTATTGCATTTATCCATTACATCTTTTTTATAAAATTAAAATTAAAATATTGAAATATGGGCCGGGCTGGTCCATCGGACCGCACGGGCCTTTGAAAAATGGGCCGAACTCATTTTATGTGGCCCATTTAGCAATTGGGCTGGGCCGGATCCGCCCATTAAAACACGTTGGCCCACCGGGCCGAAGCGGGCTGGGCCGAGCCGGCCTATTTGACAGCTCTAGGGACATACAAGCTGTTGTTCCCCTGAACAATCTACTAGTAATATTATTAGAAAAGTAGATATAATTTATGTAATTAAGTAGCCTTAATTAGAACAAAAGAGAAAAGATATTAGAGTGCCCTTAACGGTGATTAAGGTCTCAAAAACAATCTAAAGAAAGTAGTGAACCCGTCCAAATTGATCAGAAGCATATATGTCGATTTGTTAGAGAAAGCAATCCTACAATAACTTCTTCTCTAGTATTTCTTACATATATAGCATAGATCATTTGTTCAACGCAATTCTTATTTTGCAAGAGAGGTCATCCAAAATACTGCCAACTTTGTAAGCAATCCATTTATGTTACTTGCCACATTTGAGATAGATAGATAGATACACCCCTATCTCTGTACCTATAAAGCCAGATTGGGTTAATGAAAAACCTAAGACTGGCTAGAAAAACGACTTTTAAACTAGAAACTGCAAATAAACCATGCATATGCTGCCAGCAATTGAAAAGTATAGGTTTGATTTGGTTTTCATAGATATATACTCAATCCATTTTAAAATGAAAGTCCTTTAAAACTTTTGCACTAAAATTAAAGTAATACTATAATGATAAGATATTATAATTTTACTAAATTAATTTGATAATTTGGTGAAAAAAAGGAGCGTGTGAATTTGTTGACCGACCTACAAGAGGGGTGATCGATACTTAGGTCAATAGATGTTCTGATGTATGAGTGAATATGAGAAAAACATGCATGTGTAGATTTGATTGAAGTTTCCTACTGATGGGACTGAAGACGGGATGTTTTACTATGGAACAGGAAAGTCTCAAAGTTGCTTAAAGAAAAATGGTCAAACATGAAAAAACGTGTTCTACCTATTAACATGTTTTCTTACCATTAATCTTTGTTAATTTTTCTTACCTTTAATCTTTGATAATTTTTGTTTTCTAACATCAGAAGGAGTAGCTATTTTTTTTACAGAAAGTTAAAATGCTCATACATAATAATATTGTATAATAATATTGTCTCATATAATTTAATTTTTAATATGATTGATTTTGTTTATTATCTGTTTGTTTGCTATTTCAATATAATTTTAATTATATATAATAAATAAATAAGTTAAATTATTAAAATAAAAATAACATTCATTTTAAAATAAAATTTAAGGTTAATTATGATTTTGGTCCATACAAAATTATTAAATTTGACTTTTAATCATAATAAAAATAATTATATTTTAGTTCCTATAAAATTATTTATGCACGTAATTTTAATCCTCGTAGAAGGACTAAAATGTCATGTAAGAATAATTTTATAAAGACTAAAACATGACATTTTTTTATAGACTAAAAGTCAAATTTAAATTTTATATATTCAATATTTTAAAAATCAAAATATTTAATTTTTTCAAGATATTTCCTTTATGCAAATCATAAAGAGTCTTCTTAGCAATGTTTTTAACTTTTACTACACAACAGTCAACAACTACCAAAGACCAAGAATAAGAATCATAACGATATAATTATAATAAAATTGGGAGTTGAGCTCAATTATAAGCATGTATAAATACACATGTCATTGTCATGAAATTTTATTAGAAAAACGCAGTAAATGCTTGTAAGTGATGCTGCATATATATTGAGCTTCACAAACGAAAGGATAATTAGTTTGTGAGAAGAAGGGTAAATTTGGAAATTCAGTTTAAGTTTTTTTTTTTTGAAACAGCAAAAGATAATTCCATTACCAAAGGCATGAGACATGCCAATTTCCATACAGCATAAAAGTATGATATCAAGCATAGTGTGCAGCCACAGACCAACTGCACAGTGAAGATATCAGAACCATAATCACCATGAAACAATATTAAATTACAGCAATACACCTACATATTGAAAGATCATAACTAAAAAAACACCAACACTAAAATAGACTTGCTCCAAAAGCTAGGCTTCTCAGGATTTGATGAGGGTTCAGAGACTCTGGTTCCTTACTCGTATCCCACTGCCGACACCAAAACACCGAGACTCACAACCAACATAGATGAGCTGGAATTGCTAAACGCCCAGCCATGCTTACCACTCCCTCCAAACAGATATAGTGCTGCCACAAACTCAGCAACGAGCGCATTCAACAACCTGCCCTAAGATATGAAACTTCAGTGACAAAAGCCACCATCTAACACCGCCACGTGGTTTCAAACTAGTATGCAAGGGCCAAAATAGTATCCAATCCAAGTAGTAATAAAAGTGGCAGGTCCTTTATCAGAAACCATCAATTGCAAAGGACCCAAAGCTCAACTATAAAACGAGGTCTAATACTTTAGGACCCCCCTAGTTGCTAGCCCTCAGGTCACCACTCTGCATATTTGGTTAAAGCCATGTCCCAATCTTTTATCCGTGTAAGGAAACCCTCTTACTCCATGTCCTCTATTGTATATTTTTACTTGAATCAGAGGTGAACATCGGTTTGGGCCAGTTTGATTTTGGACCTAAACATTGCAATTAAACCAATTCACGGATGGGTGAGATATTTAGACCCTATTTTTAATTGATTTTATTAGGCAAATTCTCATCCCACTCTTATACATTTTCTCAGGTCTTGTGCGAAATTTCCAAAATGTTTCTTGTTTTTGGATATGCATCTCCGGACGTATCAAAAATCAATTTTTTTCACATCAAAATTTAGAGATACATCTCCGAAATAATTTTAAGGGTATGTTCAAAGATGCATCTCCAAACTAACTGCTACCAAAACTCAAACAAACTAGCATGAATGAAAACATGACAACATTAAAAAACATACCAACATCAACATTTCATTAAATAAAAACATTCATTACATAGATAGTCACGAAATAAAATTCAACATTAAATAACCATTTCATCGGAACGCTGCAACATAATAATTATATCCTCGATGGATCTTTGA
Organism: Vicia villosa; assembly: GCF_029867415.1. Taxonomy (NCBI): domain Eukaryota; kingdom Viridiplantae; phylum Streptophyta; class Magnoliopsida; order Fabales; family Fabaceae; genus Vicia; species Vicia villosa. The sequence continues at coordinate 136,276,827 of NC_081184.1, read as the reverse complement.
ATCTTCACATCCACTTCAATCGGTCCCTTTGATTCATAACGGAGAAAAATACTCCACATAACCTTTTGATCTTCATCCGTCTTCAGTTCAAGGTTGGTGAAATGGACATTCTCGTCACTGTCAAATGAGTGTGAACAATACTTGAGCTTGACAACTCTGCGTTTTTTTTGAAAAACGCAACAAATATTTAGTTTGGATATCAGATCTGCGATGGATGTTTTCTGGGTGACCCTAAGCGGAAGTGGTGGTTTCTGACCATTGAAATACAAATGCAAGGTGGGGATATGAAGTCATTCTCTCTGATTTTAGTGTTTTGATGCAACAAACAAGGGTTGAGACACACCTTATTTATACAAGTATTGGGTAACTTTGGACCACAAAATTCTTATCATGTATCAGGTAAAAATTTGGAAATGCATATCCAAATAAACAAGACGATTTATTATAAAAAGTGTGAGTTCGGAGTCACATATCCGAATAAACCACACGTTTAATTATAAAAGGGTGACTTCGGAGTCACATTTTTGAAAACTTCACTGAACCAGAAAAAAACCAGAATCTTTGTAAACATGCACATGCATTGTGAACCAAAATCAAACCATAAATTAATATGTGTTAAATCGTATCAAAATTAATACATACAAAAAGTGTATCGATTACAATCTAAAATGCATCAAAAGATCCAGTACCGCATAAATCTACAGCTGGTTCCGCCTTCGGCGCTTCCTTATTTGATTCTCTTTCAAGCTTCATTAACTTGATGAACTCTGTCATCCTCTCCGTAAATTGATCCGACTAAGTTTCCACCTCAATTGTTGAATGTGTCGTCCACTCGATCGATATAGCTGAAATTGGACATCCAAGTTTCAAATAAACCTGAACAAAATTGAAATTCTAGTATCAGATATGTGATGTCGAATGAGATGTCACGATAGAAATATTTATTGACTAAATACTATGGAACAAGATGGTAGCACTAACGAAAAATAGTGCAGAAAGGTAAAAGACACAAGGAATTGTTTACCCAGTTCGGAACAACCTTCCTACTCTGGGGCTACCAAGCCAGGGATGAAATCAATATACAATAGTATCAATTCGAAGTTAAACTCCCTCGTTTACAACTTCTCACTTAATCATTACCCTTCCTATGACTTCTACCTAAGACTCACCTAGGTATGAGGCCCTCCTCAAATCCCTACAGTCACAACCCGTGACAAACACCACAAACAATTAACAGTAGAAGAAACTCTTCCACGACACACAATTCTCAATGCTTAAAAGCTCATCAAAACTAACACTACTTTCCTTGCTTAACAGCTTCAGAGATTAAAACTTTTAACACCTACAGGTTTGTGAATGAACAAAACATGAAACTTATAACACAACCAAAATAAGGATTCTTAGAACCCTAAAAATAAAAATATTAGTTCCACTTAAAACTAGATTTAGGCCAGTCTATTTATAGAATTAGTATTGACTGAATTAAGCCTAAAACTGCAGCAAGGAGGCTGCACAAAGTCTGTTACTTGATCTCCAAGAAAATAGGTTTTCAATCGAACCTTTCCTAAATTGTGTCCAATTATAGAAAGTGTGAAAAACAACAAATATCTCGGATTGAATCGATCTTGGATATACATAAGCTAAATGAATATTCCACAATATTCTGTAGCTAATGAAACAACTGATATACTTGACAGATCAGCTCCAGCAAATACGATGTCATACCTGTCATGTTGTGACATCTTGTTCGACATGTTGAAATCGGTATGATATGGCATTTTATTCAACATGTTTATGCTAGGTTGGTTTTACCAAAATGCATGTCAATCTTAGAGAAACTACAATCTCCCCCTTTGGCACATTTTGGCTAAAACAACCAAATAACCCCTGCATCAGAAGAACAACTTTGCCAACCTAACCTTTGCAACCTAATCTGCTTTGCCACTTTTATTGAATAATTGTCTTCCACATTTGTGATTTTGATACAAAGTATTGATCCTAAATGTTGTGGAGGTTAAAACTCTAGTACACAAGACAATTTAGAGGAGTAAAAAAAGCCATAAATTGCAAAGCCTTCACAATTAAGACCCTATATGACCCTTTTTTTTAGGCCCTTTACTAAATAAATATTTTTTTGACCTCATATTTCAAAGTCCTCTCATATTTTTGTTTTTTATGGGGCCTCAGTAAGGGACCCAAAATATAATTTGTTTGAAACTAAATGGTTTGAAAATTGATTTTATTTTGAAAAATAAAAAATATTTTTTACAAAATTAAAAATTCACTTTATTTTTAAAAAAATTTAAAAATTCGATTATTCCAAAAATATGAAAAATCGACTTTTTTGTAAAAAACAATTTTTTGTCAAAAATAAGAAAAGTCATTTTTTTCTCAAAATATAAAAAAGTTGTATTTTCGAAAATTACAATTTTTTTGTCTAAAATACAAAAAGTTAACTTTTTCGGCTAAACCCCAATTTTTTGTCGAAAATACAAGAAGTCGATTTTCTGGTAAAAAAACTATTTTTTTCGAAAATATATAAGTTGATTTTTCTGAAAAAAATTATTTTTTCCGATAATATAAAAAGTCGACTTCTCCGAAGAAAAAAATTGATTTTTTGTCGAAAATACAAAAAGTTGACTTTTTTGGCAAAAAAAACCGATTTTTGGCGAAAACACCAAAAGTCGATTATATTGAATAATATCCGAGTTTTTGTCGGCAATAAAAAAAATTGACTTTTAAAAAATAAACAATTTTTGTCGAAAATATAAAACGTTGATTTTTAAAAAAACAAATTTTTTCTTGAAAATATAAAAGTCAATTTTTTTGAAAAAAGTCGCTTTTTTTCGAAAATGTAAAACTTCGACTTTTTCGGAAAAAAAGCTTTTTATCGAAAATTTAAAAAGTCGACTTTTCTGAAAAAATAGATTTTTGTTGAAAATATATAACGTCGATTTTTCCAAAAAAAAAACTGATTTTTTGTCGAAAATATAAAAAGTCAACTTTCCAAAAAAAATTGATTTTTTGTCGAAAATATAGAATGTCGACTTTTCTTGAAAAAATAGAGTTTTTGCCAAAAATATAAAAAGTTGACTTTTCGGAGAAAAAAGATTTTTTGTCGAAAATATAAAAAGTCGACTTTTCTAAAAAAAATTGATTTTTTATCAAAAATATAAAAAGTCTATTTTTCGGGAAAAAATTAATTTTTTTGTCAAAAATATCAAAAGTCAACTTCCGAAAAAAACCCGATTATTTTTCGAAAAAGTTGATTTTTTACGAAAATATTAAAAAGTTAAATTTTTTCAAAAATAAAAAAGTCTATTTTTAATGAAAAATAAACAAGTTAGTTTTTTATGAAATATATTTTGTGAAAAGTTTGGGAATGGAGGCCTTACTTCAAATTTTGTGCATTTATTTTAGACAATTTTTTTATAGATTCCCATGTCTTTTTAGGAACTTGTATTGAACACTCCAAAATATCCTTAAATTTCGAAAGTGTATCTTCGAAGACATTTTTTTTTGGAAAAAAAAGGGTTATTTCGGAAATGCATATCCGAAGACACATTTTTTTATTTAGAAAAATGTGACTTCGGATATGCATATTCGAAATCACTTTTTTTTTTATCTTCGGAGATACATATTCAAAATATTTCAATTTTTGTTCTTGGAATTTTTCGGATATGCTATTAAAAAATTATAATCAAGGTGAATCAATACAATTAATAGTATAATTAATTTCATTAAATAAAATATATTATTAAGGGACATAATCAAATGACACCAATGTGTCAAAGTTTAATTTAATACCAAATCTTAACCGTTAAAAGAATTGATCAAACGGTCATATAAATAACCCTTTCAAAATAACCCTTTTTAAAATCAAATAACCTAAATCTCAACTCCTTTAACAGTTGAGATTTGGTGCCAAATTAAACTTTGACACCTTAGTGTCATTTGATCCTATCTCTATTATTAAATATATTATCATTATACTAATCAAGATATAATAATAATATTAGCCTAATAAATATTTAAATCAACACCTTTATATTTAAAACTAATAATAATAATAATAATAATAATAATAATAATAATAATAATAATAATAATAATAATAATAATAATAATAATAATAATAATAATAAAGATATTTATATATTATTTTTTTATGATACATAAGAAAATCATTTCATAAACAAATTTTCAAAAACAATTTTATAGTTAAAAAAATTTATTTTAAAAACAAGATTTCCAAAACAATTTTAAAGTTAAAAATTATTTTACTAATATAAATGAAAAATACTCTTATTGTAATTTATAAGTAAATTTTGAATTATATAAAATTAAATATATAATTTATTACCTAAATAAAATTAAGACAAAATCTCATTGTAATTTTTTTAAACTAAGTGAAAAACGATTTTTTTTATCATAATTAGTTATTAAAATAATTTTATATTTTATATTTTTATTTATTATTTTAAAAAACTATATAATTCGAAATTTACATTAAAATATAAATAAAGTAGTAAATAATTTTATTTTTATTTGATCTCTTATATTTTAAATTTTTTTGAATAATTATTATTGTATTAATTTTTTATATAATCATAATTGTTGTGCATTAGTTATAATTTTAGTAATTATTAATATGAAATTTATCAAAAAGTAACGAACAGTATAATTATCATTATTATTCATAACTTATAAATTATATCAATTTTAAGGTATTATAAATTGAGATTTTGGTTAATTCGGATATGCATATCTGAATTAATCAATATCCCAAATTTTTTAATTTTTTGAGATTTTTTCGGATATGCATATCTGAAAAAACCTACAATTCTTTTGGGTTTTTTCAAATATGCATATCCGAATTTTTTAGAATTTTTAGTAGGGATTTTCACCTCATGGGGGTCTACAAAGAAATTGTCTTATTTACTTTCAAAAATTTAAGTCTCTTTTATTTTGAGAACCTTAAATATTAGACCCTAACTCTTTAAATTGATGTAGTAATTTTTTTTTCTTTTCCCTACAAACAACCCTATACCTATTGGCATTTTTTTCCCTTTCAAATCTCACTTTCTTATCATTCAAGTCATTGTGCTCTATTATGACATTCTTGAATTGTTTTAGTGAGGAAAACTCCATTTCAACCTTCAAAGTAAAATTCTTAAAAAGAACATATTTTTTTACCAATCGTTAATTGGTCCAGTGGTGATTGACGCTGGACTTGGTAGGGAGAACTACGGTTCGATCCCCTGCAACTGCGATCGGGAGGAGGATGAAACCACTTGATGCCAGAACTCGCCCCCGAACCGGACTAAACCGGTGGTATAAAGAAAAAAAAATGTTTTTCATTGAATGTAATTACAGTAAACCTATTATCACAACTGTCACCATCTATAGTTCATCAATTATATGATCTTCCTCATTGATATGTTTCTTGGCCACCTCTTCGATGATATAAATGTAACATAGAGAAATAGAAGGAGAGGATATATCGATACTCATTGACATATCCTAAGATAAACAAACTATCCTTATTAAAGAATCATTTATTTTATGATTTAATTGATATTCCACCATAACTTTGTTTAATCATATATAAAAAAAGCCAATTGGGGGCAAGCGAGTGGCTAGGGCTACCTAGCGACATAATGCTAATTGTACTAATTGGATATAGTTGGTAAATTTTATTTGGAGTACTATAAATTGAAGTAATTAATATATTTTGTTGTATAGCTATGATCTAGGGACGTACAAGCTGTTGTCTCTCTCAACAATCTACTAGTACTAGTAATTAAGAAGTCTTGATTAGGACAAAAGAGAAGAGAGATTAAAGTGTCTCAAAAGTAAGTATTTGTACTCTTCATTCGTATCTATAATAAAAGAAAATTAATGAATGTGGAAAAGTCTATAATATTTTTATTTGATTTTTTGTCATTATATTAAAATTGTTTTTATTTGATCTTTGTACAATAAAGTTCTTAATTTTATTATTAAAATAATACAACTTCATATTTTATCAAACTTATCAAATCTCTTCATGTGGAAAAGTCTATAATACTTTTATTTGATTTTTTGTCACTATATTAAAATTGTTTTTATTTGGTCTTTGTACAATAAGTTTCTTAATTTTATTATTAAAATAATACAACTTCATATTTTATCAAACTTACCAAATCTCTTCTCATTCTCTATTTTTTTCTCTTTCATTACTTTCTCACTTCTTTCTTTCAAAAAATAATAATTTATTATTGATCTATATATTTTTATATACGAAAAATGGTATTTATGATCCAAATATTTATTATTAAAAAATTGTATACGAGAAAAATATTTATTCAAAAAATCTATTATTTGTAAATCATACACGGGAAAAAAATTTATATATGAAAACTTAATATTGATCCAAATATTTTTATAAATGATCCAAATATTTTTTATTTAAAAATGATATACAAGAAAAAGTCTACTATTGATCTAAACATTTTTATATACGAAATTTACTATTGATTTAAATATTTTTGTAAATGATACCTAAAAAAAAATGAAGTCTGTATACGGAAAAAAAATCTATTATTGATCTAAATATTTTTATATAATGAGAAATGGTATTTATGATCAAATATTTTTGATCCAAAAATGGTATACGGGAAAAAATCTATTATTGATCTAAATATTTTTATATACGAAAATTTAATATTGATCCAAATATTTTTGTAAAGGATACCTAAACAAAAAATAATATTTGTATACGGATAAAAAATTTATTACTTACGAAAAAATGGTATTTATGATTCAAATATTTTTTATTCCAAAATGGTATACGGGAAAAAATCTGCTATTGATCTAAATATTTTTATATACGAAATTTACTATTGATCCAAGTATTTTTGTAAATGATACCTAAACAAAAATAAAGTCTGTATACAGAAATTTTTTTTATTATTGATCTAAGTATTTTTATATACGAGAAATAATATTTATGATCAAACATTTTTTATCCGAAAATGGAATACGCGAAAAAATCTATTATTGATCTAAATATTTTTATATACGAAAATTTAATATTCATCCAAATATTTTTGTAAATGAAAAAAATCTATTATTTACGGAAAAATGGTATTTATGATCCAAATATTTTTTATTCCAGAATGGTATACGGGGAAAAATCTACTACTGATCTAAATATTTTTATATACGAAATTTACTATTGATTCAAATATTTTTATATACGAAATTCACTATAAATCTAAATATATTTATATACGAGAAATTTTTGATCCAAAAATGGTATACGGGAAGAAATCTATTATTGATCTAATTATATTTTTATGTACGAAAATTTAATATTGAATCAAATATTTTTGTAAACGATACATAAACAAAAATAATATTTGTATACAGAAAAAATCTATTATTTACAAAAAATGATATTTATGTTCCAAATATTTTTTATTCAAAAATGACATACGAAAAAAAATCTACTATTGATCTAAATATTTTTATATTCGAATTTTACTATTGATCCAAATATTTTTTCTAAATGATACCTAAACAAAAATGAAGTCGGTATACGGGAAAAAAATTTATTATTAATCTAAATATTTTTATATACGAAATAATGAATTATTTATCTAAATATTTTTTCTCTTTTAATATTTTATTTAAAATAAATACTATATCCAAATGTGTGTAATAGAATAGAACCCATGCATATGCACGGATTTGTTACTGCTTGTTAGAGAAAACAAATCAATAATAACACCTTCTTTAGTATTTCCTACATATATAGTATACAATATATCATTTGTTCAACACAATCTTATTTTGCAAGGGAGGTCATCTAAAATGCTTCTACGTAAGCAATCCATTTATGTTACTTGCCATATTTGAGTTAACAAAAACCTAAGACTAGCTAGAAAACAACTTTTAAACTAGAAACTGCAAATAAACCATGCATGGTTCTAGGTTTGATATTATTTTCCTAGACATAAAGTTTAACCATTAAAGATGAGGGCAGTTAGGTTTTGTAGTACTTTGTTTCATACTACGTGACAAATTGACAATGAATGATCACTATAATAGACATACATTTATGTAATCTTAATTAGAATTTATTTTGTATCATAAAGAGTCTTCTTAGCAACACAACAACTATACCAAAGACCAACAATAAGAATCAAATCATAACGTTATAATTAAATCGGGAGGTGAGCTGAGTTATAAGCCTCTATAAATACACATGTCATTATCATGAAATTTTATTTGAAAAACGCAATAAAGGCTTGTAAGTGATGCTGCACATATATTGAGCATCACAAATGAAAGGCAAATTGGTTTGGGAGAAAAAGGGTAGATTTGGAAATTTAGTTTTAATGCGCAAGGGCCAAAATAGTAACCAATCCAAGCAGCAATAAAAGTGGCAGGTCCTTTATCAGAAACCATCAATTGCAAAGGACCCAAAGCTCAACTATAACGAGGTCTAATACTTTAGGGACCCCCCTAGTTGCTAGCCTTAGCTAGTTGGATAACTCAGGTCACCACTCACTGCACATTTGGTTAAAGCCATGTCCTATGCTTTTATCCGTTTAAGGAAACCCTCTTATTTCATGTCCCTATGTCCCTATTGTATATTTTGTTTTTTTACAAAGTCTTTTAAAAATCGGATCGGTCATCAAACCGGTGAGTGTAATGGATCACTGGTTAATTGGCTTAATCATTGGATCACTGGTCAAATTATATGACTAAATCGGATAATTCGGTTGAAAAAACAAGTATTTATTGAAATACTATATATTTATTAAATTGGTCGAACCAGATTTCCAGTCTCTAAAAAATATCAAAACACCTACAAAATTTTAAAATATCATAATTTCACATGTTTATTTTTTACATTCAAATTCTAAATATAATCATCACTCACAACAAAATAATACAAAATATAAATTTTAATAAATTTTTTTTATCAAAAATTTAAATAATTTTTAAACCGTGTCTAATTGCAAATATGGGAAAAATTGTTCCAAATAAGGTTTGAATAAAGTCTAATTATATTTTAATTTTATTTTTAAAAAAAAATCATGAAAACGACGTCGTTTTGGACGAAAAAATGTTAGCATACATTTGAATCACTGGTTTTCTAAAATTGTCGGTTCACCGATTTTTCCAATTTAAACCAGTTCTTATCGGTTCAATAACATACCTGATTCGGTCTGATTTTAAAAAAACCGATACCATGTCATTTTTATGAAAATTTTATGTCTCCTTTTAATTGTCACATTCAAAATTCAAAGTAGCAATAATTATATATTTTTTTCAAATAGTTGAGGGTATTATTGGTAAAAGAAAACATATTACTTAAAAAGGAACAATAATGAATAACTTTATTGGTATGGGTATAAAATCAAAAAATGACAATTAAAAATGAACGAAGTGAGTAATTAAGATTGTACTATATTTCAAGTATATTTGGTTTGAAGTAATTTTGAGGTGTTTGGTTATTCTAAAATAGAATTGATTCTACTTGAAGATAAAATTTGTAGTTTCTGAATTTAAATGTGATTTTTATATTGAAATGTTTTGTTCAACACACTTGTATATAAATGTATCAAAACTTAAATCAATTATACTAAATTTAATTTGTTTAAAATCAATTCTACAAAATTCAAATATGTCAAAATTAATTATGTTCACTGTCAATCCAAACACACACTGCAAATACAAGGGGCACTAAACTCTAATACAAAGGAATAAAACAACCCCACAAAACGACCACGAAAAAAGCGAAATATACTCCATAGAAGTCAAAGGATTTGCTAGCCAATCTGAGAACTCAAAACAAAAAGAACCACACTTGATAGTAAACCACTAGTACCATATTTGATTTGACTTTTGGAAGAGCCCAAAACAATTTTAGATGTGTATAATTGATTTTTCAGTGATTTTGAGGTGTTTGTTTCTGCTAAACTAGAATTGATTCTGACTCCAAAATTGATTCTACTTGAAGTTAGAATCTGTAGTTTATGAATTTAAATTTAATTTTTATACAGAAATTTGTTGTTCAATTCACTTTTATATAAATGTATACAAACATAAATCAATTATGCTAAACTCAATTCTATTAAAATCAATCATACAAAACTTAATTATATCAAAATCAATTTTGTCCACCGTCAATCCAAGCACACACTAGATAACTCATAGAATTTTTACCACTAAAATCTAAATTCCTAATCAAATACTCAAACTAAGCAACATTCATGCTAAATTTTAATATATTTCAGTTTCAAACAAAAAAGATTCATTCGAAAATGACGCATCAAACTAGGCATCTCATCATAACTTAAATCCACATATATCTACCCGAATTCGTCCTGAGTTTGAAGGGAAAACCTGTTATTATTGGGTTTGAGTTTCAGTTTGAATTTTCTCTGATTACAAAATATGAGGGCAGATCGGGTAATAAGGACACTGGTACTCATTCTGTTTATATCAGTTTCTATTTTATTTCTTAGTTTTAAAAATTTAGAATATTAGTTGAACTGTCAATATTTTTTGTATTTTTGTTTTTACTTTATTGTTTGAAATATATGTTTGGAATTTTTTGGTAGTGTTTTACTTTTTTATTTGCAATGTAATTTATTATTAAGTGAAAGACTATTTCTATTACAAAAATTGATTACATCATAGAGATGAGAGTGAGCATAGAGATGAGAGTGAGTGAGGATGCTAGAACAAAACTCGAACCCATATGGGACAGGTTTGGGGTTCAATTTTTCATCTCGACGGGGATCAGGGCAGATAACATATCTTTATTAGGGATTCAAATTTGTTTGAGGAAGGTAAATATTGTGCCTCCGTCGCGTTGTCATGCCTACATCAAACCTGGCATGTCTTCTTATTTATATAAGAACACATTAAAGCTCTCATTATTTTTTATTTATTTTTTAATTTTTAATAGGGAATGCCAATTGAAGCAAAGCACTCATTATATATTTTTAATTAATTATAAATTAATATAATATATTTAACAAATTATGAAATAACACTAAAAGATAAAATACTAATGTAATATAATTAAAATTGAATTACAAATGTGATAAATTTCTTTTTCCATTATTGACGATGCTTTCCATAATAATTACCACTAGTTTCGCACATACGAGATACAAATTATCGTCGAGACCTCTGTTGGTTCTATTGAGTTGGTTGAGAAGAAGTCATCGTGTTTGGATCATCTATAAGCCATTCTTGGTATTTGTGACTGTGTTGTTGGTCAATAAAGGCAATGTTGTAATTCAGTTTGTTGCCCATGTGTTCATAGTCTGGTCGTGTAGTTTGGGTTCATGTGTTAATGGTTGAGCGATAGTACTCTCGGTCGAGTGGTGACATTAAAAAAATTGGTCGAGGTAAAAAGGAAATTGTTGTTGTGGTGTGTAACACCCGTATATTTTAATTTTTAATTTAATTGGAATTTAAATTATTAAATTAGAATATTTTGGTTTTGTGAAATTAATTTGGAAAAAATTGGTTTATGGCATTGGGCCATACGTGATACTAGTAAGAAGGGGGTGTTATGTTAGTAAAGCCTTTTACTAATTAAAAGTTATTTTTAATAAAATAATAAGGAATTAGCGAAGGAGGAATAGAACGTGAAAGAAGAGCTGAGAAGTAAGGAACTCAGAGAACGTGAAAGAGGAACAGAAGAGGAAGAGACCAATCAAGAACTTTTGACTAAGGTAAGGGGGACTCTCCGATTAGCATCTCTTATCGTATTATAGGTGATAGGACATGATTAGATGTGTTGTTTAGGTCAATTTGATTATATGATTAGATTGGGGTTTAGGATGATTTTTGAATAGATCATATAATTCGATGTTACCTATGTTAATTTCTGTGCATAATTGTGTGTGAATATATGTTTTGGTATGAATATGGTGTTTTTGATGTGTTGTTGTGTTCATCCATGAACTGAATATGAGAATATAGGTTTCTAACTAATTGAGTAGAAGTTAGGTTTTTAATGAGTAAAATTGATATAGGATGATAGATTGTTGAAGTTAGATGAATCATATATGTTAAAGTGTGCAAAAATTGCTGTTTAGATCCAAAATCGCAGACTGTAATGGTGGAAAACGAGTGGAAAACAGATTGGTGCGATTGCAGGTTTTTGGATAAGTTTCTAGCGATATGCGTATGATACGCGTATGGTACGCGTATGAGGGACGTTCCCAAGGGCCGTACACGTATGGTACGCTACCTTGTCTCGTCAAAATGCAACCTTCTGCCGGTACGCGTATGATACACATATGAGAAGGGGTGATACACGTATGTGTCGCACCCCAATTTTTGCCCTATAAGTTTCATTCATTCTTGATCATGTTGCGCTCGTATTTCATGTGCATTCATAGTTCAATCATCGCATTTTGCATATTGTAAAAAAATCAGACTTTTATTAAAGTCAACAAAAATAATTTGCATTCGCATCCTTACATATTTCATTTACTATAATTTTTCATTCTTTAGACGGTTTATAGATTTTATTTTTATCATTTTTATAATTAAAAAAAAAAGAGATTAGTTTTAAAGCTTAAAGTTTAATTTAGTTTAATTAGGATTTATTTTATTTTAAATTTATCTTAGTTTTTTTTCATTAGTAAAAAAATATAAAAAAAGAGAGAATTTTGATATATTCAGAATTTTCATTTTTTAGGCCCAACTTGCAATTTTTTTCTTCTTTTTGTAAAGCCCAATTACATTTTTCATTCTATTAGCTTTATTACAAGTCAAACAAAAAACAAAAAAGGAGGTATATGGTTGCTGACTTTCACGATTCTGCAAGCCAGCCTTTTGTCTTTCACGTTCTTCAGCAAGCCTGCTACAACAGTCCAAATACTCTGCTCCACCAACCTGCACATGGAGTCCAAAAATTTCACTAATTTAACAATACAAATCTGCATCCAAGAAAGAACAAACAACAGTTAACACAATTGTTCAAACTCACCAAACTTTCCACCCAATTTTCATCTCAAATTCTCAACCAAAACCCTAATCACCTCCCTATTTAAACCTCTCATCTTTCATTCATCAGGGGGAAGGCACAAAGAACTCTGCCAAAAAAAACAACAACTTAGAACTTCCTCCAAACCCTCACTCACAAACAATCCGCAACTACACCACAATTTTCACCTTAAACCTCTGTTCATACCACACTCCACCTTATACAAACCCCAACACCGTTACAAACCGCTCACTGAACATACACGCACGAGTTTCAACAGAACCACACTCTTCACAAACCTCACGAACAAACACCCTCAACAATAACCCAAACCGATTCAAAACCACAGTTCATCACACAACATCAGTAACATCTTTCTGCAAAACCAAAACAGCTTCAACGATTCGCAACGAGTAACTACAACACAAAGATGTTTATGACGTGAATTCAGAGTTGAAAACGGAATACGAAGAAGATAAGTTCCGCAACGTCTGAAGCATCGAAAAAGAGTATCGTACCTATTCTCTTTTATTACTTTTGATTTCGATTTGAATTTGTTTGATGTACTTGTATCCATTGTTGTTCCTGTGATTTCTGTTTGCTTTGATTATTCATGACTTGTACTTGAGATCATCGAAACTTATTGCATTGAGGAAAGGGATCGATTGGGTTTAGGGTTTTGCTTGCTTTGATTTAGATAGGTGATGCTTAATCGATTGCGAGGTTGAGAGATCGAGAGCGAAAAGGCGAGGTTTTGTTGCTGAGAATATGAGAGAGCGCGAGAGAGATAGATGAACAGAGGAGTTTTGTTTTCTTTCTGGAAACGTGTTTTCGTGAAGAAGATAACACAAAGGAGATCAGGTTTTTTTCATAGAAGATAAAAGGGAATCGGATCCGGGTTTGACCCGGTCCGCCCCAAGATGTCTTGTTTTACTTTTTATTGTTAAAATTATTTGGGCCTTACTCCCTTAGTCTAGGTTTTCACACACCCCATTTATTACTTTAAGAATCCAATTTTGTTTTTATTTCATTTGATTGGTCTCCATTGCAATTTTATTTTAATATTTGTTTTAGTTTCTAATATAACAAAAATAAAAAAATATGTTTTATTTAGATTTTTATTTGCTCTTTTATTATTTAAAATACCAAAAATATTAGATTAATCTCACATTTCTAAAATCAATAAACCTTGGTCCAACGCCAAGTCGTCAGATAATTTCTCGATCCAACGTCGAGTTTCTTCTTTTAAAACTTTCTTTGAACCATACCGAAAGATCGAGTGACAAGGGGTGAACACCTCTTGAATACCTCGATTCTTTTGACACATTAAGCAAATCAAAAGGTTAAGTGACAAGGAGTGAACACCTCTTGAATACCTTGATCTTTTGAACTAAAACACTTTAATCAAACAAAAGGTTAAGTGACAAGGGGTGAACACCTCTTGAATACCTTGATCTTTTGAACTAAAACACTTTAATCAAACCAAGAGATTAAGTGACAAGGGGTGAACACCTCTTGAATACCTTGATCTTTTGAATTAAAACACACTAATCAAACCAAGAGATTAAGTGACAAGGGGTGAACACCTCTTGAATACCTTGATCTTTTGAATTAAAACACACTAATCAAACCAAGAGATTAAGTGACAAGGGGTGAACACCTCTTGGATACCTTGATCTTTTGAATTAAAATACTTTAATTAACAAGGACAACAAGTGACAATGGGGCTCGCTCATGTTGAATACCTTGGGTAAAGACGCGCTAGGTGAACACCTATGCTCAATCCTTTGCTAAACGTCCACAAATATCCTCTTTTAATCAACGAATGCGAACATACTTCCACATGTGAAGATCAAATATCTTCCACTTGAATGCGATGATGGCCAAAATCTCGTCTTACTCTTGATTTAGTCATCCATTCTTGTAGAGATCTCATATCCATGTGCGCGTAGTATTTCCATTTGAAAGCGATCGAGTACCTCTCGCTAAAATCAACCAACAAACTTTTGTGGTTCTTTGCCCGAACTACGATTGCTCTGACTTTCCCATTGCACGAGGGAATACGTAGGTACAAGATACAAACGTCTTGGCGAGCATAATAATAAAAAATCTTTTCTTTTTCCTTCATAATAATAAAAAACCTTAAAAAACATTTCTTTCATCTTTTCTCGATTAATAAGCTAAAGAACACAAACATTACACTAACACTCAAACACGAAACTAACTAAATGGGTCCCATCGAGTACGATGGAGGTGAGGGGTGCTAATACCTTCCCCTTGCTTAACCGACTCCCGAACCCTAATTTGGTTGCGATGACCAACTTATCCTTTTCTTTTCTCTTTGTGGGTTTTATCGATATTTTCCCTTTCCTTCTTGGAACAAATAAAGTTCGGTGGCGACTCTGTTGTACTTCGAGCGCGCGATAAGGCTCAAGTCACATTTTTATCGCTACAGTATGGTGGGGTGATATGCGTATGGCGCGTTTTTATGTGGAAATCAGCCTCTGCTGATACGCGTACGGACATCGTGTGTGCATAATTTTCCCGCTTTATGATATTTGAAAGTTTGATGATGCGTAACTTTTGAACCGTTGGCCTGTTTTGAGTGCCGTTTTGAGTATGATGAACCTTATGAAATAACCTTTGTGTTGGATGATGATTTAATTGTATTTGAATGATGCTAATATATATAAACATGCTTTGATGATGATGATGATGGTTTGAACATGAGACAATGTTGTTCATTGGATCGACGATAGTATAAGTATGTTCTATATATGTTTGCATTCATTCATAATCATTTGTCGAGGGCCGTATCCAGATGATTATTGTGGATCAGTGAAGGGCATAATTCCCATTGTGTGGAATTTGTGCTGGCAGGGCCGTATCTTGATGATGTTGGATCGGTCAGTGGGTTATTCCCATTGATGATGATTGGTACCACATGCATAGTGTGAGATCATTCATATGTATGATTTTCATAACATGATTGAATGTGTTTTTCAGTGTTATGGTTTGATGATGTGTTAATTGTGTGATGGTGAATTGTCTGAATATATTTCAATTGGGTGAATAATATAACTATGATGTGTTATTATTTATGATGCAATAATATTTGTTAATTGTGATGAGACTCACTCTTACATGTTGTCATTTTCAGATTGAGGATAACGGGTTTCGACTTGGTGAGGATTAGCTAATAAGTCAGTGTGTTTAGTATAGCGTCAGGTAGGGGTGGCAAAACGGGCCGGGGCCCGCCGGCCCGGCCCGCGCACCCACTAAAAAATGGCGGGTCGGGTTGAGATTTTAGGCCTGCCGCTCGCCAAAGCCCGCCCCGCCAGGCTTAAGGCGGGGAGGGCGGAGGGCGGCCCTTTTTTCCACCTCTAGCGTCAGATGTCATGATCTGATATTGTAACACTGGGGAATGCGAGTTTTTGAGTTTCTAAGTTTACAACTCTATCTGTTTGTTTTGAGTTATTTTATGGGATATAATATCAAATATGTTGTGCTTATCCGTATGATTTATTTTCCACTGTGTTAACATGAGATGTTATAAACTATGATGAATTTTCCTTAGTGAATGCATAACAATGACGTGCGTTATTTTGTTTTAAATTGAATTGTGGCACCCTTGTTTCATGTTTCTCTGAATTATTTATTTAATTGTCGCAGGGTTTAGAAGGGTTTTACAATAGTGGTATGTTTTTGGTATTGTGATTGCGTGTATGACATGTATTGGTTTTGGGTTTAGGTGTTTATGGATGGTTGTTTTGTGGTTTGCTAACTTTGTTGTGTTGTGAAATAGGTATAAGTTTGTTGTTGGTTGTGTTGGACGTTTAATGTTGATGTTCGTTCACTTGGGTCGACTAAAGGTTCAAACATAAATCAAATTGTAACTGATTTGTATTATAGTAGGGCAAGACAAAGTTGGCATGACATAGTAGGACAAGACAAAGTTACAGCTGTGCCTCCATTGACGACATTCTGGTTTGGCAAAGTCTTTCCAATTAACAAAGTGTCATTGGTATGACACTTTAATTTTGTAGTCTTTCTCAATTCAATTACACTACCTTGTAAAAGAAAGCATATATTGCAAGGAATAAGGTAATTGAACGGGTTTAGGATAATTGGGAAACTTTATACAATGAGCTACCACATTATCTGGTGGCACTTCACAATATGTTCCTGATAGAATGGTAGTTATGAAGACACTTCCCAACTACACATATGATGGTACTTGTCTTAATGGAACTAGAATTTTCCACCGTCTCTTTTGGGCATTTCACGAATTCGAGGTCTTACATTTTGCAAACCTATTACTCAAATTGATGGAACATGGATATATGAAAAATACAAGGAAACTTTACTTATAAAAGTGATACAAGAGGTAAAGCAGCAAGCAAAAGATTGGAAGTATTTCAGGATTTATCATCTCCATAGGGAACAGTGCAAGGGAAAGAATGTCATTCAACAATTTTCGTGTTTCTGAGCTTGGTAAAAATGGTTTAAAGTTTAAATTGCGAAAAGTAAATTATGAACAAAAAATAAATGCATTCTTTGGATAAAAGAGAACTCGACATGATTGAATTTCATCTACCCATCAAATACTTAAACTTATTACTCAGTTGCACTCAACCTAAATTACTCGTCGATATCATCATGTATCATTCACAACAGAGGTTATGTCTAACGCAAACTTGAGATATCAACCGTTTTAATGTCGTCGGCGATATCTCACGCAACTCAACCAACACGGAGGCATTAAGAGTCGATACCTACTGTGATTACTAAGCCTAAGTCTATCTCTAGAGTCTAGAACCTAGCAAATTTTCATCCAAAAACAAGAATTGAGGAGCATATGTCTATAGCAACTCAAAATCAAGCACAAAGCAAAAACAAGGATAAAATCAACATTGATTTGTAAACTAGATTTTTTACAATGCCACGAGCAACAAATATACATAAAAAATCAGAGTAAACTACAAAGGGAAGAAAGGAGAAGAATCAAAATCTCTCGCGGTGTCAATCACGATAAAATAATTTCCGACCCTGTATCATCGAGTAACAACCTCCATTGATGTTGTCAAAGCTCAAAAATCTCAAAGTGCGAAGGTGATGGGGTTGGGGCTAAAAAATATCCATCTCATAACCTAAAAATATGATTTTAACCAATTTATACAAATTTTAAATCTGCAGTGCGCGCTTAGCCCGCTCTATGGGTGCTAAGCGCGAAACCTATTGTCCCGAAAAAATTCAGCACTTGTTTTTGCCATAACTTTTGAACTGTAACTGCACAGTTTGAAGCATTGGAAAGCTTATTCAATGTTATATCTAACAATGAGATGATATAATTACTTGAATACCTACAAAAAAAAAACAAGATAAAAACAACCAATCGAATGTTATTTACACAAAAACACGATTATACACAATATAAACGTAATTACAAACAAGTTGAGGTTTATTGCAAGAAAAACTAAAGAATCAAGACAATAAGTGTCAATTATTCACACTAAAAAATACCACAATGTGGCACTTATCAATTTTTCTAATCAATATCGTATATTAATTCGCCGGTTTCCATCGTGTTTTGGCTACTTTTAAAAATTTATACAAAGTGGTTTTTGTTATTTCCATACTGCATTTCTTGCCTTTTTGTGGTTACCATGGAAGATGAAGGCGCGTGGGGCCCACGTGTCCCCCTTCCTTTTTTTTAAAAAAAAATTATTTTATTTTTTCTTTTGTTTATTTTTTCATTTGTTTTGTTTCTAAATTTTTGTTAATTTTTTTTTAACTTAATTAATTGATTAAATATATATTTTAATTGATTAATTTTGTAACCTAATTTTTTAATTAACTTAATTAATTGATTAAATGTACATTAATTCAGGTATGTGGTATTTAAGCTATCTTTTACCAGGATTTAAAGGCAAGCTCTTCAAATCCTCCGATTAAAGATATTTAAATAGGGGCAGCTATCATACCCCGTTTTTCCCAGGGTCATTCATTTACCACATTTTCATCATTAGTCGGTCATCCATACATTAGGTTGACCAAAAGTCAATCTTAAGTCAGTAATTGCATCATTTAAAAGTAAAAAATAGCCGAAAATCACATTGCAATGCCGTTCATGCATTTACATGACCTCATGCATCTTTTTATCCCAATCCATGGTCATCCCAAAAAAAAAAAATTGATTCTACAGGTAGACTAATAAAAATGATTCGACACTATGCAAAAAATTAGTGGGTAAAATATTCCGAGTTTTGATCTTTAACTGACTCTACGTTGCGTTTAGGTTATGTTGGTGTGCTTGTTTTATTTTTTCGACGCTGTTTGCGATCACATTTTTACCTATTAGAGTCTGTTTAACCAGGTATTTTTATTTGCGATCTTGATCATTTGCAGTCTTTATTAAACTTTGTTACACGTAGATTAATTTGATGTGTTCTTTTTTAATTTTCGATAAAAAAAGTTCAAATTTTATTCATTTCAGTCTACTTCGGTTCCATTTATTAGTTAAAACAAATTAAAACTAATACTTATGGTTTGTGTTGTTATTTTATTTTGTGTGATTTCATACGAAAGTAGATATACAAGAGATTAAATCTCGTTTTGTATCATGATTTTTTTGGTTTCTTATTTTTATTTTATTTTTAGTTTTAATGTGATAATGGAGAATTTGTCTTGAATTGGAAAACCCTATCCTTCACACACACACACGCAATAAGAACACAGGCCAAGGGACTTGCCCAATATCGCCGCACCACCTTACCCATTTCCTCTCTTTTTCTCATATCCAATTACATTACTCCGCCCATATCTTTCTCTTTCGTTAATTTGAAAAGAAAAACCAGTAAGCGAAAAAAGAAAAAACCACCATCTAATTTTCTTCTTCATTTATAAATAACCTGCAATTTCAACCAACCAATTTTCTCTCTATAATTGCCTCCGATTCATACTCAACAACAAACACTAAACTCAAAAAGAACAAAATAACAAAAACAACGCTCGATCCAACGTCGAGTATTTTCATAAAAAATCATGTAGTTTAAAATAAATTGTTTTCATAAAAAGAACTAAAAGAACGCTCGATCCAACATCGAGTCTTTTCCCAAATCAAAACACAAAATAAATGCAATGAGAAGCTTGATCCAATGCAAAGTCTTCTTTCACGACCTAACGTCGAGTCTTCTTCTCAAAAACCTTTTCTTAATAAAATTGGAAATGATGGTTGGGACACTTTTATCCCCTCGGTTCCCAAGTATTTAGGTTGGATTCCATGCTTTAAAGTACACTAAATAAGCGAACCTTGTTTTGCCTCTCAATTTCATAAAAATCTTTTGGGATGAAAAAGGATGGTTAGGACGATTCTAACCCCTCCGTTCCAAGTACTTGGATCGTTACTTGTCTAGACTTATGGTCCACATAAAAAGAATCTCAACTCATCAAACTTGTCTTTTTTTCGCCCTTGTGTGACTCTTCTAAAACAATCTCATAAACGAATGTGTCTTAGCCATTTTGACACGAAACGAATAAAAGACTTCAACCTTCATGAGCGAGCAACAAGTCAAGGTTCAAATTTTCGAAATGTCTAACATATCATTCTTATAAAACTCAATCAACAAACTCGTGGTTTTTTTACTACGAAGCTCTGATTTCTTCTCCCGCCTAAAATCAACCTCAACTAATCAAATTCATCATTTTTTGCCCCAGTGCGAGTCTTTGTCAAGCAACACTAGTCGAAGACCCGTGCGTCCGCACGGGTAAATTCATTCATATATTTAATCATTAGATAGAATGTGTTTACAATACAATATAGAAATCTGAATGTTTGCATCTTTGTTTTATTTCATCTTTATATGTATTAACAATAAATAATAAAGTATGAATTCAAAAAACATCAATCAACAACAAAATCTAAAATATTTTTATTCTTGAACTGTGTGTTGAATTAAAATAAGCATGCACCAACAATAAGATTGTGATCTGTAGCATTCTCTGCTTAAAACATTGTACTAAAGTAATTTCCCAACAAATTAATGAAATAAAATATGATATTTATTTGTTGATTATATATATTAGAAAGATATTTTAAATCACTGTGTCTGCATAATATACTTATGATTATGCATTCACCGAATGAATATATGTAGTTGAAAACATAATAAAAGTCAATAGCAGCAACAATAGTTAATAAGAGAAAAAAATACTGGAAATCTAGCTAACAAATATAGAAGTTATTCACCAAAACATGTTCATAATAACAAACTCTCAGCTTGTATACTATTTCTTCGTAGAAAATATTCATGAAAGGAGATAAGATTTTTTTTTTAAAACAACTAAATCAAGAAAAGTAAAATATGTTAGCAGACTCTATTAGACCCTCCCTGTCAAGCTTTTGTTCAGAATCAAGACATACTCTATATTAGCCTATTGGCATCCGTAGGAATAAAATGATTTTCTAGTTCGTGTATAGAAGTTAAATATTCCTAGCTTATAGTAGAGGTGTCAATTTATGGGGCCAATTAATTTGAGCCCCAGCCCCATAAAAATGGGGCCTAAAAAAAATTCAAAAATAATAGGCCCTTAAACACATAGGGCCCAAACTTAAAAGGCCCCAAAATTTAAAAGAGGGCCATTAGGCCCCAAATCAAATAAAATTAAAATTTTAATTTAAAAAATAAAATAATAAAAAATTCAAAAATTAATAACTTTTAAACAAAATAAATATACTAAAAATTAGAAATAAATAAAAAGTTTTTTAAAAAAGTTTTTTTTTTAAAAATTAAAAAATTGCATTAAAGAAATTCTAAAACTAAAAAAACAACTTTTTAGAAAAAACTAAAAAAGTTTTTTCAAAAAAAAAATAAAAAATTCGTTTAAAGTGAAGGAGGAGGATTACAAAGATAAAACTCACTATTAAAAGTGAAGTGAGAATGCAAACTAATCCATATTGGTACTAGAAATGAGTTTTATCTACTGTGCGCATTAAAACTCAATATGGATTACAAAGATAAAACTCACTAATAAAACCCATTAAAACTCACTAAATTATATATATATATATATATATATATATATATATATATATATATATATATATATATATATATATATATATATATATATATATATATATATATATATATATATATATATATATATATATATATATATATATCAACCTAAAAAGATAAATAAATTGTCAAATAACCTTCCTTAAAATGATGCATATTTTTTTTAATGGATCATTATTATACTTGACCATTCCATTTAATATTAAGTCACATGTGAACAACTTTAAATTTGAAGAAGAAGATGTGCAGGTTTAGTTGATGTAATATTGGTTTTAGAAATAATTTCTATAATAATAGATTTATAAAAAAAAAAAGAAAATTGAGAATTGAAAAGTAAAAGAAAAAAAGTTTAAGACAGAAGATAAAGAGGAAGGGATGTAAGAAAAAAAAAAAGGACTACTGGGTTTTCAATTTTTTAACTGTAAGAGAAAGAAATAGAATTGGAAAATAAAGTTCAACTTGAGTTTTACCGTGCGTTTTATAATAAACACCCAAAAACAAAAACAGTTTTTTTAGTGACATACTAAAACAGTTTTATTTTGTTTAAAGTAAATAAAATGATTTTAAAGGGTATAATTGGAATAAAAGTAGGCATATATATAGTTATAGATATCTTTGTTTACAAGATTAATAATCCATATTGGAACTAGAAATGAAATTTTTGAAACAAAATAAGGCCCCTCAATAGGGCCCAAAAATAACACATTAATTAAGGGGCCTAAAATTATGGGGCCTAAAAAATTTCTCATTAACAAAGGGCTTAGTAAAATAGGGCTTTAGTGGGGCTAAAATATTGGGGCTTTGAAAAATTGGGCTTATTTGACAGCTCTAGCTTATAGTAATATTTGAATTATACAATAAAAGTTGATTTTCATTGGGCAAAATTAATGTATTAGTCAATTACAATAAATGTCAAAGTTTAGTGTTTTTTTAAATTTGAATGAAGGGTAAATTAGGGAGTGTTTATGCATCTTCCGTTCTTAGTTAGATAGTTGATTCATCGCCCAAACGCAAATATTTTAATCAATGAGTCTTTTTCATCCCAAACGCGACTAAACTCATTTTCACAATTAAAATCAATCAACAACGAGGCTATGATTTTCCCATTGCACCTGAGAATACATAGGCACATGATTTTGAAATCTTCACTACTACAAATAATACGTTTCATGACAAAGCTTTCTCCCCACCCAACCAAAAACAAGGTATAATTCCAAACTGCGCCATGTTTTATTTTTTTGATAGATAAAAATCACATATTCCCTCGGTTTTTAATATAACCGAGGGAAAAAACAATTCAGGACATGCCTCGAATCCCAACTATTGCAGATTATATTTTTATTATATTATAAGTGTAAACTAAATGTTTTATCCCTTCGGCTTCCGTAATAACTTAGAGATAAAATAATCAAATTTTACTATAAAAACACTCATTAAATAGATATTACCTTAATCTTAACTTATATGCAGTCGCCCCAAACTCGTAAGCATCATTCTTTGAGATGATTACAAGATGAACAAAACATTTGCTTAAGATAATGAAATCATGGAACTTAAAGAAGTTTAGAAAAGTTCTCTATGATGAGTTTCAAGTGTAGAAAAAATATTTTCCAAGGGTTGAAACATATAACTTATCAGAAGTTGGGTGCATTCAAATAATTAAACTTGAAAAGAATGCACACAAAAGGTATACAACATAATCTGGATTACAACAAAGATTTGAAAAGATTTGTTGTAATCAATGTATCTTAATATTCTGTATAAACGATGTAATGTTTGAAAAAAAGTTTATTCACCTCGATTTTCTTTTGAAATCGAGGGGTAAACATATTTTACCTCAGTTTTCTCCAAACCGAGGGGATGATTTAGCGTGATTATTGAGGATACTGATCACCGTCCTTAAACAAATCTTCGTCGTCCATTTCAAAAGTATAAACGCTCAAGACACTACCATTAGTGATCCGCATGAAAAATAAAAAACTTCCACTATAAAGGCATTTTGATTATCAAAAATTAATTATGAAACATCATGAAGCGCTTGAAACTATCTACATCCACCACTTTAAGGTTTGCAATAGCATTTTCCCTAGAAAATTCTCTATGATGGATTACAAGAGCAAAAAATTAGTTGGGTTTAAGGTTTGTATTCTTAAATATTTATTTGAGTAGAAAATCATTTATTTATCTAACCGTTTTTTTTTTTATGTTTTATATCAGAAACTAATGCAAGCAAAAGCAATTTAAAATATCCTAGCACCCAACAATTGATTTTTTCCAAAATTCAATGATTCGAAAACCAAACATTTAATCTTCACTACCAAATTAATTTTTAATTTATTATTATGTGTAAACAATGTAATACATTCTGGGTAAACAATGTATTTTGTAAACAAATTAATGTATTAATATTCTGTGTAAACAATGTAACGAGTTTTTTTTATAAAAAAGAATCTATCTTACTCCTCGATTTTATTGATAAACCTAAAGGTATGATGCGCTAGATTTGAAAATAATAAACATGCAGATGTTGGGGTTCGAACCCATGTGTAGATAACTTAAACTCTCGTTTTTTTATTAACCGAGGGGTAAAGTGGCAGGTTTTTATGACGCTCTTCGTTACCTCGCTTCTGTAGCCGAGGTTAAATTCATTTCGCACTTGAGGTAAAATGTGTTTTTGTATAATTGACTCCCGAACTCTAATTTGGCTGCGATGCGACGACCATTTTCTTTTCTTTCATGGGTTTTATCGATATTTTTCCTTTCCTTTGGAATAAATAATTTTCGGTGGCAACTTTGTTGTATTTTGAGCATGCGATACGACGGGGTATCTTTTGCACCGTGACAACTATGATTCGCTAAAATTCATCAACCATGGATAGAAGATTATTGGCCTATATCAACCTAATGAGTAGTGGTTCGGGATGTTTTGCATCTATCTAGGATGCGAGACTTCAAGACCAGTTATGTTACGGTTAACCATGGTATGCTTAATACGATAGTAGTGAGATGGCAGACGGGGACGTCATTATTTCATCTACCACATGGTGAGATGTCTAGCACACTAGAAAATGTGTCGTGTCTGTTGCATCTTCTGATTAAGCGGAAACTTTTAGATCATGGGGAGATTAACGTAGACGAGGCATTGGAGTTGATGGTAGATTATCAAGGAGTAAACTGAGGGTCTCATGCTAGATTATCTGTGTCGTGCCATGGCAGATTTGAAGTAAACTGAGGGTCTCATGCTAGGTTTCACTTCTTGCAAAAGGTGTATACAGATGAAATATTGAGAGCACACCAGGCTATTGGTGATGACGAGCAGGTAGCACAGCATAAATCATATTCTATGAGAGCTTACATATTGTATTTGGTTGACACTACCATTTTTGTGGACAAGAGAGCCACTTATGTGGATGTCATATACATGCGGTACTTTGATGACTTTGAGCGGATCCATGAGTACAAATGGGGTTTCTTTTTGGTCTACTTGTATTCAAAATTATTCGAAGGTTGTATGTGGAAGACGAAATAAGTGACATACAACATCACACTATTCACTGTAATATTTCTTGGTCTTTTAGTGTTTCTTTATCATTTTCATTACACTATTGCAACACCGTTACTAACTAATGATTCACGTGTTCGAACTCTTTTCAAGCTTTAATCCTCAAGCACTTCCCACGCATCTCCGACTGGTCATATGTACCGACTTATATTAAGGATATGCCATGTGCGTCTACATTCGCCTCGCTTAGAGGAAACCAAGTGACACAGCCGTTCAGAGTGTATATTGATTGCTTGGTAGCAGAGGATATACACTTTCATTTTACGTCAATCACCGTGAGATGCGTCCTTTAGATGATATAGTCTTATACTTGGGATGGTTGACTTGCGGTTCACGTATGACGTTTCCTCATCTGCTTGAGCGCGTCATGCATCAGTTCGACTACATGCACTAAATTCTCATAGACCCTTATGTGTCTGCTCCTTCCACTATGAGACACAGAGATATGAATGTTATATTTGATGATTATCTTAATCATCTGGTATCGGAGGAGACACGGAGTACCATAGCTGAGAGCGGCTGAAGCTATATAGACAGTTACATCTGGTGGTTCTTCAAGGTGTTACTTCTTTATATGATATATGATGCTTTATGGGATCCAACGAGGCCAGATCATCAGGAGATACTAAAGGAGGAGCAGGTTAGGACAAATCATGTTGTTGATGTGTTGCCTAGATGTCATTGTATCATGGAGAATGGGCAGACAGGTATTGATAGAAGACTTTTTCTGCATGGCTTCGAGGAGGCAGCGTAGGAATAAGGGGTCCTAAGGCCGGGTTCGGATCCATCATATGCATTAGATTATAATATTTGTACTCTGGATTTATTGTCGATTGTATTTTATTTTGACTTATTTCAACTTCGTTATGTACTTTTGATTTATAAGTAATTTTGTAGCTTATTTCCATTTCGTTAAGAAAGAATGGGAGAATATAAATGCAATAATGTGACATTTGATGGGTTCACTTATTTTTAATACACTATAAATATCTTAAAAACTATAGTAATGGTAATGGAGAGAAAAAATGGAGAGGATCTTAACTTCAAATTTATCTGCGATTTCCTTTACGGCCGATTAAACAAGTCACCAGAACACTTACGTTGTTGGTACCAACTTTTTTATATAGACAAAATAATAATAATCACTGTTAAAATAATTTCGACTTTTGCCGGTTTGAGTTAGGATTTACGGACAAATACCAATTTATATTGGTCTCTTTTGGTGGATTTAGTTTTCACATGATTTGAAGCAGGGCCTTCACATGAGACTTCTGTTTTGACAAATATCACTAACTTTTTATATACATTTATAGCAGTTCTTTTTAATGTAAGCAAATGCAGAAAAATCCTGAGAAACATACTCTATAAGCTTTCTCTGTAGGGAACAATAATCAACTAATTTGGCTTTCCCAATATAAACTTATTGAATAATTTTTAATTCATAACTTGATTACAGCAACTTCAAATTAAAACTAAGGATAAACTTCAATGAGAGACTTGAAGCCACATATAGGAGTAATTTTGTAGCTACTAAAACCTGCATCATATATCAGTTTCTCCCATTCTTTCTTTGTTCTTTCCTTACCAAGAAACATTGTAAGCATCACCAAATCATACTCCAATTGCAACTCAGTTAATCCATGATCATCACTTTTTTCATCTATTGATATGTCAATGATAATCACTTTTCCTTCTTTCCCTTTGTGTGAAATAGCTTCTTTACTGTTCTTCAATATCTTTAAAGATAGTTCATCATTCCAATCATGCAAAACCCACTGTAATAAAAAAGACATGAAAATATGAGCCAATGTTACGTCGCACGCACGAAACGGCCGCTACAAAATGGTATCAGGAGTGAAAATAAAAATACCTTGAGTAAAACAGCATCAGCTGAAGGGACAGATTTGAACATATCTCCACCAACAAACTTCAAATTTTCATTTCCGGTTAAGTTACCAACAACCTGTGGCTGATCAAAAACAGTGCATTTGATGTGAGGAAACGCTTCATGAATGAGTTTTGCAACACCACCAGTTCCACCTGCCACATCAACCAAAGACTCCAAACCCTCAAACACATGCTTATTTTCTTGAAGAGCAAGCTTGAAAAATCTCGAATCTGCCGCCATAGCATCTTGAAACATACTCAAAGTATCAGATTCAGAATCCTTGTTAAGAAAATCCCAATAACTCTCCCCGGTCGCACACTCAAACAGTGTCTGTTCCTTATCCTCATGGAACCATTTCTCTGAAACGCTCCACATGTCTAGAGAACTTGGATGAAGTGCTCCTTTAACCAGTGATGATAAACATGTTGGTTTACCAGTTATAAGAAGCTTTGAAGAAGGTGTGAGAATATAAGCTGTTTCTTCTTCTTCTGCTTCGTTGCTTTTCAGTGTTGTTTTAGCAAAGAAACCATTGTGTGTTAGCAGACGCAAAAACCGATAAAGGATGTTAACTTTAGAAGTGTGAAGTTTCAAAGATGAAGCTAATTCAGAAAGAGTCATTGGTTTTCCATGGTTATGGATTGCATCAGCTATACCTAGTTCCATAGCAGATTTGAGTGCCATGGAACTTACAAAGTTGTATACATGTTTGTATAAATGAATTTGAGCATGATACAGTTCACTTTCTTCAGAACCGTTTGTATTGAAATCCATTTCTTTTGTTGGTTAACTTTGGTGTTTTTGGTTGAAATGGATATGAAGAAATTATAAATTAGTATGGACCTTTTTATATGTTGAAAGAGAATATAATGATATATGCTCAAGACGGAAAAATAACACAGTATCTTGGTGTCTTTTTTGGCTTAGAATCTTATTAGAAATTATTGAGGCGGCAATGTATGAGAATCTGTGTGTAATTTAGTTATATTTAAGGTTGACAAAGGCGTTCAGTTTATTAGATTGTCTGTTTTATCTGCACTGCGAGACAATTATAGGTAAGGGGGTGTGAGGACTGAGGAGTGAAGATTAGCTATTTTAATTTGTGGTGTTTTTATTTCTACCTACTTATTTTTGTCTAATTACATAGTTTCTCCATTGGGAAAGATCCATTATGCTTGCAAGCTATTTGAATTAGGAGTCGAAATAGGCCACATCGACCTACAGGGACCTATGGCCTATCCTATATAAGGCTAGGCCAGACCAGACTTATTTAACAAAAAAGTCAGACTTAGGTTTTTTTAAAAGCCTATTTAATAAAATAAATCAGGCTTAGTCTATTAAAAAAAAACCTATCAAGCCTTATAGGCCGGACTATATTTTCATGTATATTAAAAATAGGCTAAATAGAATGGCCTATATTTACATGTTTATTAGAAAAAAGGTTAAATGGGCAGGCCTATATATGCATATATATTAGAACAAAGGCTAAATAGGCAGTGCTAAATAGGCCGGCCTACATATGTATATATAAGACGACTTATAAGGTTTCTTAAATAATATGGATTAATTGAAAACCATAATGAAAAATAGGTTTTTAAATAGGCTTTCAGGCCAAGTCAGACTCTTAAAAAGGTTAGGTCAGGCCAAAAAAAGAGGCTATTATAGATCACAGGTCAGACTCAGGCCTTTTAAATTTATCGTAGGTCATACTTAGGCCTTATAAAGCCTAGGCTAGCTTAATCTATTTCCACCCCTAATTTAACTCAAATGAAGAGCTTTTAATTATATATCATGTGGTTATTTTATGTTGTTTTTCTTAAAAGATATTTTTATTAAATTATGAATTGTCTTACCATATTTATAAATTACTAAAATTATTTATATTACATATTTAAATATTTATTATTCTTTTTAATTCTTTTAATTTATGTGTCCATATCATTAATAAAAAATAATTTATAATTTATTTTTGATTTCTCAATTTTTACAATATTAATATTTTTTTTAAATATTCATAAAAGTGTTAAAAAATCAAAGCTAATTTAAAAATTTAATAAAACAGAAAGATTTAGAGGTTAATTAATTTTTCATGTATATTCTTTATTTTTGAAGAATTAAAATTTAGGTAAAGAAAAGCAGGGTCTTAAAATATATGGATGTATAGACTCGTTTTTTTTTTTATCTATCAATTTTAAAATGTATATTCTGTTATTAAATGTGCTACAAAGACCTGCAAAACAAAAATCAATGAAGTAGTTTGAGATGTGCTGAGCGCATTGTCCTTAAAGATTTTTCACGTATTATGCTAATTCTCTAGAAGTTAACAAATTCTTCCCGAAAAATTGAGGATATAAAACTCGCAAGAAAATTATCTCTAATTTGACATTGTCACCCAATTTTTTTTTAATGTCGTATTCTTTAACTCAAATGTCTTATCTCAATAATCTTCTCTATATATATTTAAAACAAAATTTCTCTCTCTATATAAAAATATACTACCTCCATTTTTTATTATAAGTCCTTTTGACATTTTTTAAAGTTATTAAGAAAAGTAATTATTGTTGTATGAAAAAAAAATGAAAAACTTTACTAAATTGTCCTTCATTAATTGTATGGAAAAAACAAATTTAAAAAATTGAAAGTAAGAGAATAATAAATGCGTAAGGGTATAATACAAAAAATAGTATTAATGATTCATTAAAATTGTAAAACGACTTATAATTAAACAATTTTTTTCTAAAACGACTTATAATAAAAAATGGAGGGAGTATCATTTAAAACAAAACCTTTTGACTATCAATACGTTATCAATAGTACGTTAGAAATAATTTAATGTTTAAAAGACATCATTGTGTCTTTACCACTAGGTCAATGTACATTCATTGACAAGTAATTCCCATGATTTCTACTATTATTAACAAATTATGTACATAAATTTTTACCTATGAGGCCTCAAATCCAAGTCCCGTCAGGTTAAATGATATTTACTTTACAACTGGACAAATTAATTTTTATTGTTAATAAAGTGATTATCATTCACAACTAGAAAAATCTATTTCTATTGTTAGTAAAGTGACTATCATTTACAACCTGTGTTGCACTGGTTTGAATACGTACCTAGTACTTGGTACGAGTACGGGTATGAAATACAACATTTTTAGGAAAACTATGGTACGCGTAAGCCACTATATATTTATTAAAATATAATTATAAAATAAACATAAAATAACAACATTGTTAAAAAAAATAATATGAAGGAAATATATTATTGCTAAAAAGTAATTTGTTCAAAAAGGCCAAGATCAATACCATATAATAAATTACGTTATCAATATAAGCTAAAATTTGAAAGTTGATAGCAGCGGCGTAGTTAGACAAAAATGTAAGAATATATAGAATTGGTTTTTTACCTCTCATTTTATAAATAAATTAAAAACTAAAATTGGACTCACTAAAATAGCTTGAAATTGTATGGACCGAAGAAAAAGATTATATTTTTTGTGGGTACGTGTACCAACGCGTGTACCAAACATGAAATACAAAATTAAAAAGGGGTACGGCCTTGGTGCGTATCATAGGCGTACCGTACGCGTACCTGTACCCGATAGTGGTACTTTGCCAAAAAAAGTGTACGCGTGCTTCACAATTTACAATTAGACAGATCAATTTCTATTGTTAGTAAAGTGACTATCATTTACAACTAGATAAATCAATTTCTATTGTTAATAAAGTGATTATCATTTACATCTAGACAAATTAATTTCTATTGTTAGTATAGTGACTATCATTTACAATTAGGCAAATCAATTTCTATTGTTAATAAAGTGATTATCATTTACCACTAGACAAATCATTTTTCACGGTTAGTAAAGTGACTATAATAACAACTAGACAAATCAATTTCTAGCCAAAAGACCTATAATGACACAGATGAAGTTGGATGTATCAGATGAACCTATTGACTTAATCAAAGACCTTGATGACCTAAAGGGTTGTAGCCAAAATGCAATTCCATGAATTTCATCAACTGACTTTGTGAGACAAAACAAACAAAGGACTTGGACAGTTTAACAAATAAAAATGGACTAGAAAATTTGGGGTATGACAGTATCATGTTTAGCAGTAATCATGGTGATCCTTCAATTGTAGAATATATTGATTCATACTATGTTGGTGATATGGATTATCAGAGGTCTTTAACATGGTATGTCTTTATTTTAGCACGACGACCTATTTGTTAGAGATCATCACTTTAATCCATAGTGGTCATGTCGACAATTGAAGCATATTACATGGTGTCAGGTGAAGTTTCCAAAGAAGACTTATAGCTTACATGATTGGTGAGAGAATTGGATGTTGAGCAAGGTGGAGCTCGGTTTCAATGTGATAGTCAAAGTGTCATTTATTTGACAAACATTCAGGTGTATGATGTCATGACCAAGCATATTGATGTGAGGTTTCACAAGATCATAGGGTTACTTGCATTTGGATAGATAGTAATTGAAGAGGTTCATACTTCATATAATGTGGTTGATATGTCGTTGACCAAGCCAGCCATCATACATTGTTTGGACTTGTTACATGTTTCTCAATGTTAAGCATGAGGTGTACCTCCCAAGTTGGCAGGATGAATTGTCATGCACGAAGTCTTCATAAGGGTTTGATATTGGCTAAGGTGGAGATTGTTAAGTATGACTCATATTGTTGAGATTATTATGGGTTGTTGAGTATAGCGCATATTGTTGAGATTATAATGATTGTTGAGTATAACTCATATTGTTGAAATAATTATGTATAGAGATAACGGTTTTGTTGAGGGTAACTAGGGCTTAAGGTTTAGGTAAATTGAACCCTAGTATTATATATGACTTGTAACATTTGAATTGTAATAAATTCATAAGACATAAATCAAAGGGAATTATATATGCTCTATAGTCAAAGAGATTGGCATCATTGACCGAATTGTGTTATCGAAGATCATTTGTGTTCATTGTCTTTTAATTTTGTTTATCTTTAATCTTCTATGTTGGTTGTTGTTCTAACAATAAATAAGCATAAATTTATGTATTTTTATATTTTCCTTTCTATTGAAAATCATGTTGTTTGTACATGGATTAATTACAACTTGTAGGTTGCTTGAAAATTAAAGCATGAAATAGAGTATATGAAATGTTTTGTTTGAAAAAATAATAGCATAAAATAAAATACTCTGAAAACACGAACAAGGAGAATACAAACATCAATATATATTTGGAAAAAAAGCTCGATAAGTTGATAATTAGACTGAACCAAACTGAATTAAACTTTGTTAATTTGGTTTGGTTCTACTTTTGAAAAATTCGAAAAACCAAATCAAACCAAATCGATGAATATATCATCAGTTCATACTTCTTTTCTTTTTTTTATTATAAATCGGTCAAACCGAATCAATTACACCCCTACCATGTCTTTAGGGTCGATTGTTATCATTGATATCTTATTGAAAATAATGTTACAACATCAAAACATCAGTCATGACTCCTTATAGTAACATGTATATATTTTAAGTTTTAAGAAGAAAGTAGTTTAGCTGCAACATCCTCTCTTGCAAGGGGAACACATACGAGATTATGAGCCCTTGGAACCGTGAGACCAGCTCTCTCTTTCATGCTAACCTTAGCATCATCACCTTTCAATATTTTCCCATGTGGATCTAGTACTTGTAGATCAAAGCATTGGATAATAGATGCAAGCAGTGTTGCCATTCCAGCAGTAGCCAAATTGACTCCAGGACACATCCTCCTTCCAGACCCAAATGGTAAAAGTTGGAAATCCTGACCCTTCAGATCAACTGAAGCTGCTTCACCTTCACCAACAACATTCTCTAAGAACCTCTCAGGACGGAATTCTAATGGCCTTTTCCAATATTTAGGGTCTCTTCCAACTGCCCATACATTGAAAAGCATCAATGCTCCCTCAGGGATCACATATCCATTGATCTCACATTCTTGACTACATTTTCTCTTGAACACAGGTAGTGGCGGGTGCATGCGGAATGCCTCCTTCACTATGGCTCTTAGGTAAGGAAGATTCTGAACATCCGACTCGTCAACAAGCCTATCTTTTCCTACAACAGAATCAATCTCCTCTCGAGCTTTCTTCAACACCTTTGGATTGTTGATGAGTTCTGCTAAAGTCCATTCTGTTGACACTGCCGTGGAGTCTGTCCCAGCAGAGAAAAAATCCTACATATAATAGAGACAAAGACATTCTTATATACTTATATTATATCTAAAATGAAATAACAAAGCAACTAGAAGAAAAAGAAACTCGCCACAACAAGACCCTTGATTTGTTCCTTTGTAATTTTGATCTCCATTGTCTCATCTTGAGCAAATTCAAGCAAAGTATCAAGAAAAACTACACTTTGCTCCCCTTCTTCGATTTCTCCATTTCTCTCTTTTCTTTTATTCACAATCTCTTGTCTTTTCTTGATAACTTTTTCAATGATAGGATCATATTTATTGAAAATATCATCAATTCTCTTCTCATAGTTCCCAAGCTTTAACTTATTCAAAGGCCAAATAAAGTCGGTAAGACTATACTCCCCAAAGATCTTAAGAACGTCGCGAGCAATATCTCTAACCTCTTCAGCCTCACCCAATAACAATGTAGAGATTGTGCTGTTTGTCCACTTGAGAAGCTCCTCAGTGACATTAAGTGGCTCTTGAGTTTCAGCGCTACGGGCCATAACCTTAAGAACCTTGCGGATTTCTCTAGTCCTCAAGGGTCTCAACTTGTTGATGGTGGTGGCGTTAAGGAGATCATTCATGATAAGCTTTCGAATGAACTTCCAGTAAGGTCCAAAGGGAACCATAGCAACGGAGTTATCGTAGGTTAACCGTCTAATAGCGGAGGTTTGGAACCTTGTGTTGAAGGAAGTCGCTTCATGAGTTTGAAGGAAGAGTTTGAAGAGATCGGGAGTGGATACAACAACGGTAGGCATGGAGCCGAAGTAAAGAGAGTATAAAGGGCCATAAGTTTCTCCTAGACGGATGAGAGAGTGGTGAAGAAGAGGATTATCCAAAAGGTGAAGATGACCAATGAAAGGAAGACGAAGTTTAGGACTTGGAGGATTAGGAAGGTGGCGTAGTGCCTTTGATTTAGCAGTGGGTGTTGGACGCAAGTGTATAAAGAGAGCAATCACCAACAAAGCAAGTGCAAGTTCAACCAACATGATTGTAGCTTCTTGTTGAGATAACAAATTCTATGAATAAGAGTGTGAGGCGAATACCTATGCAATACTCCCCTTTTATAGACCAACAACCGCAGGATTTTGTAACAATCTGCTCTCACTCTTGTTGACGTATGGCACCCATTTTGATTACTTTGCACACTCTAATTCGTCCGTTTTTGGAATAAGGATGTTTTTGTTTTTGTTATCTTTATAAATTTATTTTGATGGTAATTGTTTTGTTTGTTGAGTGCAAGGGCATCAAAACAGTTATACAAAGCCTGCATTTATTATTATTTTATCTAATAGAAGTTGAGTAACTTTATTCAAATGAGATCTCTAGCATAGACACACAAGGGTCTCTAATTTGCTATGTCATTGAAAAGAAAACAACTTAAATTAAATGAAAAGCTTTGTTCTCAAACATATATAACTTAAATTAAATGAGATCTCTGTGAATTTCTTTTTAGACCATTTGAAGAATTATGAAAACCTTTTGAAAAGAAGGATCAAGAAAATTAAATTTCCTATGGTGTTTTGATTTTCAGTAACTTTGTGTGTATGGTTAACGAGAAACAAAATCATGTGCAATGCAGGACAAAATGGGATAAATCGAGCAAACAGGTATTTTGGCCTCTCCACAAATAAGACACTGTCACGGTTGTCTTAAAATAGTAGTTAACAAGAAGCATCTCATTCATTAGAAACAATTGATGCCATTGATGAAACAGATGCCGTTCCAAAAGAATAAGCCATTTGAAAATATGTGCGGATACATGGATCAATTACAAAGCTTAAATATGAAATTTTGTTAATTACTATTTCTTACGTTTAATTCATTAGTCAAATTATAAATCAATGCTATTTTGTTTTTCTTATTTTATGATTTTGACTCTTTATATTTTTCTATCTCCTCTTTAAAAAAAAGTGTAGATTGTATCTAAATAATCAAATTTTAGTTTTTACTTTCAATTCAACTGTTGCCTTCAAAATAATGTAACTGTTATCTTTAGGCTTGACACAATTTTTTACTCGTATTTTGTACTCAAGTACATTTTAATTTTTTAATTTTTTTTAAAAAACATTTGAATCATTTAACTATCTACACTAAATAACATAAGTTTTTATGTCTATTTTGTTAGTCAAAATCAATCAACAAGATTATGTGATAATAACGTAGAATGCCATAACTTAGACTAATTTTTATAATTGATTTAGCAATAAAACATTACTAAAAATGTTGTTCTCTCTTTCTCTCTTTTGGTTCAATTCCTGATCACTAAACATGTAATCTTCTCGTTGCTCTGTTATGTAGGATAACTTGAATTACAAGTTATTTACAAATTAAGGAAAATAGAAAATAATAAAGAGCAATTGAGATAAAAGTATTATTAGAATGGAATTGAATGTATTACAAACATGTGTTACATCATTTATATAGCATTAACCTACTAACTAACTAACTTCTAGTTAGTAACCACATGTACAACTAGCAGTAACCACATGTATAACTATCAACAATCACACCTATATCTATCACTACTCACATGTATAACTATCAATAATCACACGTATATCTATCACTAACCACATGTATGTTAGCTTGGAAATTTTAGCTGAAAGATTTGACAGAGAATGGTAATGACCACGTTTGAAATGTTAAAGTGTAAAGAGACTCAATCATGGTTTCAACGTACTAACCATGTTGACTAAGATAGTCCGACTAACTTATCAGATGATCTAGGACATAATGTATTTTAACGTCCATTAAGTCTGGTTTGGAAGAGTCTCAAGAACATATCCACGTGATATGGATCACTATGTCTTCAAAACATGTCCAAAATCTTGAAAACGTTTGCACTAATCAGCTTTTTGACGTGGAGAAATGGTATAGAAGTTTCGAGTTCGATGCACTCATCAGATGTTGGGGACTTAGTATATTCTTAATTTCAAAGTTTAAGTGATTTGAAGGTATTTCTACGCCACAACAAGGTTCGGCCAAAACTTCCCTCAACATGAGTGGTTGAAGGTTGTAAAGACAATTTTCAAAGACCAGAAACACGTGGAAGTATATCAAAAGTTGGAATCCCACGTAGTAGGACACGTGTCGAAATAATTAATGTAATTAAGGTCGCAAAAATTAATTCTTCTCTATAGAACTAAGGTATCCAAGTTACAGAGAGAAATATTGTGTAAGAAAATATATCAGTCTGCATCTTTTCTTTTGATTCTTTTAAGTCTTTAAATTCGAAGCATTTACTTTAATGATATTTATTATATTTTTATTTACTTTTTTCTTCCAAAGCAATTTCTCATTGTTTCAATCATTATTTATATTTAAATTCTTGATATCCAAACATTCAAGTTCTAGACACAAAAACTTGTTGTTGCATTATTTTGCACAAATTATCCTTAAGATTTTTTTCCGAGTTTAATCCTTTAAGAGAACTAAAACTTGTGATTTGATTTGCTAAAAATACTAGTAAAGAATGTATAACTATCTGTAACCCCATGTAACCACATGTATAGTTAGCTTCTAACTTCTAAAATTGAATTACATATCCAATACCCTTTCTAATTCAAATTTCTTAAGTTTGTTAAACGATAGGGTACTGTAACACGGTGAACTGACTTTTATTTTTGTAAGCAACAATGTTGCGGTAAGCATGAGTCGCCACCGACTTTTATTTTGTCCAATGTTAGGAAAGGTAAAAAGTACAGAAAAAGACCTTTTGAAAAGAAAACGGGCTCGGGGGGTAAGTTATGAAAAGGGAAGGTTTAAGCACCATTTTCATCCGTAGTTATCTACGGGCTCTTAATTTGCTTAGCTCATGTTTGTTTGTTTTGAGTTGAAAAAGGGGCGTAAGGACTTTAGCGTAAATGTGTAGCCTTAGTTTTTGAAAGAGTATTCAGATTAAGAGCACTACCCTAAATAACTGGTCTTTTTCTATGCTTTTTAAAGTTCCTAGGACTATCCATACTATATAGAAGTAGGTAGTCCTTGTTTATATTGGGCGTGCGGGTCATCGAAGGGTCATCGAGGTCGTTGAAGGCAACAGGTAGAGGTACCTTTAGCAATATTCAGAGGGACAATCATCGTTTCGTAGGCAACCATTCGAGGGACTAGATCATATCATCGTAGGCAACATCGTGGGTCATCGAGGGACTTATGATCTTTGCGATGATTTTTAATCGAGGGACTTCTGCTAATGGGTACCTGTACATTCGAGGGACACGACCTTATAATCGAAGGCAACCAAGAGTGGCGTACCCTAGGGGTGAGTGTGTGTGAAGAGTGTGTTAAATTCAGATATATTATCTTGAAGTTAGGTTAGCTAACGATTATTTAAGTTATCTTGCCATACACACCCTAATTACTAACAATTAATAATATATACAGGCATACAAGTATAGGTGCGGAAAGATAAACCTAAGACTATTACATGGCTTCGGGATGGGGGATTACATAGTCAAAATGGGGGATGAAAAATAATATTACAAACCCAAAGAAAATTAAAGCGGGGAGTAAAAAGATTAATATATGTACGAAATAATATAGAACTTGCGAATGTCCACTAAACAGTACGTTGCTCAAGATAGTACCTCGCAATAAAAAGAAAAATGTTAGAAAAAATAACATGGAATAATAAATAAAAAAAACTAAAATTGATTAAAAGAGAAATTATATTAAAAAGAGAAATCATGTATTTTTTAGTATATTCAATATGACAAAGTAAAATATGATTAGTCTACCCAAACAAAATATAGGCTAAATTAACTGAATGAGCTAAAATTTAGAAAAAAGAGGTGTTAATAGAAATGAGTATAGAAAAGCCCATGAAAGGCCCAAACACAAAACCAAACATAATTTCCAATTTACTTCTAATTATAATTATAATTAAATAAAAGAAAAGAAAAAAAAAAGGTTAACGATACAAAAAGAAAAAAAAAAAGTTACAACATGCACAAAGTGGGAGAGGGGCGGATCACTTGTGGTGGTCCTTTTTGGTTTTCAAAATTAGTTTCCCGGACCACTAAGATCTTGACAAGTGGCAATTGTTTTATCATTATTAAAAAATAAACAAATAGAATAATTAACACATGTTAGAAGTAAAAAAAAAGAATTAAACAGATCCTTCTTTCCTCTCTTTCGTTCACTTCCTCTTTGTTCCATTTTCTTCTAAAAATCCAACCATTCTTTTCTTATTTTCTTTTTCAACAAAAATAAACAACAAAACAAACATTCAGTTCACCCTTTTCATAATAATAAGCAATATACAAATCAAAAGCCAAGAATCAAAATTGCAGGAAGGAATTACCCAAAAATAAAGCGACGAATCCACAAATCGGAGAGTGCGAACGTCGGAGATGATGAAGTCGTCTTCACGGGCGCGAAAGAAATCTCCGTGGTCGTCCGTTGTGGATCAGACGTGAGTTGATGCGGTTCCGACGGCGTGGAGCGGTAGTGATGAGCGTTAGGATCGTGTCGGCTGAGAGGTTGGGTCATTCGCGGACGGTGTTGCGGAGGTTCCGCGTGGAGGTCGTCGGACTGATTGTCAGCGGCTGGTCGGCGCTGTTGGTGTTTAGCCGGCGTGCGGTTCGCGGTGGATCGGATCTGATTCGGAAACAAGTTTCTGCTTCTTCTTTTTTTCCTGCGCAACAGACAAAACAGACAAAGACAATAACACACAGTAAAAAAAAATATGAGATTTAGCTTATGTTGTTGAATGGTATAGCTTTTGTTTAGCTTGTTATGCTTGAAAAGTTTGTATTGTAAGTGTATGGTTTGGTGATTTAAGTCTGTAAAGTTTATGGGGTTATGTGGTGGTTCTTTGAAGATGAAGGTTGTTGATGGAATTTTTATGGGTGAATAAGGATTAGCATGTGACTGAGAGTGGAGTGTGAAATAGGTTAGGATTGTGTAGCATAAGAATTAGTTTTTTTTCCTCGTACGTGTAGATTGTTAGTGTGTTATATAGAAAAAGAAATTAAGTTAAATCAATAGAGAAAATCAACCTATTAACTAATATCATCAAGCATTTAAATCAAATTTGATTTGATTTTTAATTCTTGCTATATTTAATTAATTCATTGATTTTTTCTAAAAGTAAAAAAAACTATCCTACAATACAATATTTTAAAATGAGAACAAATCTTTTTGAATTCTTTTTTATTTTTATGATTTTTTGGTTATTTTTTTAATTAAAATGAGAAAAAGTTAAAAAAAAAACATTTTTTTTAATAATAAATAAATAAAATACGAAAAAAATGTTTAAATAATAAAAAAAACTTATTTTTTGTGATTTTTTTGAATATTTTAAAACAACAATAAAGTTAGTAATAAAAGGAAAAATGTTGGTAAGTGAGATTCAAACTCGGGACCTTGTACATGCAAGCCTTACACTCTTACCAAATGTGTTATGTCACTCGTTTGAAATAAAATGACATTGTCAAATATATGAGGGTAAATTTTGGGGTATGACAGGTACTATCTAGAGGGGGTGAATATATCGCAAATGAAATTTTCTTATTAAAAATTCTATTTTGAAAAATGTTTAACTATGGTGAACCAGATATGTTCCGATACCATTTGTAATGCTCCATGTTGATTTCAAGATTACTGACTAACCCAACAAACTAACACGGTTTCTTCAGCATGCTTTGTCCTTACTCGCACACTTTTCGGGAAACTTCCTAGAAGGTCACCCATCTAAATACTACTCCAAGTCAAGCACAATTGACTATGAAGTTCTTATTTGTTTGGCTACTGCAAAGAACATTCATAATGTTGGTATAGGTAGTAACAATCAATGCTTATAAGCATTCCATCTACCATGCAGTCTCCTACCTGCACAGCCTCACGATCCCTCTCATTTCAATGTGAATTTGGTTTTGGCCTAAAAGCTTCCGGGATCTGCTCATTGTCATGCATTGTGCATTGACTACCGTTCCCCACCGTCATCGACCTCGAGTGTTGCAAATCCACTAGCTTCTGCTTGGTTCATCACCAAACCATATCATATTGGGAGAGGTCTACTCTTAAATCATTTGTAATGCCTCGTACTGCTTTTAGGATTACCGACATACCCCGTAAACCAGCACGAATCTTTTCAGCATGTTTTATCCTCACACACACATTTTTCGAGAAACTTCCTAGAAGGTCACCATCCAAATACTACTCCAAGTCAACCACACTTAACTATGGAGTTCTTATTTGTTAGGCTACCAAAAAGAATATGCATCTTGTTGGTATAGATAGTACCAATCAATTTTTATAAGCCTTCCTTCTACCATGTAGTCTCATACCTACACAGTCTCGAGATCTTTCTCATTCCGATGTGAATTCGGTTTTTTCCTAGAAGTTTCAGGAGCCACTCATTTTCTTTCCTTGTGCATTGACAATCATTCCACGCCCTCGTCGTTCTCAAGTGTTACAATCACCAAAAATGGGATTTCATGGCAGAATCTTAGGCTAATATAGATGAGCAAGATGAGACAGATGTCTTATCTGATGAGAATGAAGAATGGGAAACATATCACTTCAAATTTCAACTAGCCTTATCCAAATCTCAGAAAAAGAAACTCAAACAAAATGCTAGAGCAAAAAGTGTTTATGCAAAAAGTACATCTATTAGAATATATGGGGTGTATCCAATTCCCAACAAGATTGGATCTAAAGTACATGTTTTTTGCTTAAAAGCCTAACTTTTGCTTCCTTGTTGAATCTTGGATGAGGTTTGAAAAGTTTCCTCTTAGATTATTTTACTCCTTAGTATTTAAGCTTTTTTGGTATGAACAATATGACTAGTTTGATTCCTAACCATTGGTGTATGTATAACAAAAAAATTTGATCATCACATCATTTCAATCAATGATTAATTTGTCTCCTTAATGGTTGATCATAATTCAATCAATGTTGGTATTATTGTCATTTATGCCTCCACTTGTCATCTTAAGAAAATGAAGTATTGGAATTATCTTTCTAGTTATATTGGGACTCACTTTTTGCCTTGGTTTTGTGAATATGAACTTCTCCTTAACCTTGGCTAGGTTTTTGATGAATACAAATACATCTACCATAGAAGAAAAAGATAAAGACGACAATGATAACTAAGAAAGCAAAAGATGAAGACAAATGATTGATTAAAGGTGAATGGAAAAGATCTTCAATGTTTATGTTAAAAGTATTTATCTTTAAAATATCATGATTCATCTCTTATATCACTTAAAATCTCATAATAAATCACTCAAACTTAATCTTAAAAGTTCTTAAAGATCATGCATAAAAACCGTTGAATCAAAGTAGTCAAAAGTGGTATTTTTAAAGGAAAAGTTATGATAATCGACTACCCCATGCTGGTAATAGATTACATGTATTCAAAACTCAAAAAATATAACTATTGGGTAGTGGTAATTGATTACCACCCTATGGTAAACGATTATCATGTGAAATGAGGCCCTTTTCATCAATCAACGGCACTATTTTAGATAGCAAAGCTTTATGGAACATTTTTATACTTATGCATCTATTCATATGGGTTTGTAAGGGTGTATATAAGGCTCCATACACTAGAAAAAATTAACAACGTTCACATTCTCATTTACACAATTCAAATATCATTTTCAAATATCATTCATTTTCGAAATGGTTTGAAACTTTGTAACCTATCAAAAACCATAAAAAGCTTCAAAACCAAAATAGATTATGAGCATTAAGTGATATACATTTTAATTGTAATATTGATAAGAATCGATAATCATAGGTTGAATTTGATTATTTTATATTCAATATAGATTCTTCATTTCTCAACAAAATGAATGTGACTTGTTTCACCATAGTGTTTGGTGAAGATCATCATAGTGTTTGGTGATTGAGAAAAATGTTATTTGAGTTGGGGTAATTCAAAGTCCCCCATAAGGTTTGTGTTTATGTTTAGGCATTAGAATGTTATAAGGAGGTCTTGGTGAAGAGTTGTACAAGGATCTAAAAGAGGTCTTTGAATTAGATAGTGGAAAATCCTCTAAGGAGTATAGGGATTGGATGTACCCTTGGTTTATAAGGGGAACTGGTATAATTCTTGTGTGTCCTTTATCTTTATACTTTTAATTTTATGAACTTTACATTCATACAAAGTTTGCAATCATTCACTTGCTTTCGATAAAATAAAAAGATAAGAAACTTTGCATAAAATGAGAAAAGTCCATCAACATTAATTCACCCCTCACCCTCTCTTTGGTTGTATCTCGTAGTTACAGGTATTTTAAAGGATACTATAATTCCATCTTAGGATCCCATGAACATATATGGAGACACACACAACTAATATAACTCCTATCTTGGAATTATCTTTTTGGGAAGATCATAACAACATGGTGGATCTTCAAACTCATGAAGCTTTCTTCATCTGGTCTAATGGGAGAAGTGGTAAGAGTTTTGCGGATAGAACGCTTGATAGGGTCTTTTGTAACCAACCCTGGATTTTGGACTGTGCCTATATGGCAGTGACATCTTTAACTAGAATAAGGTCTGGCCATTTCTCAATGGTCTTTAATTTCAAATTCACTATAGTCAAACATATTTCCCCTTTTAGATTTCATAAGATGTGGAGTTTGTATGATGACTGTTACAAATTTATAAGAATTTATTGGGACATTCCTTTAATTAGTTGCCCAATGTACATCTTGAACAAGAA
The DNA here is from genome assembly GCF_029867415.1 of Vicia villosa. Lineage (NCBI taxonomy): Eukaryota > Viridiplantae > Streptophyta > Magnoliopsida > Fabales > Fabaceae > Vicia > Vicia villosa. The sequence continues at coordinate 136,233,385 of NC_081184.1, read as the reverse complement.
ATTACAAATTCTCAAAACCAAGCTTAGAGTGGGGAGCAATGAGTTCTTTGGGATTGTCCATAACTTAGTCAAAGACATAACAAAAAATATTTTTGATATTCAATAGCTTATTCAAGCAGAAGAAGCCAATAAGAACATGTTAAGTCAAGAAAAAATGCATTGTTAGAGTTGGAGAAGGCTTTGGACAAATAGGAGATTTTCTTGCTTCAAAATCCAGGGTAACTTGGCATATTGTAGGAGACAGAAATACATATTTCTTTCATAGAACGGAAAAGATCAAATGCTCTAAGATTATCATTATTTATATAAAGTATGGGGACACTTTAATCACTGAACCTCAACATATTTCAGATCATGAAGTTTCATATTTCTTTAATCTATTTGGTGTTGCAGCTGCATGTCAAGACTTTTCTCTTATAGAGGAGGTCATTGTCAATCTCTTAGATGACATCATGAAAAATCTACTAACCGTTACTCCCTCAATAGAGGAAATCTCTTCTTATTTTTTTAATCTCAGTAAAGATAGCTCTCCAGGCCTAGATGGTTTTGGTGGTGTATTCTACCAAACATATTGGAACATTGTCAAGCATGATGTATACAAGGAACTCAGCGAATTCTTCACTTCAGGATGGATCTTTCCAAACTTCAATTCCAATACCATTATCCTTCTATCTAAATCCAAAGATGATAACACTGTGGAAAAGTTTAGGCCCATTGCTATGGCCAATTTCAAATTCAAGATTATCTCCAAAATCTTGGCAAGTAGGCTTGCCCATGTCATGCCCTCTTGGTTTCCGAAGAATAAAAAGGTTTCATCCGATGAAGGACCATTAAAGACTGCATTTTTTCCTTTAAAGCTTTAAATATTCTCGACATAAAAAAATTGGTGCAAATCTTACTATCAAGGTAGATTCAGCGAGGCATTTGACACTTTAGACTGGTTTTTCTTCTTTGAATGTTAGATAAGTCTGGTTTCTCCTCTAAGAAATTTCATTGGATTTCCACCATCTTGTTTTCAGCTAATCTATATCTAGAAATCAATGGTTCTCATCATGGATACTTCAAGTGTGTCAGGGGTGTTAGGCTATGGGACCCCCTTTCACCTTCACTTTTTTGTTTGGTAGAGGAAGTTCTTACCCGAGGAATTTCTAAGCTAGTTTCGGTAGGTAATTTGAAACCAATGATGGCCATAAGGACCTTGGGTGTTCCAATTCACATTCTCTATGTTAATGATATTCTAATTTTTCGCAAAGGTACTGCTTCTAACATCCAAGCTCTCGCTTCTCTTTTCTCTTCTCTAGGTATGCTCAAGTATCTGGTCTGGTTCATAACACCTTTAAGTCAACCATTTTTGTTGTTAATATAATAACATCTAGACTAAATAATATTTTGGATACGACTAGGGGTGGGAATAGGCCAGGCCGGCCTACAGGGGCCTACAGCCTGGCCTATGAAAGCCTGGCCTGGCCTGGCCTATTTAATAAAAAGGCTAGGTTTAGGCTTTTTAAAAAGCCCATTTACTTAAATAGGCCAGGCTTAGGCTATTAAAAAAGCCTATAAAGCCTAATAGGCCGGCCTGTTTAGTAAATATATTGTTTTTATAAATTACAAATCCTTGAAAGTTGGAATAATCAATTAATATATAATTAAAATTGTAATCACGTAACAAAAAAGAAACTTAAGAGATAAAATATATTTAGAATTTGAAGGGACTTCTTTCAAAACCTCAGTCTCACTGTGTGATAGAAACCCTAATACAAACTAAGAGAACGGTGTCGGCAAATCTCTTTTACAAACTGAAGCTACAAGGTATTATCCATTGAAGCTACAATTGTTTATTAAAAGGTAAGTAAATATTAATTTTATTGATTGATTGTTTGGTTTTGATTTTAATCTTTTATTTTCTTTTGCACTATCGTAAACAACCGTACTGTACATACTAACAAACCATTGCAAGAATATCATAAGGCTTCAACACACCCTTTAGAAATTTGTTTGATTATTAAAGAAACAAACCTTTCTATAATGAAAATATCATATGGCTTTTTTTTCTAACAAAAAAAAATATTAAGCTGATATGTAAGCGGCAGACATATATATACTGTCAATTTGCAACATCTATTGCTAGAGATAAGATAATATCCAAGTATTAGATGAGAGATATATGGTGTGTGTTTTCATATTTTAAAGAAATTGTATCCGTCTCTTTTTTTTTGTCTCCATCAATTTTTCTCATCTTTGGTTTGTTGCAATCCTGTTAATCAGATATTATTAATTTGACTAAAAAAAAAAAAATCTAGTATGTGTTAGTTAGTTATTATTAAGAATAATTTTAATTTTTCTTGTAGATTTTTTCATTTGTTTGTCTAAGGTTCTATGTTATTTACTCTCTATAGAAACAACACACAGTGTAAACACTACTCTATATATTTTATTTGTATAATTTAATATAACTTTTGTGATGATAATGTGTGGTTCTACATATTTGTGTCTGTTAGTGAAGATGCATGTTACAATGATTGTTAGAATAATATTATGTGTGTTGTTTATATATTTGATAATTTTTTATTTCTTTCTTGTCTTTAACTCAAAATGGATATACATTACCTTTTATTCATTTATCTATGGATATGCTTGAATAATTTGCTAAAAGTGTAATGATTATGATATAAATTGGAAAATAATTTGAACCTTATGATATACTTATTTTAGTGACTCTGTTGATGGAAAAAAGATGGGTGGGGTTGGTTGATTAAATTTAGTTAACGTAATTTTTTAATTTTGTAGGAATCTAATTAACTATTGTTAAATTTAAACACAATAGTGAGCATTATTAATTAATGGTTTTGGTTTTCGTATTTGCATCATTGAGCATTATTCTATTTAGTATTACACATTCTAATTCAAGTTTGTACTATTTCTAGTAAATGGCTTCTTCTTTGAATAATAATGAGGTGAGTGAACAAGTGGCTATAGATTCAACTCAAGTAGAAGCAAACACAACACAAGAAAGTCAGGAACTTGAACATGAACAAGAACCAGAATCAGTTGTTGGGAGAAAGAGGAGAAAAACATCAAGCATTTGGAAAGATTTTGATGAAGTTGAAATTAAAAAAGGTGTGATGAAAGGGGTTTGCAAATACTGTAAACTCCAATTTGCTACTGGAGGGCCGGGATCTAGCACTAGTCATATGAAAAGGCATATTGATAAATGCTTGAAAAAGAAGTTGCACGAGTCTACCGAAAAGAGACAAACAACCATTCCGTTTCAGCCTTCAAATTCAGGTAATCCCTTTATTACTCCCGGTGCTAGATACTCTAATGAAAAGATGAGGGAAATAATTGCAACCGCTATCATGGTCCATGAATATCCTTTTAGCATTGTTGAAGATGACGTTTGGATGTGGGGTTTCCAATATGCAAACTCAGATTTTCATAAGGTTACTCATAAAACAATAAGGAGTGATTGTGTGGCATTGTTTGAGAGGGAGAAGAAAGTGTTGAAGAAAATTTTAGAAAGTGTGGGAAAGATAAGTTTAACTACTGATATGTGGAAATCTAGCCACCAGGTAGTTGAGTATATGGTTATCACAGGACATTTCATTGATTCAGAATGGAATCTTCAAAAAAGAGTTTTGAGTTTTGTGAAAGTCCCTGCACCAAGGCGTGGAATTGATGTGGCTGATTCTATTTATAAATGTTTGAAAATTTGGGGGATTGAAAATAAAGTTTTTTCAGTATCCGTTGATAATGCCTCTTATAATGATTCATGTTTAAGATGTCTCAAAGATGATTTATCTCTAACTAGTAAGTTAATCCTTGATGGTTCTTTGTTTCATGTTAGATGTTGTGCTCATATATTGAATTTGTTGGTGCAAGATGGCCTTAGTAAAATTAAGGACATCATTTTCAATATTCGTGAAAGTGTCAAATATATTAATCACAATGATGGAAGACTAAAGGCATTTTGTGATGTGGTTGAGCAAAAAGGTTTGAAAGAAAGGAAACTCATTATTGATTGTCCAACAAGATGGAATTCAACCTTTAATATGTTGTCAACTGCTTTGAATTTTAAGATTGCATTTGCAGCCTATAAAGAAAGAGAGCCTCATTATGATTATGCCCCTTTGCCTGAAGAATGGAACAAAGTTGAGAAAGTTTGTAAACTTCTAGAAGTGTTTAATCGTGCTACTCATGTTATTTCAGGTAGTTTATCAACAATTTTTTTCACTTTAAAATTATCAATATTATTATAATTTTTTAAGGAGTTATTCATATTGTGTTCTATAATTTAAGATTTTGGATTTGAGAAGCCAATGAACTATTTATATTTGGTATTTTTTAATGTTCTTTTAGTAATTTTGTAATGTTGAAGTACGACATAGATACTATTATGTTGCTGCAATGGCATGATTGATATGCGACTGTTAAGTGTTAAGTTTTTTGCTGTTATCTTGCTACAATGGCATGATAGATATGCAACTTCTAAGTGTTAAGTTGTTTGCTTATCATGTCAATTATTTTGTTTCAATGTTAAGTGTAATCTTTCTTCTAGTTACGTGGTGCATGGTGAACTTCTAAAAGTTTTCTTTAAAAAAAATTGGGTCAAATAATATATAAAATATTATATAATCTATTCAAAATTAAATTAAATGAATTATTTGAAATTCTTCATAAAAAATAGGCTTTTTAAATAGGCTTTAAGGCCAGGCCAGGCTTTTAAATAGGCCAGGCCAGACCAAAAAAATGAGCCTATAATAGGCCATAGGCCAGGCTCAGGCCTTATAAATGTACCGTAGGCCAGGCCCAGGCCTTCTAAAGCCTGGCCTAGCCTGGCCTATTCCCACCCCTAGATACGACCGGTTTATCCTAAGGCAAATTTCCTTTCAATTACCTCGGGGTACCTATTTTCAAAGGAAAAGTTAGAGTTAATCACCTCTAGCACATTGGAGACAAGATGATTGCTAAACTTTCATCTTGAAAGTTTTGTCTCCTCTCTATGCAAAAAGAGCTATATTAGTTCTATTTGTTTTCTAAGGTAAGATAACTCATTCTATTTGTGTTAACTCTTGGCCCATTTCTCTCCTTAAATCAATTGACCTAGAATATTAGAATATTATCTGGAGTGGAGATGTAAACAAGAGGAAATTGGTGACAATTTCTTGGAAGAATGACTATTAACCTAAAGCTTCGAGTATGCTAGGTCTCATGTCTCTCATTTTTTTGAATGAGACCTCAAATATTAAGTTGGGGTGGGATTCACACACGTACAAAGAAGATTGGGCCTAATTACTTAGGGAAAGATTTATCAGACTAACAGATTTTATAAATCATTATATTCCTTCTTCTATTTTGGTAGGGATGAAGTCTGAGATCAGCGTTGTTAGAAGTCACTCCTGTTAGGTTCTTAGGGATGGAACTAGCATTAAATTTTGGAGATATTCTTGGTGAGGTGGACATGTGATCAATGAGCTGCATTTGGATTCCCTTCCATTATATTTCAATCTCAACACCAAATTTTTTTACTTCTTTAGTCATAATGGTTGGTCCTTCTCAACTGTTTGGCATGATTTATTTCCTTTACTTGAAGACATAATGAACTCCATAACTTTTCCTTTTGTTGACAATGTTGATCAAATGATTTGGCAAAAGTTTGGTTCGGCAAATATGTCTTTAAAAGAGGCATATCAATTCAAAAATCGGTTATATCCAAACCTTTCTTGGGCGAAAGATATATGGTCTAAAGACATCCATCCTTCAAAATTGTTGGCGGTATGAAGATTAATGCATAATAAGTTGCCAACTGATGATCATCTCCAAAATAGAGGGTGTGTTTTAGCATTTGTGTGTTATATGTGCAAAAATCATTCTAAAACCTCACATCATCTCTTCTTTACTTGTGTAGTTTCTGTCAAAATTTGGTCTTGGTTGAGCAGAATCATCAAGTCTAATCTGCAGGTCAATTCTTCTAATGATATATGGTCCTTATCTAGTAATAACATGTCCCTCAATGTGCTTTAATTCTCAAAGCTTCGATCATCTTTCTGATCAATGTCATTTTGTCTGCCTTAAACTCATTCTAATTCAAAGATAAAGAGATATTTTTTCAATTCAATTTTCTCTCAAATCATGGCTCGGGTCAGGCTAACTAGCACCAGGACCAAACTAACTTTTAGAGCCTCTTGGAATGACCTTACTCTTCTCAAAGTTTTCAATATCCTAATGCACCCTCCTAGCGCTTCAACCATCAAAAAGGTTATTTGGTGTCCTCCTTTCTTTGATTGAATTAAGTGTAATGTTGATGGAGCCTACTCCTCTAATCCTAATGTTATGGCCTGTTGAGGTGAATTTAGGGACGACAATGGTAAATTCATCTTAGCTTTTGTTGAATTTTTTATTTGGGATAACTCTTTGTTGGCTGAATTTTGTGTGGTTTTAAGAGCAATAGAGATAGATAAAACCAAAGGTAAGACTAGGCTTTAGGTAGAGTCGAATTCTCTTCTAGTGGTCAAAACTTTTGGCTACCAATCTTGACTGTGTGCCTTGTAAAATTAAAAACATATGGCATATTTGCATTAACATGCTTTTTGACATGTCTTTCTTTACTATACACATATATAGAGAAAGAAATATTTGTGCGAATTTTTTTACTAAAATAGGTCATACATCTACATCCTTAACTTATTTTGATTTTTTACTCTTGGACATTAGAAAAGACTGTGTAAAAAATATGCTAGATTTGTGTTTTTTTTTTTAGATTCAAATTTTTTGGAGTGGATTTTGACCTAATCATCCATTCTTTTTTATGTATCAATCTTCTTTTTAATATATTTTGGCTTTAAAAAATAAATGAATATGAAATTTTTTTATTGAGAGAAAAAAATTTAATACTTTCATTTTTTTTTTTATTTTATAAATTTTCTTCACCAAAAACGATTATAAACACTTCTCTAAAAGCCTCGTCCTAAATTGTCCACAATTTTGTTAGGTGATGTTTTTTTTAGTCTTTTGTAAGAAAATATTTCTACTTTTTTATGCTTTTTATTTTTCTTTCTTTTTTTTCTAATGTAACCAAAAAAAAATAGATTAATAATATCCTGAACGATTTCTCCCCAAAACTGGACATATTAAATCCACTTTAAGGTTTTATTTCTTCTTCATTTCAAGTCGATGGAGTATTATTAGTTTCATTAGGTGAGAGTAACTAACAACTTCATTATCCTGATTTTTTAACATTAGTTAGCTTCTTCCCCATCCTAAAGCTTGTGACTAATTTAACCTCATTTCTTATAATAAAATACATTTGGAAACAGTTTTAACCAAGAAACAAAAAAAACACACCCTTGCTTTCTCTAATAGTTTATTAAGTGAATGTGTGTGTTGAATCCATTCATTCCTTTCTTAATTCAGTTGCTCCCTTTGAGTTGCATAGCCTCATAAAGATCCTTTTTCATAGAAATATGATTTCTTGCTACCAATATCCATTGCCTTTGTATAAATTGATACTGCTATTACTCTCTTCATCTCACTGTACTGCATAACCATTACTGCCACCATTGGAAACAACTAGCAATTGGAAGAGTAGTTGGTGAAATGAATTCTCTGACTATATTTTTCGTCTGTTTACTTTCATTATCAAGTAAGTTTGAAACATACATGTTTTTTTCTGTTATAGTATTTTATGTTTTTCATTAAACTATATGCAAATTCTCCTAACTCTACAGGTGCAAAAGCCAGTAGCAATATTGGTGTGAACTATGGTGTGCTTGGAAACAATCTACCCTCTCCATTCCGGTCCATTGAATTACTAACAACGATGAAAGCCGGCCTTGTGAAGATCTATGATGCCAACCCAGAAATTCTACGGCTTTTATCAATCACAAAGCTCAAAGTTTCCATTATGATCCCAAACAATGAAATCTCAGGCATTGCTGCAAACCAAAGCATAGCAGATGAGTGGGTGAAGAACAATATCCTCCCATACTACCCGAACACCCTGATTCGATACTTACTTGTAGGGAATGAAGTGCTAAGCTACAATACAGAACAAGCTCACAAAATGTGGCATGATCTTGTCCCGGCAATGCGAAGCATTAAGAGAGCACTCAAATCTCAGAACATCAGAGGCATCAAAATTGGCACCCCATTAGCAATGGATGTCTTACAAACAACCTTCCCACCATCAAGCGGGACATTCCGACCCGACGTAAGAGACAGTGTGATAGCACCAATGCTTAAGTTCTTAGACAGAACCAACTCGTTTTTCTTCATTGATGTATACCCATACTTCCCATGGTCACAAGACCCTTCCAATATTAACCTAGACTACGCTCTATTCAGGGGAAATTTCGCCATAATAGACCCGGGTAGTGGCTTAATCTACAGAAACTTGTTAGACCAAATGCTTGACTCGCTTATCTTCGCCATGTCAAAACTCGGGTACTCCAACATCCAGCTCATAATATCAGAAACAGGATGGCCAAACTCCGGTGACATAGAAGAACTAGGTGCAAACACTTTCAATGCCGCCATATACAATCGTAATCTAATCCAAAGAATGACAGCAAAACCATCCATCGGTACACCAGCTAGACCCGGAGTCCAAATACCAACCTTCATCTTCTCACTTTTCAACGAAAATCAAAAGCCAGGACCCGGAACAGAGCGACACTGGGGCTTATTACACACAGACGGAACCCCAATTTATGATTTAGACTTAACAGGGGAAAAAAACATCACAGACTTTGCACCATTACCAGCTCCAATGAACAATGTGACATACAAAGGAAAAAAAACATCACATAATATGGATCATCACAACAAGAATTCTTCAGAAACTACTGCTTTATAAATTTACATATCTTCAACATAATTTTTCTTTGAATTGTTCTATCAATCAAAATATTTATGAATGTTATTTATATTTCCAATTGAACTAGAATTGTCTGAAATTGTCAGGAACATGTATGACAAATAAATGTAACAAATTGACATAAATTAAGGCAAAAGAATAAATTTAAACGAACAATAGATGAACAAAAGATGATTCAATTGATAAGGCGCTAAGCACAATTACAATATAACAAGATTCTTAAGAAATTGAAACCAACGGTTTGTAATTTTTAGAAGAAGTCCAAGAACAGATTTAGAATATTCTTATATTTGCAAGATGATATGCATGTGGTCCAACATTTCACCTTTGAGGAATAACCTCGGACCGACGGCCAGACAGAGTATGAGAATGGACTTTTATTTAGGGGTGTCAAATGAAGATTGGAGAGTGTCAGTGGAAACTGGGAGGAATGACTTACACACGATATGTGCTTGTATAGAACAAAACCTCTTTCCTCCATAAAGGAAGCGTCTCAAGTTTTTAAAGCGGTGAAAGGGGTTGAGTGTAGACATCCTTGGTCGATAATATATGTGAGCCAATACAAGTAGGTTATGAATGCAAACATACAATACAAAACAAAACATTAAAAGCAACATGCATAACTCGTGATGAGACTATGTCCATTGTATTTGTATCACATTGATGTTACAACAAAAGGACCATCACTTTTTGACTTCATCTAAAATGAGATGCCCTTTAACCACTTACTTATTTACGACGGCCCTATCGGCTATCAATTGGATCTCGGGGTTGAGAACGTACCATACAGAGGAAAGGTCTGGTGTGTGGCAGCAGAAGAGCAAATGAAATAAAATTGAAAGCTACTTAGTCCTATGCCTGCAATGTAGCAAACATAAGCTGTGACTCACTTTCACCCGGAAATGAATGCTATGAACCGGTTTCAGTCACTGATTGTGCAAGTTACATTTTTAGCAACTATTGGGGTAAGTTCAAAAGTAAAGCAGCAACTTGTATAAAGACAATTCTTTGATTCTACATTACAAACTGTAACAACAAATGTACTAATAATACAGGTCTAGCTTCTTGCAAATTTACAGTCGTAATTCTCTAAAGGCTTTTTTGAACATCACAACAAGGAATAAACAAAAGATTTGTGATATTTATATTTCAATAGATATCTTTACATAATTTAGCATAGACATTATTGAATTAATCAATATTATTATTAAGTTTATCAACATTAATAATTAATGAAAGAAAGTGGAAGAAAAATAAATTGTAGAGCAAAAACAACAATCAGAAATGTAACAAACTGACAAAAATTCAGGCAAGAATTAGATGAACAAGAGACGAATTCATTCCACTGATAAGACGTTCAGAGAAATAACAAGTTCCATTGAAACCAACGGTTTGTGAATAACTACATAACGAAAATATCTACACAAACCCTAAGAGCAAGAATTCAACAAGATCAAGCACGCTCGCCTCTAATACGCCTAGCGAGCTGGATATCCTTTGGCATGATAGTGACACGCTTGGCGTGAATCGCGCAGAGGTTAGTGTCCTCAAAGAGTCCAACAAGATACGCCTCAGCCGCTTCCTGGAGTGCCGACACGGCGGAGCTCTGGAAACGGAGATCAGTCTTGAAATCCTGAGCGATCTCACGAACAAGACGCTGGAACGGAAGCTTGCGGATCAAAAGCTCAGTGCTCTTCTGGTACTTGCGGATCTCACGGAGAGCGACGGTTCCTGGCCTGAAACGATGTGGCTTCTTCACTCCTCCGGTGGCGGGAGCGGACTTGCGAGCGGCTTTGGTTGCCAGTTGCTTCCGTGGAGCTTTGCCGCCGGTGGATTTGCGAGCGGTTTGCTTGGTACGTGCCATTGTAAGATTATAGAAAAACGGTTACTAACAGATTATAACTTGAGGCTTGTTTCCGGTTATGCTTTGCGAGTGATGATTATGGAAGTGGAGAAATTAGTTTGTTATATAGTGGTGATTTTATGCGGGTTTTGAAATTGAGAGAAAGGTGAAAAATGGTTATGATTGTGGCCGTTGATTTTAGTTGGATAATCGACGGATATGTTTGTTTGGAATAGTAGAGCACGCGGATTACTGACGTGGCATGTAGAGGAGTTTGGAGTGTGTGATGGTGATCGTCGATCTGGGAGTAATTAAAGGTTGCGATTGACGCGGCCGGTAGATTTTTGGTGGGCAAAACGAAAATGAAAATATAAGAAGGAAAATTCATCTTTTGGCGGGTTAAGAAAAAGGGTCTTATGAATTGAATTTGAAGCTATATTGGGCTTTGAAGTTTGAATTCTTTTTTACAATGGAATTTTTCAATATCAACGTACTAAAATTCAACATATCTATGAATTAGATTCTAAATCAATAGAAAGGATTCATCGGAGATACATCTACGTATACCTTATGTAGATGTATCTTCGGACACAATAAAATTTGCAAATTTGGATGAATCCCTAACTCCGCATGCAATTATTTCGCAGATACAATTCCGTAAAACTTACATAGATGCAACTCTAGACACTCTTCTTTCAAAAATGCACCTCAAACCCTTCATTTTTCTTAGTTACTTAAACTCTCTCAAACCCTATTTTTTTCAAACTCTCTCAAACCCCATTTTCTCAAACTCTCTCAAACTACATTCAAGCAACAACAAGCAATTTTAAACATCCAACTTCAAGCAACTTTAAGACATTATTTGTAAGTTTTTCCCCTTTATTAAGTTTATGTATATATGTGTAGAAGTTGATTTTAAGTTACGAAATATATAGATTTTACATGTTTGATAACTTATTTATACCTAATGAAACGAATCTGATGGGCAGTTTTTACGATCAATACATTATGTCATTGATGGTGGTTATAGTTGCAGGTTGTTACAGATATGCATATCCGTAAATTTATAATGTATACCCGGAAACCGGAGATGCATCTCTGTAATCAATCAATCTGCAATATTATTCCTTTTTGTACATAACTCGTTGTGTAACGCTTATGTGTTTACATGAATTATGGATGATAGACCACCCCGATTGAGACACTACAAGATTGCACAATATTCATATGTTTGAGGGAAAAGAGTCAACCATCGCAGACTCCTGTTACCTCTAGCTCGGTCGATCTAGAGGTGTCAGGTTCTGGGGATCATGTATTTATGCCTTCTTCTTCCTCTTTCCGTAGTAGGCGAGGGTTCCCTCCTTTTGCATCCTTGCCTCCATCTTCCCGTAGACGACTGAGTTCGCATATTCAGGCACCCGAGGCAGCAAAGGTATCTGAGTCACCCGAGGTACCTCAAACACTAGAGGTATATGAGGCATCCCATGCCCAATAGATAGTGGCAGCACCTAAGGCATCCAAGTTAGGGGTGGCAAACGAGCATGCCAGCCCCGTTTAGACCCGTCCCGCAAAAGCCCGCAAAAAATGGGGCAGTACGGGCAGGATAGTTAAGAGTGCAGACCTAAAACCTTATCCCACTCCGCAAAAAGGTGAGGGCGGGCTAAGCCCGCGGGCACTACACCTTTTAAACCTAAAAATGTCAAAATTTATGTTAATTTATGTGCTCGCAAAAGCCCGCATAAAAAACAGGGCGGGCGGTCACATTAAAGGCTGAGGGCCTAAAACCTTGGCCGACCCTGCACTAAAGTTTGGGCAAAACGGGCATGCCCAACGGGTCAGACCCGTTTTTCCACCCCTAATCTCAGGGCCAAGGGGGCACCAGAGGCACCTCGGGGTTTTGGATGAGAATCGTCAAACTTATCATTGTTGCCTCTTTACCTAGACCGTGTTGCGAGACATATCTGGGACGCAGATGTAAATTTTAGTTGGACTCATTCTTTGGAACATGTAATACGGTGAACTGAATTTTATTTGAAATGTGCGGATAGCAAGAGTCGCCACCGACTTTTATTTTATCCAATTAGGAAAGGCTAAAAGAACAGGAAAGACCTTTTGAAAAGATTTTGAGTTCGGGGGGTAATTATGCAAAGGGAAGGTGTAAGGCACCCTTTGCATCCATGGTTTTCCATGGGCTCTTAATTGCTTGACTCACTTTGTTTGAATTGTTTGAAAAGATTTTCGAAAGAAGAACTTTAGCTTGTAAATAAGCGTAGTCTTTTTGAATTTGATTTGGAAAAGAGGTGTAAAAAGTAATTTGAATTAGAGCAAGCAATTAGTAGCAACTACCCTAAGTTTGAAAATTCTTTCTTTTAGCTTTTCAGACGAAAGGATCTATCCATGCCATAAGAGGGCAGGAAGCCTTTCAATTGGATGTGCGGGTCATCGAGAGTAATCGTTCGCCATAAGACTGTCCCTGGCCATAAAGAGGGCAGGTAGTCTAAGGGAAGAATATAATAGTCATTTTAATATCTTTAGGCATCATGCGAGGATACCTTAGCAATAGGGACAATCACTCTTTATAAGGCAACCTCGGGGGAGTTTCAATAACTTTGAAGGCAACATTGCTTTAGGTATCCTCGGAATCGAGGGACTTGACTATTTTTAGGCAACAAAGTTAAGGCAACCAATTAATAAGGCAACAGTATAAGGCAACAAGAGGGATTACCCTAAAGGTGTGTGGGTGCACCAATCACGTGGTTAATTCAGATATTTATCTTATAATTAGTTATCTAATTCTGTTAAAGGCTTGCACTCCCTAAGATTACTAACCACGCAGTTAAAATGGCAGAAATTAAAGGCAAGAATTAAAACCTACGCCATTACAATAAACACAATAAACACCTGTGGGGATGGGGGAAAATAGAAAATAAGAAATATAGATAATTAATATAATTATCTTGATCTCCGCCATTGATCTTCCTCGAACCTTGATTGACTTGATCATCTGAGAATTAAACAGAAAAATGATAGTGGTAAGTGTATGAGTAATTCATTGACAGTTGAAAGTAATTTAAACCATAAGGCAAAAATTAAAATCAAAGGTAAAAATAATTAAAATAATAATAAAGAGGGATCAGAACTTAGCTTTTGATTGCCCTGGCGCGTAGTCGGAGGATAGTGATTAACCCTGAAAATTAGGCATGAAGAAGAGTAGTGTTAGTGCATTAACTGATTCAAACCCTAAAGGATTACAAACCCTACAAAATTTATAAACCCTTATTTAAGAAAACTTATTGTGACCCAAAAGGTTTATGAGGCTCAGAGTCAGGGGCAAAGGTAAAAAAAAATCCTAAGGTTAAAACCTACGGACTAAGGTTTAAAACTATAACAAAATTAATCAGTAAAAACATAAATCCTAATTTGAAATAATTGAAAAAAAACTATGTAAAACAAGTAATTTCAATGTTTAAATAACAAAAAAAGTCGAACATTCGATTAAATATCATAACTATATGATCTTTATTTATTTATATGATTTTTAGAAAAAAGGAAATAACTAATAATGATTTATAATTATTATAAAAATGCAATTAATTATAAGAAAAAAAAGTTTAGAAATCTTAGCTCTGGATCTTGTGTGACGCATGGCTGAAGGACCATGGTAGGCTTGCAGCTCCAGAAGCGTTGGATTTGTTGCTTGATGGATCAGAAGGCTGGCGTTGAGGTTCTACGGTGTTCATGCGTTGGGAGCTGTAGGGAATCATCGAAACCAATGTAACAAATGATTTTTGAAAAAAATAGCGGCCACCAGGGATCGAGCCCGCTCCCTTCAAGTAGCATGTCCACACTTTTTACCATCTGTGCCAAATACATATGATGTAGTAAGAATCATTCCATTAGTATATATTGAAAGAAAATTCATGAATTAAAATTAAAAAAAAAAAAGGAACGCGCGCCCCTTGCTTCTTCTTCCTCGTTGGAACTTTTTAGAACACAACTCTTTGGCAACGGTTTGTTATGCGTGGCCGTAGCATTCAATTCCAAAACCTGCAGATACTCATCGATAAACACGAAAAGATAACCCAGATAAAACATAATCAAGCCCCTGAACATGAAAACACAATCAATTTGGATTGATTGGTCCTATAACCGCGTGGCCCCAAATTGAAGCTCTTGAACCCTAACTATGGTGGGTTCATCAATCTGCCACAAAACTCAAATCAAATCATCAAGGTAGCTTGAAAGCAAGATTTTGAACACGATTATGCACTTAAACATGGATTATGATGCGCTTATGAACACATTCAGATTGAAAAATATTTGCAGTAAAAATACGAACGCGGGAATACGATTCAGAATGTTTTGGTCGATGATGAAGGTTGGTATACGTTCAGAAAGCGCCAAGGATTTGATTGCAACACTTTGTTTGATCTGAACTAGGCTGCAACTCGCCCCTCTGCTCACTCTTGTTCACGATTTATTTTGGCGGTGAATAGGGTTCTGCTTCACCATCTTTCTCCCCTGCGTTGTGAATTTTATGCAGCTTTTATAATGTCAAATTAGGTCTTGAAGAATAATTCTTGATTGAATCTGATTAAATGCTGATTGAGTGAGATTGAGGATAGTTGAGATTTGTTTCTGTTTTGAGATATTGGAACAAATTGGTGGAATGAAGATTTGATTTGAAACCGAAAATTACTTCCCTTTTTTATTTTAATCATTCTGATGCACTCTCGCCATACCTCTCTCTCTTCATTATTTTTTCATTAATAAATTAACAAAGGGAAAAGGGATTATAATAATACTATCCTAAAAATAGAAGATAAAAGTCTGATAACACTATTACTAATAATACAACAAAATAAAACTTGATAATAATAATAATAATAATAACTAAAAATCTATAGAAAATAAAAAAAAATTCATAATATAATAACAATAATAATTAAGAATTCTAGCATTTAAAACGTGATAGTTAAAAAAAATTTGTTGTTTTCTTTTTCACTTTAATATCCTAATAATAAAAATTATCATATTAAAAAGATAAGATAAAAGTGTCAAGAAGTGGGATTCGAACCCGTGACCTTATACCTGCAAGGTTGAACCTCTTACCAATCGTGTCTTTACTTTGATTCGTAATAAAATGGCATTCGCAAATATGTGAGAGCAAATTTTGGGGTATGACAGCTGCCCCTGTTCAATTTTCTTACACTTGAGGATGTAGATTGGCTTGTGTGCCTATCGGAATCTGAAGGTGGAAGAGGATTGAACACTAGAATACCTAAGAAATTTGCCCTTGCTGAGATAGGGACTTTTGTAGGAGATGGGCTTAAAGATGCCATCTGATGTCGATAAGTACGAAAATCAGGATAAGTCATACGTTAGACTATATCCGAGCTTGAAGTATTGAGAGGCGTTTGTCGGAGATGGGCTTGAAGATGCCATCAAACGTTTGAAGAATTTGTTTGTCTAAAGCAGATGCTTTTCAGACTGGATCATATGCATTGATTGATATGAAGTAATGTCTTACGGCAAACTACCTGGAGAGGTTCCTTAATAGGATAGATCATTGACTGATGTAAAGGAGATTAGGCTTTGAACAAAGCTCGGGAAGAAGTGTCTTGTAGAATATTAATTGAGAAGCTCCTTGAAAGGGCGGTAGATGTCTTAGAACATGTTGAATGAAGAAGATTACCTAGAAAGGTTAAGATATGTCTTAAACAAGATTAACCTAGGAATGTATGATATGTCTTAAACAAGACTGACCTAGAAAGGCTCCTAGAAAGGATATGATATGTTTTAAACAAAACTTCCTAGAAAGGCTCCTAGAAAGGATATGATACGTCTTAAACAAGACTACCTAGAAAGGCTCCTAGAAAGGATATGATACGTCTTAAACAAGACTACCTAGAGAGGTTCTTGGAAAGGACATGAATCATCTTAGAAAAGATTACCTAGAAAGGCTCCTAGAAAGGATATGAATCATCTTAGAAAAGATTACCTAAAAAGGCTCCTAGAAAGGATATGAATCATTTTAGGAAAGATTACCTAGAAAGGCTCCTAGAAAGGATATGAATCATCTTAGAAAAGATTACCTAGAAAGGTTCCTAGAAAGGAGGATAAATGTCTTAGAAAAGACTACCTAGAAAGGCTCCTAGAAAGGATGAGAAGTTCTTTGATTGTTTCTGAATTATTTTGAAGAAAGATCTGGAATGAAGTATTAAATTTGTATTTGTCTTGAATGAGTGTTGAGATTAAATCGTTGATATGATTGTATTTGCACCGCACTTGGATGATAATATTCTTTTGATTATGAAATGACCTGAAAAGGAAAGATTAGTTTTATGCAATGTCATGATGCATGTGTTGAGATTCTCGAAATAAACGAGAATATTGTATGTTATGCATTTATGAGTGATGCAGGGATGGACTATATGGTTGAAGCATATTGATAACTCTTGTATAGCAACTGCTGATTGAGAAAATAAATCCCTGTATGCCGTTGGAGATAATGACAAGAGAATTCCTGTCTTTCGTTCGATGATATCCAGCTGGGGATTTTTGATCTTTGCTTGGGGATGAGAGCAACTTGAGTGATCTGATCTTGATGTATCTTGGGGACAAGAGAGATGAGCGTACTATCCGACCAGATTTCTGAGCGGCAACTTTAATGAAAATAGCGAGTTTGAATAAACCATGCTAGAGAAGAAGATTGTGTCGGAGAACCGGCAGTATCGAAGGTATGAACTCTGTTGGGGAACCAAGTCTATGTTGGGAAGAAATCGCTTGAAGATGACTTGCTATGTGGGGATATATTATGAAAACTGCTCTGTGGGGAAGATTCTCCGAGATTTCAACTTTCCATTGCCCCATGTCCTTGAGTACTTGCTATTGGAAAACACTTTTAACCATATATGGTCTTTCGCTTGCGGGAATATACTTGCCCATGGATTCAGTAACCTGGTATGCTTGATGTTTTAGATTACTGGAATTCAAACTTCGAAGGAGAGACAGATACTGACACCATCTGATGTCAGTAGCTAAATAGCATTTGTTGAGATTTGTGACTGATGTGACATGCTCCCAGTGATGGACTAACTTCTCTGGTTGTTCAGTGCCTCTGAGAGATTCTGTGAATCATGACCAGCTTTCCCCCAGTAGATGGGATAATAATATGTCATGCCCCTTGTATAAACAAGCTTTTAGCTGTCCGAGTCATGCATACGAGACATCTCTGCAAATTTATTTGTCTGGAGGACTTTTAGTAATTATGCCCCATGCAGATTCTTCCTGATGTCAAACATTTGAAATTACGTAGACAAAATTGTTTTATAATGACACTCATAAAAATGCAATGCATATGTCTGTCTTGGAGTTTAAAAACATTTTTAGTAAAACACAATATGTGAGAAAGTGATATTTGTAAAAACATGACATCAACTCAGGATTCTTGGTAAACTTTAAGGAGTCAGGATACCCTTTTTGTGACAGTATGCTTTCGAACTAACCATGCTTCAGTTAGGACTTTCAAGGGTTGTAACGTGGCTTGGTTCATGGTTTAAGAAACAAAAGATAAAGGCTCAAAGTTTATTTGTACCCATCCCAATCTTCGTGATGTTCTTCGATCTTATGCTCAGTTAGCTTTGCATTTAGGTTCTAGCAGGTCTTGAAGTCGTAATGTTGACATTTGATGATGGTTGAAGCACCGAAAGTTTATTTGAAAAGGCAGTCATCCTTCTTGTAATTTTTCTTTTGTCGAGGATTTGTAGTAACCTCTTTTTTGACTTTATTATCCCTAACTTTTGCCTGAACTGTTTATTTTGAGATTACAGTCAGCGGGATGTTTCGATTTTTGATAAGTCTCCTTCATAGGTTTTGACTTAACAGTTTTCTTTTTTCTTTTTTGGATATTGACTGCCTGACTTGAGAATTACGGGGATCCATCACTTGTGTAAAGCACCTGGTATAATTGAGTTAACTGAGTGACTACCCTGCCCCAGGTTATGATGAAGGGTTTTAATCTGTATGAGAAAGAAAACTTCTACTCCTTAGGCTCGAAGGGGTTGACGAGGGATTAACATCCTTATATCTCCACTGTTTAGGAATTGAAACAATGCCTGTACATCATCAGCATAGTCCGTTCAAAAGCATACTGTATGAGGTTGCGGTATTGTTTTCGTCATCCTCCCTCAAAAGGCTTACATCTTTAGCGAGAGTTAAATATCATACAGAAAATCAAGTAAAAACAAAGTTTAATATAGAAATAGGAAGAGAAATAAGTCTAGACAAACGTATGCAATGCATTAATGATTATGATAAAATAAATAGAGTCTGACATAAGACGAATGTTTAAACAAACAGGAAAGAAATTGCGAATGCGAGTAAATTAATAATCTAAATAGCCATCCTTTAGACTTTGTGTGGCTCATCTGGTTGGCCAAATTCGACGATCCCTTCTTCGATCAAGTCTTGAATTTTATGTTTCAATGGCCCACAATCTTCTGTATCGTGACCAGGGCTATTCGAGTGGTAAGCACATCTTGCATGATGCTTGTACCCAGGGACGGGATTAGATGGAGCTGAGTATGGAGGCAGTAGAGTTATCAGACTCCGATCGAGTAAGTGTTGCAAAGCTTGAGCCAATGGCATGTGTAGTGGGGTAAATGACCTTTTGGGTTTGGATTTCCAAGTACGTTGGCCACCTTGTTGCTTACGTTGATCTTTCTGTTGTTGTTGTGTTGGAGCCTGACTAGAGACCAGGACTGCCCCAACGGTGTTGGATTCATTCTTTCCATTGTATGGCTTTTTTACATTACCAGAAGAAGTAGCCGCCTGAATTTTTCCGCTTCGGATACCACTTTCAACACGTTCTCCAGTCAGTATGAGGTCGGTGAAACCAGACGAGGAGCTACCAAGTAAATGGCTGTAGAAAGGACCAGTCAGTGTATTCATGAACATATCGACCAATTCTCTGTCAGTCAAGGAGGGTTTGACTCTTCCAGCTAGATCTCTCCATTTCTGAGCATACTCCTTGAAACTTTCCTCGGATCCCATAGACATGCTTTGTAGTTGCATGCGAGTTGGCGCGAGGTCAGCGTTGTATTGGTATTGCTGATAAAAAGCAACAACCAAATCTTCCCAGGTACGGATGTTGGTACTTTCCAGTTGATAGTACCATTCGAGTTGAGTTCCAGATAAGCTCTCTTGGAAAAAGTGGATCCAGAGCTTCTTATCAGCAGTGTGAGGTTGAATCTTCCTTACATAAGACCTCAAGTGTAGTTTAGGACAGGAGACTCCATCATACTTAGCAAAGGCGGGAGTTTTGAATTTTGGAGGAATAACGACCCCAGGAACGAGTCCAAGCTCTTCAAAATCCAGCCCGGGTACCTTCTGAATTTCCACGCTTCTCAGACGCTCCTCCAGTAGTTTGTACTTGTCATCAGGGTGTTCGTCCTCATAATAGTCCTCTTCTTCCTCAGAGGGATTGGCAGAATCATGGTTGCTTTTTGCATCAATTTTGACACTAGCATCGTCCTTTTGTTCATCGTCGTCTTCTTTAGAAACCTTGATTTCTTCAACCCTCTTGAGTGGACCTCGGAATCTTCTTCCCATGTTAAGGACACCTACAGATTTTCTAGGCCTTTTCTCTTTCTTGGTCAGGAGTGATTTCAGTTCATCTTGCCCCTTGGATAAGTTCAGGATCAGATCTTGGAACTGGGCATTCTGAGCTTGAAGGTCTTTGACTGATTGCTCGAGATTCATGATGCTGAAATAAACAGCGAGGAGGTGAGAAACCTGTGGTGGAAACCTGTGATGCAATGTTATAAATGCAGATGCAATGTTTTCAGGGATCTTTAGGAATTTAGTTAGCAACTTTAGAAAATGATTTGGTCGCATCTTTGTTTGAAGGACTCTGATTTTTGGATGTTCTTCTATGGGAATCAAGCTCACCATATCCAGTGGGTCGTAGCCTCTGATTCGGGAACTTCTGAATTTGAAGGTACATGGCTAGAGGAAAATAAATCCTCTTGCCCCTTGATAGGTACAGCGTCTCTGAATTGGAAGGTATGTGGCGAGAGGAAAGTAAATCCTCTTGCCCCTTGATAAGAGTTCAGTCCTTGATAAGAGCACCTGAAATTGTGCGCCCTAAATTCCTAAGATCCTTGAAAGGGTTAGTTAAATCATGTTATGCTTATGATGTCATGATGTCATGGTGTCATGCGAATGCAATGCATCAGACAAAACGTAGGGTAATAAGGACGAGTGAGTCCCACAAGAAAAACCTGCAAGAAAACCAAAGGGTTAGTAGAAAGCACAGACAAGTCACACAAGTGTCCTTAGGTTTAAAGGCTTGCGTGAAGTTCGTAGGTAAGTACCCTCCCCACTGAAGTTAAGTTGGTTCAACCTGTCCTAGAATAGTAACCGGGTTCTATGGTGCTCATATCCCTGATCTTTCTCGCGGGCATTGTCTCAACATGGCACTCGATCGGCCAGCCAAAAGCATCCCTAGAGTCCAATCTCAATGAGTGTAGCATCGAGTATCAACCGGCTTTAGTCAGGAATCCAAAGCCAGCTATCTCGCTACTTCCTATAGGCCAAAGTCAAGTTCAACTAAGGTTCTAAGGGCGAATTAGTGCTTGTGACACCACGCGGTAGCCAAATGTCTCCTCGATCATATTCAAGGGCCATCAGGACAAACCAAAGCGTCGCACTAACGGTGGCCACCAGTTCAACCATAACGATACATGTCGTACAGCCTCCCTGGTCTCATGCCACATGCCTAAGGTACACTAGATCCGGGTGAAGGATCTTTTACTCAGTAGAATACCCAAAACAACCTTTAAAGATAAAGCAAACAAGTCAAACAAATTTAAAGTGATCCTAGCTCTAAGGTAACCCCTCTTTTATTTGAAAGCGTCCCCAGCAGAGTCGCCAGTTCTGTAATACGGTGAACTGAATTTTATTTGAAATGTGCGGATAGCAAGAGTCGCCACCGACTTTTATTTTATCCAATTAGGAAAGGCTAAAAGAACAGGAAAGACCTTTTGAAAAGATTTTGAGTTCGGGGGGTAATTATGCAAAGGGAAGGTGTAAGGCACCCTTTGCATCCATGGTTTTCCATGGGCTCTTAATTGCTTGACTCACTTTGTTTGAATTGTTTGAAAAGATTTTCGAAAGAAGAACTTTAGCTTGTAAATAAGCGTAGTCTTTTTGAATTTGATTTGGAAAAGAGGTGTAAAAAGTAATTTGAGGCAGGAAGCCTTTCAATTGGATGTGCGGGTCATCGAGAGTAATCGTTCGCCATAAGACTGTCCCTGGCCATAAAGAGGGCAGGTAGTCTAAGGGAAGAATATAATAGTCATTTTAATATCTTTAGGCATCATGCGAGGATACCTTAGCAATAGGGACAATCACTCTTTATAAGGCAACCTCGGGGGAGTTTCAATAACTTTGAAGGCAACATTGCTTTAGGTATCCTCGGAATCGAGGGACTTGACTATTTTTAGGCAACAAAGTTAAGGCAACCAATTAATAAGGCAACAGTATAAGGCAACAAGAGGGATTACCCTAAAGGTGTGTGGGTGCACCAATCACGTGGTTAATTCAGATATTTATCTTATAATTAGTTATCTAATTCTGTTAAAGGCTTGCACTCCCTAAGATTACTAACCACGCAGTTAAAATGGCAGAAATTAAAGGCAAGAATTAAAACCTACGCCATTACAATAAACACAATAAACACCTGTGGGGATGGGGGAAAAATAGAAAATAAGAAATATAGATAATTAATATAATTATCTTGATCTCCGCCATTGATCTTCCTCGAACCTTGATTGACTTGATCATCTGAGAATTAAACAGAAAAATGATAGTGGTAAGTGTATGAGTAATTCATTGACAGTTGAAAGTAATTTAAACCATAAGGCAAAAATTAAAATCAAAGGTAAAAATAATTAAAATAATAATAAAGAGGGATCAGAACTTAGCTTTTGATTGCCCTGGCGCGTAGTCGGAGGATAGTGATTAACCCTGAAAATTAGGCATGAAGAAGAGTAGTGTTAGTGCATTAACTGATTCAAACCCTAAAGGATTACAAACCCTACAAAATTTATAAACCCTTATTTAAGAAAACTTATTGTGACCCAAAAGGTTTATGAGGCTCAGAGTCAGGGGCAAAGGTAAAAAAAAATCCTAAGGTTAAAACCTACGGACTAAGGTTTAAAACTATAACAAAATTAATCAGTAAAAACCTAAATCCTAATTTGAAATAATTGAAAAAAAACTATGTAAAACAAGTAATTTCAATGTTTAAATAACAAAAAAAGTCGAACATTCGATTAAATATCATAACTATATGATCTTTATTTATTTATATGATTTTTAGAAAAAAGGAAATAACTAATAATGATTTATAATTATTATAAAAATGCAATTAATTATAAGAAAAAAAAGTTTAGAAATCTTAGCTCTGGATCTTGTGTGACGCATGGCTGAAGGACCATGGTAGGCTTGCAGCTCCAGAAGCGTTGGATTTGTTGCTTGATGGATCAGAAGGCTGGCGTTGAGGTTCTACGGTGTTCATGCGTTGGGAGCTGTAGGGAATCATCGAAACCAATGTAACAAATGATTTTTGAAAAAAATAGCGGCCACCAGGGATCGAGCCCGCTCCCTTCAAGTAGCATGTCCACACTTTTTACCATCTGTGCCAAATACATATGATGTAGTAAGAATCATTCCATTAGTATATATTGAAAGAAAATTCATGAATTAAAATTAAAAAAAAAAGGAACGCGCGCCCCTTGCTTCTTCTTCCTCGTTGGAACTTTTTAGAACACAACTCTTTGGCAACGGTTTGTTATGCGTGGCCGTAGCATTCAATTCCAAAACCTGCAGATACTCATCGATAAACACGAAAAGATAACCCAGATAAAACATAATCAAGCCCCTGAACATGAAAACACAATCAATTTGGATTGATTGGTCCTATAACCGCGTGGCCCCAAATTGAAGCTCTTGAACCCTAACTATGGTGGGTTCATCAATCTGCCACAAAACTCAAATCAAATCATCAAGGTAGCTTGAAAGCAAGATTTTGAACACGATTATGCACTTAAACATGGATTATGATGCGCTTATGAACACATTCAGATTGAAAAATATTTGCAGTAAAAATACGAACGCGGGAATACGATTCAGAATGTTTTGGTCGATGATGAAGGTTGGTATACGTTCAGAAAGCGCCAAGGATTTGATTGCAACACTTTGTTTGATCTGAACTAGGCTGCAACTCGCCCCTCTGCTCACTCTTGTTCACGATTTATTTTGGCGGTGAATAGGGTTCTGCTTCACCATCTTTCTCCCCTGCGTTGTGAATTTTATGCAGCTTTTATAATGTCAAATTAGGTCTTGAAGAATAATTCTTGATTGAATCTGATTAAATGCTGATTGAGTGAGATTGAGGATAGTTGAGATTTGTTTCTGTTTTGAGATATTGGAACAAATTGGTGGAATGAAGATTTGATTTGAAACCGAAAATTACTTCCCTTTTTTATTTTAATCATTCTGATGCACTCTCGCCATACCTCTCTCTCTTCATTATTTTTTCATTAATAAATTAACAAAGGGAAAAGGGATTATAATAATACTATCCTAAAAATAGAAGATAAAAGTCTGATAACACTATTACTAATAATACAACAAAATAAAACTTGATAATAATAATAATAATAACTAAAAATCTATAGAAAATAAAAAAAAAAATTCATAATATAATAACAATAATAATTAAGAATTCTAGCATTTAAAACGTGATAGTTAAAAAAAATTTGTTGTTTTCTTTTTCACTTTAATATCCTAATAATAAAAATTATCATATTAAAAAGATAAGATAAAAGTGTCAAGAAGTGGGATTCGAACCCGTGACCTTATACCTGCAAGGTTGAACCTCTTACCAATCGTGTCTTTACTTTGATTCGTAATAAAATGGCATTCGCAAATATGTGAGAGCAAATTTTGGGGTATGACAGAACATATGTTTGTTGAATTCATTATTATTAAATTATATATGCATAAATGTGATCCGCTAAAAATAATCAATCATGGGCGGAAGATTACTGGTCTAATTAAGCCTAATGAGTCGTGGTTTCAAGAAGTTTTGCAGTTATCCGGGATGCGAGACTTGTGCAAGACTTGTTATGTTAAAGTTAACCATGGTATGTTTAATGCGTTTATTGAGAGATGGCACATGAAGATGTCATCATATCATTTACCACATTATGAGATGTCAATCACACTGGACGATGTCTCATGACTACTACATTTTCCGATTAGGAGGAAACTTTTAAATAATGGGAAGGTCACTAAAGACTAGGCAATAGAATTGATGGTAGACTAGCTAGAAGTTGACCTAGAGGTTTCCATGGGGGTCTGAATTCAGCCGAAGGGCTCATGCTAGGTTTAGCTTCTTGAAGAAGGTGTTTATAGATTAGATACTGAGAGCATAGAAGGTTGTTGGTGATAACGAGCAGGAAGAGCAGCATACAGAGTATGCTATGAGAGTATACATGTTGTATTTGGTTGGCACTTGCATTTTTGTGGACAAGAGTGTCACTTATATGGATGTCATTTACATGCGGTTTATATGGAGCAGCCCACTGGTTTTATTTCCATTGATCCCTCCTTGGTATGTAGGTTACACAAAGCTTTAAATGGCCTTAAACAGACCCTTAGGCAGTGGTTTGAAAAACTGAAAAGCACTCTGGTCCAACTTATATTTAAAAGCAACAAGTGTGATCCTTCTTTGTTTACCTACTCACACAATTCTATCTTTGCTTATTTTCTAGTCTATATGGATGACATAGTTTTAACAGGTAACTCTCCCAAGTTTTTGCACTCTACTACTCAGCAATTGAACAATGCCTTTTCTCTCAAAGAGTTAGGTAATTTTGATTACTTTTTAGGTATTGAAGTTCACACTCAGCAATCTGGTGTTTTTCTTCCTACACATAGTAAGTATTCACGTCCTAATACTTAAGAAAGCCATGCATGAAGCCAATCTTATTGCCACTCCCATGTCATCTAGCTCTAAACTCTCAAAAACTGGATCACCTCAATTTAATGATCCTACTTTCTTCATATCAGTTGTGGGTGCTCTATAGTATTCCACTATTACATGGTTGGATCTAGCTACTCTGTTAACAATGTGT
Organism: Vicia villosa; assembly: GCF_029867415.1. Lineage (NCBI taxonomy): Eukaryota > Viridiplantae > Streptophyta > Magnoliopsida > Fabales > Fabaceae > Vicia > Vicia villosa. The sequence continues at coordinate 136,207,464 of NC_081184.1, read as the reverse complement.
GTCAATTTATGGCTAACCTTTTAGACTCTCATTCGCATGCATTAAAATGTATTCTCCGATATTTGAAATGCACTACAAAATTTGGCATTCAACTTTCCCCTGTTGCGGCAAGATGAAGGATAGAAAAACACTTAGAAAGGGGGGTTTGAATAAGTGTAGTCTTAAAAACTTGAACGATAAAAATAAATTGCACAGTTATTTTTATCCTGGTTCGTTGTTAACTAAACTACTCCAGTCCACCCCCGCGGAGTGATTTACCTCACCTGAGGATTTAATCCACTAATCGCAACAGATTACAATGGTTTCCACTTAGTCCGCGACTAAGTCTTCTAGAGTATCCTGATCACAACCTGATCACTCCAAGAACAAATGCTTAGACATAAGCTAAGACTTTCTTAGAGTATCCTGACCACCACGTGATCACTCTAATTACAACTGCTTAGACACAAGCTAAGACTTCCTAGAGTATCCTGATCAACACTTGATCACTCTAGTTACTTACAAATTAATGTAATCAAATAAGAGTTTTACAATGCTTCTTAAAAGCTATAATCACAACAGTGATATTTCTCTTAACGTTTAAGCTTAATCTCACTAATATATTACAACAACAATGTAGTGAGCTTTGATGAAGATGAAGTTTCTGAGCTTTGAATTTGAACAGCGTTTCAGCAAGTCTTTCAGAATAATTTCGTTCAGAATTGGTAACCTTGCTTCTCATCAGAACTTCATATTTATAGGCGTTTGAGAAGATGACCGTTGGGCGCATTTAATGCTTTGCGTATTCCGTACAGCATTGCATTTAATGTTTCACGCTTTTGTCAACTACCTCGAGCCTTGTTCACGCTGTGTCTACTGACGTTGCCTTTAATAGATTCCAACGTTCCTTTTGTCAGTCAGCGTAGCCTGCCACTTGTACTTTCTACTGATCTGATGTTTGTGAATAAAATATTTGAATATCATCAGAGTCAAACAGCTTGGTGCATAGCATCTTCTTGTCTTCTGACCTTGAAGTGCTTCTGAGCGTGATACCATGAGAACTTCAGTGCTTCTGCTTCTGATCTCAAGTTCTTCTGATGCTTCCATAGACCCATGTTCTGATTCTGCCTTGACCATCTTCTGATGTCTTGCTAGACCATGTTCTGATGTTGCATGCTGAACCTTCTGAGACAAAGCTTCTGAGCGCTGATTTGTGCATACTCTTTATATATTTCCTGAAAGGGAAATTGCAATGTATTAGAGTACCACATTATCTCACACAAAATTCATATCCTTGTTATCATCAAAACTAAGAATATTGATCAGAACAAATCTTGTTCTAACAATCTCCCCCTTTTTGATGATGACAAAAACATATATAAATGATATGAATTTGCAATCAGAAAGAGCAGACGGCTAAAGACAAATTACACAGCTATAGCATAAGCATGTGAATATGTCTCCCCCTGAGATTAACAATCTCCCCCTGAGATGAATAATCTCCCCCTGAAATAAATACTCGAAGAACTTTAATAATAAAAGACTTCCCTGATTATTTCGGTAGAGACGATCACATAAGCTTTTGTCTTCTGATAATTCATAGCTTCTGACTTCTGCTTTCATTGGACAGCTTCAGAACTTGAATTTCTTTAGATCCCTAGAACACTCACAGCTTCTGATTCCTGCTTCCATTTAGGACAGCTTCAGAACTTGAATTTCTTTGATCTTCAGAACATTCACAGCTTCTGATTCCTGCTTCCATTTAGGACAGCTTCAGAACTTGAATTTCTTTGATCTTCAGAACATTCACAGCTTCTGATTCATGCTTCCATTTAGGACAACTTTAGAACTTGAGTTTTCTGGATCTTTAGAACATTCACAGCTTCTGATTTCTGCTTCCCTCGGGTAGCTCCAGAGCTTTGAATTTCTACTTACATCACTTCATGCTAGATTGTATCAGAACATTGTTGAATGTACCAGAGCATCATCAGAGCATCTCTACATCCTGAAATGTTACAGAACAAAACTAAACGACAAAAGTCAGCATGAATGAGTTAGAACATAAAATGTGTATCAGAACACAAAATATGTATCAGAGCCATATAAGCCATATAGAATTTATCAGATCCAATAGACAATGTATAAGAGCAAATAGACAATGATTTGGATCATATTCTATTATCAGAATTTCTGATCATTCTTCCTTCTTGCTTCTGATTCTGAAGCTTCCTAGCACTCAGCTTGCTTCAAGAATCCAAGAGCTATTTCTGATCATTCTTCCTTCTTGCTTCTGATTCTGAAGCTTCCTAGCACTCAGCTTGCTTCAAGAATCCAAGAGCTATTTCTGATCATTCTTCCTTCTTGCTTCTGATTCTGAAGCTTCCTAGCACTCAACTTGCTTCAAGAATCCAAGAGCTTGATTCATTTTGTTGCTTCTTATGTTGATCTTGAATCTTTGATTCCTGCAACAACACAACTTAAAAACATAGAACTTTGCAAGTTCTGTTAGTAAATGTGGAGCATTTTTACTCGGTAACTGATAATATTAATCAGATCATTTATCATATATTTTCTCCCCCTTTTTGTCATAACATCAAAAAGCATAAAAGATTCAGATGTAAAGCAAGAGACAAAAGGAAAGAAACATAAATAACTTTTCATTGATTCCAACAAGAAGGATTACAAAAGGTGTATGCAGAAAACAGATGCAACAAGGAAAGAAAACTACAAAGACTTAAAGCCTAAGACTCTATCCTACGCAAAGACTGCGCAAACAACTCAAGAACCCTCTGGTCTTCAGTTTGTTCAGCCATGAAAGCTTGAAAACTCTTCATGTCTGTCTAGACTAGAACCTCCACTGTAGGAGAGATCCAAGAGACCAAAGAGGAAGTGAGGGAGAGTTCATAGACAGGGAGCTAATGTTGCAAACGGGCTCCAGTGACTCAAGAAGGTCTTCTTCCTTTGGATAAATGTTGATAACAGCATTGAAGAAGAGATCTGTCTTGAAAGAGACTTGGAGAGCCATCCCAAGATATGCTTCACATCCTGTAACTGATTAACCCTTCCATCTGTTCTCATTGAGTTGAAAGGATTCATGATGAACGCTAGGTTGAAGATGAATGAACTAGGGTTTATGCCAAAGAAAAACTTTGTTGGACAAGAGAGAAAAAGAAAGAGAAAGAGAGCCAAGACTTATTGAAAAAAATGCAACGAAATGAAGGAATAAATAGAGAGAAAAAGAAGAGGGAAACGTTCGAGGAATATAAAAAAGAAAAGAAGGACAATAAAAGAAATGATGAATGGCATTTAATGTAACATGACGTGAGGAGAGATGATAATGACAAAAGACGAGATTTTCACAATTACCTAAGTAGACGTCCCCTCAACTGCACGCACGCTTGTCCAGAAATAGTGAACACGTGTTTACCATCTGGATAGCCAGTTACAGCTGTTTTGCTTTTAAAGAGATTCTGAATCAACTTAGACAATGAAACGTTAGTAATAACTGAATCACAATTTCTAATTGATTTCAATCAGAACTTCTTAAAAAAATCCAATTTCATTTCAGAAGATACTCATACATAAGATCTTCTCATCTTCTCATTCTGGGCATAAATCCATACTGATATTCTTCAGAATGAACTTAAACCTATCTTCAGCAAGGGGTTTTGTAAAGATATCAGCCCATTGATGGTCTGTATCCACAAAGTTTAAAGATATAACACCCTTCTGAACATAGTCCCTTATGAAATGATGTTTAATCTCAATATATTTAGCTTTTGAATGTAAAATAGGATTCTTAGATAAACATATAGCAGAAGTATTATCACAGAAAATAGGAATGTTACTCTCATATATCTGATAATCTTTCAGCTGACTTCTCATCCAGAGCATTTGTGTGCTACAACCAGCAGCAGCAACATATTCTGCTTCTGTTGTTGAGAGGGCAATAGTAGCTTGCTTCTTGTTGTACCATGAGATCAGATGACTTCCAAGAAATTGACAACTTCCAGAAGTGCTCTTTCTTTCTATTCTATCTCCAGCATAGTCAGCATCACAGAATCCTACTAAGTTGTAATCTTTAGATCTTCTGTAAACTAAACCAACATTAGTAGTACCTTTCAGATACCTTAGAATTCTCTTAACCGCTGTTAAATGAGATTCTCTTGGATCTGATTGGAATCGAGCACACAAACAAACACTAAAGAGAATGTCAGGTCTAGAAGCAGTTAGATATAGAAGAGATCCAATCATACCTCTGTACAACTTCTGATCTACCTTCTTACTTACCTCATCCTTACCCAGTACACATGTTGGATGCATAGGAGTTTTGGCTTCTTTGCTTTCAGAAAGATTAAACTTCTTCAGAAGTTCTTTCACATACTTCGTTTGATGAACATAGGTTCCATCGGAAGTTTGGTTGATTTGAATCCCAAGGAAATACTTGAGTTCTCCCATCATGCTCATTTCAAATTCAGCCTGCATAGACTCAGCAAACTCCTTTCTAAGTGTAGCATTAGATGTTCCAAAGATAATATCATTAACATATATTTGACAAATTAAAATATCCTTTTTAAATGTTTTACAAAAGAGAGTAGTGTCCACTTTTCCTCTAGTGAAATCATTTTCCAGAAGGAAAGAACTCAAACGTTCATACCAAGCTCTGGGAGCTTGTTTCAATCCGTATAATGATTTCTTTAATTTGAAAAAATGATTTGGAGACATGGAGTCTTCAAAACCAGGAGGTTGGTGAACATAAACTTCTTCATCTATATAACCATTTAAGAAGGCACTCTTGACATCCATCTGATAAAGAGTGATGTTGTGTTGAGATGCAAAAGAAATTAATAGACGAATAGATTCTAACCTGGCCACTGGTGCAAAGGTTTCTGTATAATCAATCCCTCCTTGCTGACTATAACCCTGAGCAACCAGTCTGGCTTTGTTTCTTACCACTTCACCTTTCTCACTTAGCTTGTTTCTGAAAACCCACTTAGTACCGATGATGTTAAATCCTTTTGGTCTAGGAACCAAGTCCCATACATCATTCCTTGTAAACTGATTTAGTTCTTCTTGCATGGCAATTATCCAGTCTGGATCTTCTAGAGCTTGATCAATAGAAGTTGGCTCGATCAAAGAAACAAGACCTAATTGACATTCTGCATTGTTCTTAAGGAATGCCCTTGTTCTGATGGGATCATCTTTCTTTCCAAGGATCACATCTTCTGAATGAGCTGAGGCAAGTCTAGGTGATCTTCTGATAGTTGGTTCTTCAGAAATCCTAAGATTCTCTAAAGATGCAGCAACTTGATCTTCTGATCCATTGCTTCTGAGACTGCCAGCTTCTGCAGCTTTGCTTCTTGATTCTTCAACTTCTGATATATCAATATCAAAATCTGCAAAATTCTCAAACTCCTTTGGTTTTTCAAGACCAAGCCTATCATCAAACCTGATATTGATTGATTCTTCTACAATCAATGTTTCAGTATTGTATACTCTGTAGCCTTTAGAGCGTTCAGAATATCCAAGAAGGAAACATTTTTGTGCTTTGGAATCAAACTTACCAAGATGATCTTTAGTATTCAGAATAAAACATATACATCCAAAAGGATGGAAATATGAAATGTTGGGCTTTCTGTTCTTCCACAATTCATAAGGAGTCTTATTTAGAATAGGTCTGATAGAGATTCTATTCTGAATATAGCACGCAGTGTTAATTGCTTTTGCCCAGAAATGCTTAGCCATATTGGTTTCATTGATCATGGTTCTGGCCATTTCTTGTAGAGTCCTATTCTTTCGTTCTACAACTCCATTTTGCTGTGGAGTTCTGGGGCAAGAGAAATCATGGGTAATACCATTTTCTTTGAAGAACTCCTCAAAGAATCTGTTCTCAAATTCGCCACCATGATCACTTCTGACCTTTATGATTTTACACTCTTTCTCAGATTGAATCTGAGTGCAGAATTCAAAGAACACTGAATGAGACTCATCCTTGTGTTTCAAGAACTTTACCCACGTCCAGCGGCTATAATCATCAACGATGACTAATCCATATTTCTTCCCTCTGACAGATGCTGTTTTGACTGGGCCAAACAGATCAATGTGCAAGAGTTCTAACGGCCTTGAGGTAGAAACAGCATTCTTAGACTTGAATGCAGGTCTGGAGAACTTGCCCTTCTGACATGCTTCACAAAGAGCATCTGATTTGTATTTCAGATTTGGGAGTCCTCTGACCAGATTTAGTTTGTTAATCTGAGAAATCTTTCTCAAACTAGCATGTCCTAATCTTCTGTGCCAGACCCATTGCTCTTCAGAAACAGACATAAGACAAGTCACCTTCTGATTCTTAAGATCAGAAAGATCAATCTTATAAATGTTGTTCTTCCTCTTGCCTGTAAATAGGATTGAGCCATCCTTCTGACTTACAGCCTTGCAAGACTTTTGATTAAAGATTATGTCATAACCATTGTCACTTAATTGACTTATGGACAATAAGTTATGCGTTAATCCTTCTACAAGAAGTACATTAGTTATGGAAGGAGAGTTACAAAGACTTATGGTTCCAGAGCCAATGATTTTGCCCTTCTGATCTCCTCCAAACTTGACTTCTCCACCTGGTTTAAGCACCAGGTCTTGGAATGTAGACCTTCTTCCCGTCATGTGTCCCGAGCACCCAGAGTCCAGGTACCATGACATTTTGCTTTCTGTCCTCTTTGCCGCCAAGGATATCTGCAACAGAAATTATCTTCTCCTTAGGTACCCACAATTTCTTGGGTCCTTTCTTGTTAGTTCTCCTCAAGTTCTGATTGAACTTGGGTTTAGCAAAATATTTAACAGGAGGAACAGTATGATACTTCTTATTCTGAGTTCCATGATATTTCTTAGGTTGTGTCACATGCTTCTTGGTGTGTGTTATGTGAAAACTTTGTGCATGTGATGTGTGCTTAATATCATGGGAGTGGCCAAATTTAAATTGGTTATACAGAGGCTTGTATGATATTTTCATATCATCCACAGATTCAAGCTTGTATGGGATTTCACCCTCATAACCAATGCCAACTCTCTTGTTCCCAGACACAGCATATATCATAGAAGCTAGCTGACTTCTGCCAATACTTCTAGATAAGAACTTCCTGAAACTTAAATCATATTCTTTCAGAATATGATTCAGACTGGGAGTGGATTTTTCTGAATCAGAAAGAGATCCAACATTATTGGATAATTTTAAAACTTTTTCTTTTAATTCAGAATTTTCCAACTCAAGCTTCTTAGTTTCAAATTCAAATTGCTTTTTCAGCTTTTTGTATTTGATACTAAGATGAGCTTTTAATTCAAGAAGCTCTGTTAGACTGGAAACTAACTCTTCTCTAGATAGTTCAGAAAATACCTCTTCAGAATCTGATTCTGATGTAGATTCTGATCCATCATCTTCTGTCGCCATCAGCGCAAAGTTTGCCTGCTCTCCTTCAGAGTCTTATCCTGATTCTGATTCAGAATCATCCCATGTTGCCATAAGACCTTTCTTCTTATGAAACTTTTTCTTGGGATTCTCCTTCTGAAGTTTCGGACACTCATTCTTGTAATGTCCAGGCTCATTGCACTCATAGCAGACAGCCTTCTTCTTGTCAGATCTTCTGTCACCAGAAGATTCTCCTCGTTCAAATTTCTTTGAACTTCTGAAGCCTCTGAACTTCCTTTGCTTGCTCTTCCAGAGTTGGTTTACCCTTCTGGAGATCATGGACAGTTCATCTTCTTCTTCAGATTCTGATTCTTCAGGATCTTCTTCTCTAGCCTGAAAAGCGTTAGTGCATTTTTTGACATTAGATTTTAAAGCAATAGACTTACCTTTCTTCTGAGGTTCATTAGCGTCAAGTTCAATCTCATGACTCCTCAGGGCACTGATCAGCTCTTCCAAAGAAACTTCATTCAGATTCTTCGCAATCTTGAATGCAGTCACCATTGGGCCCCATCTTCTGGGCAAACTTCTGATGATCTTCTTTACATGATCAGCCTTGGTGTAGCCTTTGTCGAGAACTCTCAATCCAGCAGTCAGAGTTTGAAATCTTGAAAACATCTTTTCAATGTCTTCATCATCCTCCATCTTGAAGGCTTCATACTTCTGGATTAGTGCAAGAGCTTTGGTCTCCTTGACTTGAGCATTTCCTTCATGAGTCATCTTCAAGGACTCATATATGTCATGGGTCGTTTCCCTGTTAGATATCTTCTCATACTCAGCATGAGAGATAGCATTCAGCAAAACAGTCCTGCATTTGTGATGATTCTTGAAATCTTTCTTTTGATCATCATTCATTTCGCTTCTCGTGAGCCTTACACCAGAAGCTTTAACAGGATGTTTGTAAGCATCCAACAGAAGATCCCATAGATCAGCATCCAGACCAAGAAAGTAACTTTCCAATTTATCTTTCCAGTATTCAAAGATTTCACCATCAAATACTGGTGGTCTAGTATAACCATTGTTACCGTTGTATTGCTCAGCAGAGCCAGATGTAGATGCAGTTGGATTTGTATGAACTTCACCAGCCATCTTTTACTGAAGCGTTTTTCTCTTCCTGAATCTTTTCTAAACACGGTTAAGTGCTTGCACCTTAGAACCGGCGCTCTGATGCCAATTGAAGGATAGAAAAACACTTAGAAAGGGGGGGTTTGAATAAGTGTAGTCTTAAAAACTTGAACGATAAAAATAAATTGCACAGTTATTTTTATCCTGGTTCGTTGTTAACTAAACTACTTCAGTCCACCCCCGCGGAGTGATTTACCTCACCTGAGGATTTAATCCACTAATCGCAACAGATTACAATGGTTTTCCACTTAGTCCGCGACTAAGTCTTCTAGAGTATCCTGATCACAACCTGATCACTCCAGGAACAAATTCTTAGACACAAGCTAAGACTTTATTAGAGTATCCTGACCACCACGTGATCACTCTAATTACAACTGCTTAGACACAAGCTAAGACTTCCTAGAGTATCCTGATCAACACTTGATCACTCTAGTTACTTACAAATTAATGTAATCAAATAAGAGTTTTATAATGCTTCTTAAAAGCTATAATCACAACAGTGATATTTCTCTTAACGTTTAAGCTTAATCTCACTAATATATTACAACAGCAATGTAGTGAGCTTTGATGAAGATGAAGTTTCTGAGCTTTGAATTCGAACAGCGTTTCAGCAAGTCTTTCAGAATAATTTCGTTCAGAATTGGTAACCTTGCTTCTCATCAGAACTTCATATTTATAGGCGTTTGAGAAGATGACCGTTGGGCGCATTTAATGCTTTGCGTATTCCGTACAGCATTGCATTTAATGTTTCACGCTTTTGTCAACTACCTCGAGCCTTGTTCACGCTGTGTCTACTGACGTTGCCTTTAATAGCTTTCAACGTTCCTTTTGTCAGTCAGCGTAGCCTGCCACTTGTACTTTCTACTGATCTGATGTTTGTGAATAAAATATTTGAATATCATCAGAGTCAAACAGCTTGGTGCATAGCATCTTCTTGTCTTCTGACCTTGAAGTGCTTCTGAGCGTGATACCATGAGAACTTCAGTGCTTCTGCTTCTGATCTCAAGTTCTTATGATGCTTCCATAGACCCATGTTCTGATTCTGCCTTAACCATCTTCTGATGTCTTGCCGGACCATGTTCTGATGTTGCATGCTGAACCTTCTGAGACAAAGCTTCTGAGCGCTGATTTGTGCATACTCTTTATATATTTCTTGAAAGGGAAATTGCAATGTATTAGAGTACCACATTATCTCACACAAAATTCATATCCTTATTATCATCAAAACTAAGAATATTGATCAGAACAAATCTTGTTCTAACACAAGACACTCGCTCTCTCTTCATGATTTTTGTGATGTTGATTGGACTGTAGATCCAGATAACTATAGATATGTTTTAGCGTCATCTCTTTATTTTACCCTAATTTAATCTCATGGTGGTCTCATAAGAAGACAGTTGTTTCTAGATCTAATGCGGAGGTAGAGTATTGAAGCCTTGCTCTCACTACTGCATAAGTGCTCTGGGTTCAAACAATTATGCAAGAGCTTCATGTCCCTGTTGTCTCCTCTATAATCCACTGTGACAATCAAAGCATAGTGGCCATGGCTCACAACCTCATGCTTTATGCCCACACCAAGCTTATGGAAATAGATTTGTTTTTTGTAAGAGATAAGGTTTTTTCCAAACAACTTGGTGTTGTTCACAAACCTAGTTATGATCAGATTGCAGATGTGCTAACTAAGCCACTCTCCAATGACAAATTTTTACTTTTCTGGTCCAAGCTCAAGGTGGTTTCTAAAGAATTTCACTATGATCTTGAGGGGGTGTTAGATAAGTTAGCTTATTGTTCATGTAGAGTTAGGCATGTATTAGTATTAGAATGCTAGTTGTAAGTATAGAATGCTAGCTGTCAGTCAGTTAAAACAGATTCATAATGTGTAAAAGCTTTACTTCAATAAACAAAATTTAGTTTTTCTCTCTCAATTCAGTTTCACTTCAATAAATATCAATATATGGATGATGAAGATGATGACTTTTTTATGCTTGGAAAGGACTCTTTAAGAATGGCAAACGAGCATGTCCGTCCCGTTTAGACTCGCCAAAACAAAAACATCGAGGGATCAGGCAGGCATACTTAAGGGTGTGGGACTAAAATCTTGGACAGCCCCACAGTAAAAGTGAGGGTGGGGCGGGCACACGGGCACTCCACCTTATAAGCCTAAAAATAAAAAATTTATGTTAATTTTTGTGCTCGTAAAAGCCTGTAAAAATAGGGAGGAGCAGGTCAGACACATTAGAGGGTGCGGGTATAAATCCTTAACCTTCATAGCACTAGGCAAAATGGACATGTCCAATAGGCCTAACCTATTTTGCCACCCATTTCTCCTTTCTCCTTTCATACGTTAAACCCCACCATGAAAAATGATATTTTTCAATAGGGAAGTATCCTAGACTCGTTTTGGTGGAAAGATTTGTGATTAGTAAAAATGAATGACGGTAGTGTTCCTTTTAATTGATTTTTTTATCGCTTGTCAAAAGTAATTACATATAGTAGAAATATTCTACTTTATAGTTTGCCCATGAGTTAAATGTGAAGTCTTTAAAGGTAAATGTAGCTGAATTTTTAGTTTATTGAATAATAAATAAGCTTTTAAGGCTACTATATTCAGTTTGGATGGTAGATTAGACAGTTTCGTGGAAACAAGTCTTTTCATTAAGTTCTGATATTATTTTATGTTGTCATGTTATGTTTATTATTTTTCTATGTGTAAATTAAAATTTTAAGTATTAACAAAATATCTATTTTACATTAAAACACATGTTCGAGTTCTAGAACCTACTAAGGGATACTTTATAAGTTCTAGTTATTAAATCTAAACTTGAGTAAAACACGTCAATTATAAGTTTGGATTATAGAATTTGAACTTTATCAACACACTAATATGTGGTCTGGGTTTTTTTATGGACTACATCATGCCTAAAGTTAGATAAATTAATGTGTTTGGTTCATTTGCGCCCACAATCCAAAACAATGAACTTTTTTTCAAACCTAGTTAAAATAAACTCTAATTTTGTTGTAGTTTACCACAACAAAGGGTGTTTATTCCCATTTGTTTAGGATCAACGTTGATGTTACATTGTGGGATCTGAAAGATCAATTAGACCAAATAAATCATCATCTCAACCACTACAACACAAGAAGGATGGTCAGTGTTGAGTATCATTGTACGTCAGTCGACTTAGATGGGTGTGTTACCAAACATACAACTTCAAATCGACGATGTTGGAAGAACTATATTGGTCAAATTTGCTCATGTTGTTTGTTCAACCTTGATTTGTCTCAAGGCATTTGACGACACTTAGGCGTGCATGGTTAAACCTCGTGAAGTAACTAATTTGTCTATTCCATAATTTTTTTTTTGTGTTTAATTAATGTTTTTTATTTATGTTGATGCACTGTCGTTGTTGATGTATTACGCAATAGAAATTGACTTGATTTAACCGGATATTTATATTCATTATATTTGTTTGGTTTCTTGAATCCGAACACTTCAATAATATGCACCAGATTCTAAAATTCAAATGATAGTTTTAGATTATCAAATCAGAAGTATTTTAAAAAAATTGGGAGGGGGATTTAACATTCTATTGGTGCATGTACTATCCAATTTAGTGAGGTAAGCATTAAATGGACTTAAAAGTTTTATTCCTTCTTCACTTCAGGTGGATGGAGTATTATTAGACATCAAAGAGTTCTGTAAGAATTTTGTTCTTGAAACAGGTTTAACCAAAAAACAAAGAAAATACACCCTTGCTTCCTCTACTAGTTTAATAAGTGAATGTGTGTCTTCAATACCAATCTACATTGCCTTGGTATAAATTGATACTGTTAATACTCTCTTCATCTCACTCTATTGCTTAAGCATTACTGCCACATGTAGGAAACACCTAGCAATTGGAACATTAGTTCAAGAAATGGATTCTTTGACTGTATTTGTCCTGTTTAGTTTTGTGATCAAGTTTAAAGATGGACTTTTTTTTTCTGCTACGGTATCTTCTGTATTTCATTAAACTATATGCAAATTCTCCTAACTCTACATATGCAAAAGCCAGTAGCAATGTTGGTGTGAACTATGGTGTGTGCTTGGAAACAATCTACCATCTCCTTATTGGTCTATTGAGTTACTAACAAGGATCAAAGCCGGCCTTGTGATAGTACCAATGCTTAAGTTCTAAGACAGAACCAATTCGTTTTTCTTCATTGATATATACCCATATTTCCCATGGTCACAAGATCCCAACAAATATTTACCCTTAGTGGCTTAATCTACATAAACTTGTTAGACCAACTACGCGGTATTCAGGGGAAATTTCACCACAATAAACCCTGGTAGTGGCTTAATCTACAGAAACTTGTTAGACCAAATGCTTGACCCAGTTATCTATATCATGTCAAAACTCGGCTACACTGACATCCAACTCTTAATACCAGAAACAAGATGGCCAAACTCCGGTGACGTGGAAGAACTAGGCGCAAACACTATCAACAAAGCCTTATACAATTGTAATTATCCAAGAATGACAGCAAGATCGCCCATAAGAACATCCACTAACACCAAGTGCATCCCAACCTACATCTTTTCACTATTGACGAAAATCAAAAACCAGGGCCCAGAACAGAACGAAACAGGGTTTTGGACCATTAACAATTCCAAAGATCATAAGCAATTATAGATCAAAAATAAAAAAATAGGAGATACAGATATTTATTAATCTTAGAATAATTAAAGTATTTATTACGGTTACATTTATTTATTATTGATCTAGAATTTCAGAATATCATCAAGAACTTGTAAGCAAATTTCAGAAAATTAATAAATTTAATCGAACAATAGTTGAAAAAAAACACGATTCATTCGATTGATATAAGACGCTAAGCACAATTACAATACTACAAGATTTGAAATAGAAACCAACGGTTTGTGATTAACTACACATTAAAAATATCTACGCAAACCCTAAGAACAAGAATTCAACAAGATCAAGCACGCTCGCCTCTAATACGCCTTGCAAGCTGGATATCCTTAGGCATGATAGTCACACGCTTAGCGTGAATGGCGCAGAGGTTAGTATCCTCAAAGAGACCAACAAGATATGCCTCAGCCGCTTCCTGAAGTGCAGACACGGCGGAGCTCTGGAAACGGAGGTCAGTCTTGAAATCTTGAGCGATCTCACGAACAAGGCGTTGGAAAGGAAGCTTGCGGATCAACAGCTCAGTGCTCTTTTGGTACTTGCGGATCTCACGGAGAGCAACGGTTCCTGGCCTGAAACGATGTGGCTTCTTCACTCCTCCGGTAGCAGGAGCAGACTTGCGAGCGGCTTTGGTTGCCAGTTGCTTCCTTGGGGCCTTGCCGCCGGTGGACTTGCGAGCGGTTTGCTTGGTACGTGCCATTGGAAGATAACAGAAAACGGTTACTAAGAGATTATAACTTGAGGCTTGTTTTCTGTTATGCTTTGAGTGTGATGATTTTGGATGAAGAAACTAACTGGTTTAATATATAGAGATGATTTTGTGCGGGTTTTGAAATTGTGAGGGAGGTGAATTGGTTATGATTGTGGCCATTGATTTTGGTCTGATAATCGACGGATGATAATTATTTCTATAGTTGAGCACGCGGATTAGTGACGTGGCATGTCGAGGAGTTTGGTGCGCGTGATGGAAGTCGTTGATCTGATAGTGATGAAAGGTTGAGATTGAATCTGATAGCGTGACACGGATCGATAGATTTTTGGTGAGGGAAAACGAAAATGAAAATATAGGAAGGAAAATTCATCTTTTGGCGGGTTCTGAAAATGGGTCTTATGAAATTGAAATTCCATTGGGCTATGAAGTTTAAACTCCTTTTCTACAAAGTGTCCTAACCATTTTTCTAAAACTTTACTAACTATAGAGTAAATCATCTTTTTGTTGAGCATAATATTGTTATATTTATCAAAAAACAATTAATGTTCTTGAAAAAAATAGTAATTAGGGGGCGTTTGTTTCATTGAAAAATTATTCTCAAGTAGGTTAAAATATTTTTCATTCTTATATTTGTTTCATGTTTTGATAAATTATGTCTAAGAACTTTTTATTCCCAAAAACTTATTTTACACATAATATTGTCCATTTCTATTCCCATGTTATGGGATGGGAATCATACATTTCCATGGGAATAAGAAGTAATCATCCATAACTTCTCTTTCACAAGCATTTTAATTCATTTATTTTTTATTTTAAAAATTAAATATATTTCATAAACATTCCCAAAAAATTATATTACTCACCAAACACATAAATGGGAATAAAATTTCCATTAATAATATTCCCAGGAAATATTCCAAGGATTATAATTTTAATCCTTGAAACAATCACACCCATAATGTTATTATAATTTTATGGTGACAAAAAATAGTTATTTTTTAAATTAATTTTAAGATTTAATGCTTTTTTTTATATTTGAATGAGTTATGCTTCTTTTTTTTAAGAAAATACAACTTTTTAATCCAGAAAAATAATGAATACAAAGTCGATTCAATGGATTCAGGCAAGCCAATTCAGCTTTCTAACAGGATTCAGTATAACAGCCATATCAAACTAAGTAATATTGAGTGTTTATCCTAACGTGATTTCAGAGATGCTTATATAGGTTATATCTAACGACAACACTAGTTTTAATGCTTGTAGTGTTATCAGGAACCATATTTGCTTTGTTGAATATCTGCTCATCATCGAAACCCCTTCTCCGCGTACTGCCGCTCGTGAGTAACCACCGCCCAGCGCCGCTTTTCAGTTTGTGTTGACCTCTCCAGAACCACCAACCTCTCTTGCGGCCATTGTTCACTTTCATCCTATCCGCCTATAACATGTCTTCCTCATCTAACGATGAAATCAACATGGTGACTCCTCCCAATTTGGAAACCCAAACACCACCTCCCTCATCCTCTGCCAAACCAAAGTTTCATCCCTCTCTCGATGTGTCCAACGTTAGAAATAATATTCATATTGTTCTTGACACGGAAATTGATTGTTATGGCATCTTGGCTGAGCTGTTTCAGATTCATGTCCACTCTCATCAGGTCCTGCATCATATTGTGTCTTCAGATAACAAGACTCCACCACCTGTCACTGACCCCACTTATGACCATTGGGCCACCTTAGATGTAATTGTTCTTAAGTGGATCTATTACACTATTTTGGTTGACTTACAAACCACCATCATAAAACCTGACTCAATGGCTTTGGCTACTTGGACGCATTTGGCTAACATCTTCCAGGATAACTAGAATGCTTGCGTTGTCACTCTTTAATAGAAATTATCTGGTATTCACGTGGAGAGTTTTCAAAATGTCTATGCATTTGTAGAAGTTTAAAGACACTTTATGACCAGTTACAGGATATCGGTGCTCCTGTGGGCAATCATTGTTTGGTCCTTCAACTCATCTCAAGTCTTACTGATGTCTACTGAGATGTTTCCTCCTTGATTTGACTGATTAATTTGCTTCCCCCTTTCATCAAGCTTGTTCCATGCTCATGTAGCAAGAAGTTGGTTTAGCTAAGATAACGCCCCTAAGTTTCCTACTACTTATCTTACCACCCAACCGCGTCCTTCTGACGACTCATCCTAGAGCACCAATCGTCGCTCTAGAAACCGCTCTTGTTCTCATAACAATTAGAACCAGTGTGGTAATCATTGTAACCATAGTGGTCCTCCTGGTGTTAGCATACATTGTTTTCCTTCTTTGCAAAAGAAACATCCACGTTAGCAGTATCCCCTTACTAGTAATAGGATTGGACTCCACCATCATGGGCCATGCCTCCGTGTTTGTATCCTATTTCTTAGTAGACTCGCCCTTCTGCTCCTCCATATCGAAAAGGCATTTGGGCTAGCCTCCTCAGAGTTACATTGTCACAGCTTCATCAACACCCATTGATATCGCAACTGTTTGCACACCATGTCTCTTACTCCTCCAGACGGCATGTGGTATATGGAAACACGTGCCTCTTCCCACATAGTGACGTCACAAGATAATCTCTCGTCTTATTATAATTTGAGTCACTTAAATAAAAAAAATTTTGTTGGTAGCAGAAAAGATATTTCAATTCAGGATTCTAGACACATAACCCTATCCACCTGCCATAAACACAGGTCATTTTGATTTTGGTGCGACAACTCACTAATGAAAATAATGTTTTGATCGCTTTGGCTTTTCGGTCAATGACTTTCAGACAAGGGTTCCACTCATGAGATGTGCTGGCCTTATCGATCTCTATCTACCTACTAATTCCTATCCTTTTGTCGGTCTTGCTTACATTCTTTTGCACAGTCATATAGGACATCCCAGTTCTTCAGCTTTGCAGTCTTTTCATAGCAAAAAGTTCATTAGTTATGAACAATTGAATTCTAGGACAGTTTACACTTCTTGTGTGTTTGGCAAACATGTTAGGTTGCCTTTTGTTTCATCCAATAATGTTTATGTGATGCTCTTTGATATTTTACATAGTGACTTATGGACCTCCTTAGTTTTGAGTTCTCCTGGCCATCATTATTGTGTTTTATTTTTGGATGAGTTTTTTTATTTTTTGTGGACGTTTTCTCTAACAAATAAATCTCAAATTTTTGAAATGTTCACTTGTATCTCAAATCAAATTCGGACACAATATGGTAATGGGCGAGAATATAACAATTTATCTTTTCATAATCATTGTGTTTCTAATGGTCTCATTTTTCGCTTCTCTTGCCGTCACACTTCATCACAAAATGACAAGGCAAAACAAAAAATACGCACCATTAACAACATGATTCATTCTCTTCTTGCTCGTGCTTTCGTTCCTCCCTCATTTTGGCATCATGCATTACATATATCCTTAACACTCTTTCCTAGAAAACTATGTCTAATATCCCTCCTACTCAACTTCTATATCATTGTGATCCATTGTTTCCATCCATTATCATTAACAAATTACAACCCCGATCGACTTCGTGTATTTTCATTGAGTATCCCCTTAATCACAGAGGTTTAAAATGTTTTGATTTGTCTCACAAAAAATCATCATCTCGCAGTTTGTCATCTTTGATGGGACTCAGTTTTCCTTTGCTCGCCTGTCCTTCACACCTTCCCTTACATCTTTAACACACTTCAATTCACTTGGCCCAAATCCTGTATCTTTTTTAATCTTCCCTTAGCAAGTCTATATATAGTTTTTTTTCACCCTTCCTTGGTTCCTAAAGATTGATATAATTTGTCAAAAGCTTGAGTTCTTTCTTCACTCACCACTTCTCGGTCTCTTTAGTAGTTTTCTTATACTTTTCTCATGTTTCAGCATTTTTACATTTAGATCATTTTTTAAAAAATTCTTTTTTAATTTAACTTTATTTTGAACATTTTTCGTTCCACCACCACGATTTTTTACCCCTAAGTCCAAAACGTTTTGATTTCCTCAATGTATCTTTAGCCGCTTTTCTAATCTCTTGGGTCATCATATTTCACGTATCATTTGCATTTTCTTGTGTTTATCTAAACTCTCCCTCCAAGATCTTGTGTTGGAAACTATCTTGTGTTTCCCCCTTCAAATGTCACCCGAGACTTGTTGCGCTCCCATGTGACTTCTTCTCCTTGCTTTCTACTTTACTCTTATATCCATAACCAATACTTTATGTTGGATAGCCATGCTCTCTCCCATTATAACTTTACACTTCAAGTAAATCTTTCTATCAGAATTCCAAATAAGAAAGAAATATATTTGAGAACATGTCACCCCACTTTTATATGTGATAAAATGCTCATCTCTTTTCCTAAAATAGGTATTTGCTAAAGCCGAAGAAAACTCAAAGATGAATTTACCTTCCGCATTCACCTCTCCTAGACCATATCCCACATGCACGCTCTCAAAACCTTTTGCTACGCTCCCTACATAACCATAAACATCTCCTCTTGAAAAAAACTTCTCCCTTTGGGATATATCCTGAAGTAATCCTTCTAAATCCTCCTAAAATCGTACTCCCTCTGTCCCAAATTATAAGAGAAAAAAACAAAATTCCGTTTATTAAGAAAATTAAAAACACTATCATTTGACTTATGTTTTTTTTGAAATAAAGTGTTTTGGAAGATGTAAAAAAAAATTCTAATTTGTTGTTGGTTATAGAAATGATAAGAGAGAATGTAAGTTAAATGCAATTTGCATTTAATTTTACCTTGAAAGAAATGAAAGATGATTTTTTTCTCTTATATTTTGGGACAAGAAAAATGCTTTTTTTCTCTTATATTTTGGGACGGAGGGAGTATCTTAAAGTGTTTTGCAAACCCAACCTATGGTGCATGATCACTAATAACATTAAAGGTGTTTTGTTTCACTACAAATTTCAGACTACGGTTCAATCTCCTACTCTTTTCACATACACAATTTCTTTCTTTCACTCCTTGTCAACAATAGCCCCACCCCCATTTCTTGATCTAACTATTTTGGTGTACTAAATCTTAAATCGCAAGCTTTTTTAATTCTTTCACTTTTTTCCCTTGTCCACTTAGTTTCTTGTAGGCTCGTTAAATTGATTATCTGCCAAACCATATTGTCCACTATTTCCATAGATTTTCTAGTAAATGTGCCAATATTTCATGATCCAAAATGAATCTTACACTCATGAACTAACTTCTTTCCTCACACTTGTTCACTAAAATGTAAGAACCATTGTTTATTTTTCACTACATCCAAGTGGCAATGCAGCGGCCCTTACTCTATCGATATTGTACTCGACCATACAACGCGTTGCTTCCGGATAATAGCTTTGCATTCAGATTATTTCATAGTTAACAAGAAAAAAAAAATCGCCGATTTTGCATCAATACCTACTCCAAAGAACAATATGCCATACAGAGGAAAGGCCTGGTGTGTGGCAGGGGAAGGAGAAAATGATAAAGAATTGTAAGAATGCTCTGCAATGCAACAAACATTAGTTGTAACTCAGATTCACCAGGAAATGAATGCTCTGAACCAGTTTCAGTCACTGAACATGCGAGATACGTCTTTAGCACCTATCGGGCTAAGTTCAATAGTAAAATAGCAACTTGCAATTTCAATGGCCTTGCAACAAAAACAACAAAAGACACAGTATGTTTCCACTTTTCTCTTGTGAAAAACTTGATACAAGTTAATAAGTTAATTATGATTCTTTTTATAAACAGAGTAGTAGTTATACTAAACAATTTAACCTGTATCTTTGGTTAATTAACTAGTTTATAGATAACAAATGGAACTTAAACACAATACAGACTTCAAAAACCAAATAAGTATATAGAATTAAGTTTGTTGCTACATTTCAATTCATAACTTAATGGAACTGTTATTGATACAGGTCTTTCTTCTAGCAAATTCTCAGGCGTAATTAGATAAAAAATATTGGTATATCAATTCAAGGATTCTTAAGGGTATTACAAAATTTAACATTCCAATAGCAATGTTCTATGTACGATAACATTGACTTCATTGTATCAATCAATCAATATATATTTTCAATAAAGATTATTATAACAGAAGTGAATAAAAAATAGTATAGAGCAATTATCATTCCGAAAACGTAACAAATTGACATAAAATTTCAGCAAAGATTAGATTTCTTTAAACAATAGTTGAACATATCAGATTCATTCAATTGATAAAGCGTTCAGAACAATTACAAGATTAGGCCTAAAGAAAATGAAACCACGGTTTGTGATTAACTACATGTCGATAATATCTACACAAACCCTAAAATCAAGAATTCAACAAAATCAAGCACGTTCGCCTCTAATACGCCTAGCAAGCTGGATATCCTTTGGCATGATGGTAACACGCTTAGCGTGAATTGCGCAGAGGTTGGTGTCCTCAAAGAGCCCAACAAGATAAGCCTCAGCCGCTTCCTGAAGTGCAGACACGGCGGAGCTCTGGAAACGGAGATCAGTCTTGAAATCCTGAGCGATCTCACGAACAAGACGCTGGAACGGAAGCTTGCGGATCAAAAGCTCAGTGCTCTTCTGGTACTTACGGATCTCACGGAGAGCGACGGTTCCTGGCCTGAAACGATGTGGCTTCTTCACTCCACCGGTGGCCGGAGCGGACTTGCGAGCGGCTTTGGTTGCCAGTTGCTTCCTTGGGGCTTTGCCACCGGTGGACTTGCGAGCGGTTTGCTTGGTACGTGCCATTGTAAAGCAACAGAAAACGGTTACTAACAGATGATAACTGGAGATTTGTTGTTTGTTTTGCTTTGAGAGTGATGATTTCGATAGGGAGAAATTGGTTTGTTATATAGTGGTGATTTTGTGCGGGGTTTGTAATTGAGAGGGTGAATTAGTTATGATTGTGGCCGTTGATTCAGATTGGATAATCGACGGATGGTGTTTGTTTGAGTAGTTGAGCACGCGGATCAGTGACGTGGCATGTAGAAGAGTTTGGAGTGTGTGATGGTGATCGTTGATCTGGTAATGATGAAAGGTTGAGATTGAGTTTGAGAGAGTGACGCGGATCGAAAGATTTTTGGTGGGGGGAAATGAAAATGAGAATACTATAGGAAGGAAAATTCATCTTCTCGCGGGTTTAGTGTTCTTTTATTTGGGCAGGTTTTTAAAATGGGCCTTGTGAATTGAAATTCCAAGAAAATTATACCCCGTACCCCTACATTTATCCCAATACCCCTACAATTTTAAAAAAATCTCAATTTTGTCCTTATTAAATTTTTAACTTTTCTTTTTTATTTTTTTTTTCAATTTTATTGAACCGGATATTTCAGGGGTGGGTGTTCCGGTTCCTTTTTTTTTTTCAATTTTACTGAACCGGATATCCCAGGGGTGGGTGTTCCGGTTCCTTTTTTTTTCAATTTTATTGAACCGGATATCCCAGGGGTGGGTGTTCCGGTTCCTTTGTTTTCTCAGATGCACAAATACAAACCATAAACACTTTACAACAACATCCATCCATCAATAATTTTCAAAAATCATGTTTCATCATATTTTATTAACATTCTCCATGAAATATGAAACAATCACAAACCTAACAGAATTAAAACCTTTTAAAACTATAAACAATATACCAAATCACCAAAGAAAAACAAAGATCTATTTGAAGCATTTTCAATTCACATTTGTTTCTTTTGCAGAAGAAGAACCTTGCAGTTTAAACTTCCAGATCTCGATCTCGTTTGATTCCGCACGCAGCAGCTACGAGGAAGCCTTCCCGATGCAACATCCGACCATCATCGACTGTGCAAAATTGAAAAAAAAAAAGAACCGGAACACCCACCCCTGGGATATCCGGTTCAGTAAAATTGAAAAAAAAAAAGGAACCGGAACACCCACCCCTGGAATATCCGGTTCAGTAAAATTGAAAAAAAAAATAAAAAAGAAAAGTTAAAAATTTAATAAGGACAAAATTGAGATTTTTTTAAAATTGTAGGGGTATTGGGATAAATGTAGGGGTACGGGGTATAATTTTCGAAATTCCAAACTATTGGGCTTTGAAGTTTGAAGTTCTTTTTTACAAAATGTCCTAATCATTTTTCTAAACCTTCACTAAGGGTGTGCTTGTTTGCGGTGAATTTAAGACGAGAGAATTTAAGACGAGAGAGTAAATAAGAGAAATTGAGTATTTCTCCTGCTTGGACAATCAAAGAAATAGAAGAGAGAGATAAAACATGGTGGGCCCCATACATTTTAGCTTTCTGTGCAAAAATGAGATGAAATGGAACTGTAGAAGTTATTTGATTTCATATTCTAGACATACCCTTTATCTCATGGTGCTGCATAAATCTAGACCACTAGTTTCAATTTAATGTATAATAATAATTCTTTTTTTGAATGTATTGATAATTAATAATAAAAATTAAAGTATAAATTCAATTAAATTATAAAATAAATGTGTATGAAGTGTATGTAATGATTTACATATATGTATATATTAAAATGTATAGTTAAAATGTAATAATAGTAATTTAAAAAATAAATATGAATTAAGGATATTTTTGTCTTTTCAAAAAATAACCAACTTCTTTCTTTCCTATTTCTTCTTTGTCTCTCTTATACCAAACAATAGTACAAATCTACTCTATTTCTCACATTTTTCTCTCTTCTCATACCCTTTCTCACATTTCTCTTTCTCTTCAATTTCTTCTCACAAACATACCCTAACTATAGAATAAATCATCTTTTCTGCTAAACACAATATTTATTATATTTATCAAAAAATTAATGTTACTATAATTTTACAAATGACAAAATTTAATTTTTAGTGAATTGCTTTTGAGACTTAATTCATTTGTGTTTCCTGTCATTTGAATGAATTATGCTTTATTTTGTAAAAAAAATGTTTTTTTATATTTTAAAATTTAATGAATGTTACCGTTTTTTAATTATTTAGAGTTTTTTTATAGTTATTAATGAGCTGATAGGTTTAAAATGAAAGTAGTTTATGTTATTAGTTATTACTATTTCAATAGCCAGCTTTGAACAGATACAAACCAAGTACTAATTAGATTTATAATGAAGTAATTTATGTTCTTATGTCAGTGTTGTTTATGTACACAATTTTGAACAAATATAAACAGCTATCTCGTTTTTTTATCAGAATGGTATTTTTAAATAGTTGTTGACAGAAATATTGGACATTTTAATAGTAACACAGCAAGACATTAAGAAGATCAAATGCATAATTATGAATTCCACTTCATTTAAGTACATATATAACATAAATAATCTATGCAATAAATTTAAAAAAAAATTGTAAATTAATACATTAAAAACAACAAACCATAAATTCTTCTGTTTCATAGTGTTCTTAACAGCCACATCAAGTTCTCCTAATTCTTATTTTATATATCGATTATTACTTTTTGATTCAACTATTCATTCATACTGAACTCGTTAAAGCTCTGATCTTCATTTGCTTTTGTTAAAAATTTTAAAAAAAAAATTGCTTAATCGTATATGTCCTTGTCGTCTTCTGCTTATCATAGAACCAATCAAAATAACCCTCCACAGTTTGAGTATATCCCTATATAAATAAAAAAAATCACCTACAATCCTAAGTTATAAAGAGAAAGAACGTGGGAGTTTACCACATTGTTTTAGAATGGAAGAAAAACACGCTTAACTATTGTACTCTTCAATTGGGATGAGATTCAATGAATGATGTATTACGAGGAGAAAGAGTGTGATTAAAACGAATTTGTGGAGAAGATGAAGAGAAATGGAATGTAGGTGGATGATATGATGATTACAAAGAGAAAGAGAATTGAAGTTCATGACCTAATTTAATTTAGGGATGAAAACATACGTATGAAAAAGATGTCAGAAAGAAACGATGAAAATGATAATATATATGTAATAACTCAATTCTCCGACATCGGTAATTATCATTTAAATTGGTTAAATGGTAATTAGAAGACTTTTGGCCCAAGATATATATATATATATATATATATATATATATATATATATATATATATATATATATATATATATATATATATATATATATATATATATATATATTTATATATATATATATAGGGGACGACTCAAGTGAGAACACTTGGTTATTATGAGAAATGAGAACAATGAATCACGACCATTAAATTTGATTTTAATGGACTGGATTGGTTTCTCTTTCTAAGATCCTTAATATTTAATGGACTGGATCCTAGAAAGAGAAACCAATCCAGTCCATTAAAATCAAATTTAATGGCCGTGATTCATTGTTCTCATTTCTCATAATAACCAAGTGTTCTCACTTGAGTCGTCCCCTATATATATATATATATATATATATATATATATATATATATATATATATATATATATATATATATATATATATATATATATATATATCATAAGACCTAGTTAGAATTCAACTAAGTGACATCTTGGTAATTACCACTTAGTTGGATGGCAAATGTGTCATTTAACATGATTGCATGTGTCCATAAGGTCTTGTTTGGTAGAGATAGCATGTGAGCTCATTACAAATTAGATTAGATGCATAAGGAGAATGAATGGGAGGCTTATGAGCAAGAAAGAGAGGAAGGAAGTCACATCCATCATCTTCATGCTCCATTTTCATATTCTTGGGACAGCTTCCACTAAAAAGGTAATAACTCTCTGCTCGTAACTCCGATTAAAACGATTTTGAACTTTTCAGAAAGCTCACGAAATTCTCTACAATTTGCATATAAGATTAGCCTTGTACATGTTTGCGATCAGAGAGATAATTAGGTTTGAAGTTAGGGGTCTGAAGCTGATTTTAGTATACGAGTTCCTTGAGCAGCCTTTATTCATCAAGCCATAGCTTTTTACTCGTAGCTCCAATTCAGGTCATTCTTGAAGTTTTGGATTCAACACGAATTTTATTTCGATTTGATATATGATTTCATACTCATAACTTCTATATTAGTGGAGAAAAATGAGTTTGAAGATTGGTGATTGATGCTGAAAATAGGTTTAAAGTGGAATACGGGTTTGATGAATTTGGAGTTGGAGTTCTTGTCAAGTTAGGAGCTCAATTGCAGCATGTTCATCTTCCAAATCTGCATTGATGCAAGGTGAGTTCCATAAATAGGAACTTGGGGTAAGATATTTGGGAATAACTTGCATGTTGGGTTTAGAAGGAGAATAATGCTTTCATGTTGATCCATTGGATGAATGTGTGTTTTTGTAATGAATTGCATGTTGTTAATATGTATGTGTGTAACACATTTTCTGCTAATAACTTATAATGCATGTTGTTGATATGTTGGAAATGTTTGGAATAGAAAAGAATTGGAGTTAAAAGCTTTAAAATGCAGAATTTAGGGTTCTGTCAATGAAGTAACCGGTTACTTGGATGAAGTAACCAGTTACCTGGGAGCGGAAAGTGAAAAAAATGGATTATGGGCTGAAGTAACTGGTTACTTGAATGAAGTAACTCGTTATTCTACATGTTGAGCTGAATTTTCAGAATTCAAAAATTCATAACTTTTGTTCTGTATGTCCATTTGACGCGCAGTACATATCATTGAAAAGCTAATAAGATGTACTATCTAGGAAAATCATCCTCGTTATCAAAATGTCGTTCTTCGACACATCTAACACCCTTTAAGACAGAATGTTGTGAATAAATTTTTGTGTGACTATTTCCCCGAAAGTTGTTCCGTTCCGAATAGGGAACCGAATGCCTCCTTAGTCGTATGAGACTTGTTTATATTGCATTTGAACATGCTATATTGTATATGATCATGAATGTGATATTTCTCAATATGTGAATTATTGATGGGTGCATTATGTTGAATTTTATATTATGATCATGTCATGCTTTCCGTTGTTCCGGTTGAACATTCGGAAGTTGTGTGCCTGTGTGGCTTGATGATGTGATTGATATATGCTTGAATCGAAGTAGACCTAGGCTATTATGGGGTAAAGCGCTCATATCAGTATTACCGATGCGGTGACTAGGGGTGTGACCTCCAGTGGAAAAACATAGGCATCTCGGTAAGTCATACACACCTGAGCTACCATTGCAATGTGTGACCGGGTCTGAAAAGACGTTTCTGCCATGGATAAAACATTGGCGTGCTTGGTATGGCGAGGGGTGTGACCTCCAGTGGAAAAACATTGGCATCTCGGTAAGTCATACACACCTGAGCTACCATTGCAATGTGCGAGCGGGTCTGAAAAGACGTTTCTACCGTGGATAAAACATTGGTGTGCTTGGTATGGCGAGGGCGTAGTGCCATGTAGGTTACATCATGTCGGATAACTCTTATCTAGTGGTGCCACATAGGCAATGCCACTAGGCTTTCACCCAATGGGCTTGTGTAGTCATTATGGCGTATTTGCATTGGCGGTTAACACATCTGCGTATAGATGATTGATGGGGTTGTGACGCCACTTAGGCAAGGTCACTATGGGAAAACCCGTCGCGGATGGAATTCTATGTAGGAATGATCAGTGCATTTTAATGCACGTTCTCCTATGTCTGTTCTTAAGCATTTCTTTGATTTTCTTTGTTTACTTTTATGTTTGATAATGTTTTTCTAATTTAGTTTATTTTTGGTTTAATTTGATTTTCGCACTTTATTTTCAGCATTAGTAGTCTGCACTAAAATGATCATAACTGGAGCTCCGGGAATCTGATTGAGGTGTTCTAATAATCGACGGAAAGCTAAGAGAAAGAGCTACAACTTTTGTGTTGGAGTCAAAGTTAGATTCGGAGTGTATATTTCCCAGAATTTCGTTTGAAGCTACATCATTAGTTTTATTTAGTTTTGGGTCGTTAGTTTTGGGCCTGGGTTATGTTTGTTTGACCCAGCTGGGTTATTACCCGAATTATTGTTTCTCCCATTTACCTAGGGCTGACCGCTAATGTTCATTGTTACGTTTTTACTATTCACGAAATTATGAGGCAAGCTTGTACGAATTCCATGGAGAACTAATTCCTTTGAGACAATTTGTTGTATTCAGGTTCCGACCTTGAGGTTATTATAATTATAATTCAGTTTTATTCCTTTCAATATTAATCTATGTCTCTTGTTTGATTAATTCGATTTGCATAGACTATATTGATTTAATTTGATTGGTTGTATGATCCTAACTATAGTCACGTTATCGTTTGCTTAATTCGTTATCGTGTCCGTTTAATTCATGTTTGCTTAATTCATGAAACTTAATCTCGTTTGCTTAATTCGGATAATAGGAACATACAAATTATACTATCAATTGCGCTTGTCAATGGATATTATAATCGAATAGGAATAGACAATCCGCTTAGGAGGTTGGAATTACAATAATCAATGATAGATAAGAACCGAATCGGCAAATTGTCGTTTCAGCTTATTTTATAATCACTTAATTTAATCGCTTATTTTGTCTAAAATTCCTAAATTGAATCTTAAAACCCCCCAATCGGAACTTCAATTGGTTGATAATATTACAAGAATCCTTGTGAGAACGATATCCGAGTTGTCGTTACCGTTACACTATATTTTCAAAAGTTACTCGTTTTTGATCTGTGCGCGACATCGGATCAAGGAATGGTTTGTTTTATCTAGCGGTGTGCATGTGAAAGTCTTTTGACGCGTAGGCACAAGGGATAACACATCGAGGGTGTGGTATAGCGTAGCCTAAGTAGAAAGGTAGAACTTACTTCTGGATTCCTCGTACATGGGTACGGGTCTACATACTTGTTTGTGTGGCTTGAGGATAGTTTCCGATAGCAGAAAGGCGGGTAACCCCAGAAGACTTGACCTCGAGGGTCGCACCAGATAGGAGGCAAACAGGTAAACCCGGAAGATCTATTCTGGAGGAAACTGGTACTCATGGTTGTTTGTTTATCTCATTGGTTAGTCAAGGGACTTCCAATGTGGATTGTATCCTTGTTGTGTGTTTGTACCAGGCAGTGAGGAAAAACCTCAGAGCCATGGTGGATCCGTTTGTTTGCATGCACCTTGTAGTACCGAGTGAACCCGTAAGATAGGAGAACTCACTGAGATTTAGTAATCTCACCCCAATCCTCTTGTTATTTTTCATGAACAGGGTAGAAGTAGAAAAATTGTTAGATGGTTCACATTGAAGACTATGGACAAGTAGATCGCAGGATGACCTCATCAGATTATATATTTCCGCTGTGTGTTATTATTGACATGCTAATTGTATTTATTTTGTTGAAGAATGTAATTGTATATGATTTTTAATTCTTGTTATTTTGCCCGCTTATGCATGTTTCTTGTACCATTTTAGCATCACTACATATTATTCTAGACGTATATGTACGGGGTGTTACAATATACGCCAACTAAAATGTCACATAGACCAAATTAAACCTCACTTGAGAAAATTATACAGTAAAAAGAAATGTAACTCTTATTAATAAATTTATGGACTAAAATGGTTTTTTCAAAGTTATGAAAGAGAAATAAACTTTGAATCAAAATATGAAACAAAAAAAAAAACATTACACTTGTTTTTAAAAGACCCGAACGAGACTTTACTCATTATTTTAACAATTAAGATTTGTGTGTGCGTGTGTGGTCTAGCGGTGAATCGCTTGGGTCTTGAGAGTGTGTTCCTCTCAAAATCTCAAGTTCGAAACCCGCTAGGTTCAAATTGCTTATTAAAAATAAAATAAAAAACAATTAAGATTTGCTTGTGCTAGACGTTTCATGAAAAAACTTGAGAGTGCTAATGTTGTCCACGAGTTAGTTGTTGAGTATAGGTGGGTGATCCAAAAATGTTAATTAAATATTTATAGCCTATAGGGTCCCCATTCCTTCTCTTGAAGTTAAAAAGAAATTATATTAATTCGACCTTTTTTTGTTGAAATTTTGTTTTTACTGATCTAAGTAAAGTTGCGACGCATTCAATAAATTTTATAATGGCAAAGTGTGATGACATCAGTTGAGACTTGAGAAAATATGTTATAAAATTTGCTATTTATCATCTCAAACTTAAAAAGTCCACCTTCTTTTATTTAAAAAATTAGTATTTGTTTGTCATGAATTCACTTTCATTTCCTCAAGCATACAAGAATACGCGAGCTATTAACTTCGTGTCAATTTTTGAGAGGCTCAAACAAGTTTATTTGTTAAAAATTATTAGAAATTTAAATAGTCATCAAAATGTTGTTTAGTTGATTAATTTATTCGTGTTATTTTGATATTTAAATCTCTACAACAATTATTATAGTTTTGTTAAAAATAAAGATTATAGAGAGAAAAATAAAAAATAAAAAAGCAATAATTTTTTTATGAAGTATTGTCAGAGTTCAACTTGGTTAAAAAGTAATTGTCAATTTTATTACTCTATGTTGTTTTAATTTATATTTAATAAGTAAAAATTATTGTTAAAATAAATTAATTTCTATTAGACAATGATTTGTAAAAGAAACTTTAGACTATAGAATTTATTTGGATGATAATTTAGAATATATAATTTTAATAGGTCTCTTTCGAATTTTTTTTTAATAAAATTGGATTTTTATTACTTTTAGTAGATATTTAAGTGGAAAAAAATTGGAATAACCAAATTTTTTGAATTAATTACCTAAATAATCATGTTTTCTATTTATTTACCTTAATGACCATGTTTGAAAACTGGTTATAATGTAGGCGTCATTCCATATGGCTTCTACGTACCTTTTTTTCTATATACACGCCATCTTAGGTGGCGCCTATGTACAAGTGAAAAGCAAGACGCCATCCCATGTGACTCTTATGTGTAATTTTTCTGAAAATGAGTCATATTTAACCCTCTTGCAGAGGAGAGTATTTATAATGAGCCGCCAATGCTTGGCTTATAGTGTTCGTTATGGGCTGAGGGTCCAGGCCCATAATGGATAGCTGCCAAGATTCTCACGTGAAATTAGGGATGAGCAGCTCGTGCTCATCGTCCTGGGTGAACTGCCCCACAATCCCCAGATCATGGATGGACTTGCCCGTTACGAAGGGCGAGACATTTTGCCGGTCGTGCGAAGAGTGAGGGTGTAGTTGGTGACGTGTCCTCGGGTGATGAGAAACATGTTAGTGACTCCGCCACAGGCCTAGTACATAGCAAGTAGTATCGTTTTTTTGTTAATTTTTAATGTTATTTAAAAAAACACATAGAAGTCATCACATATGGTTCATTTTCAAAAAAAATTGCACATAGAAGTCACATGGGGTGGCGCCTTGCTTTTCACTTGTACATAGGTGCCACCTGGGGTGGCGTGTACATAGAAAAAAGGTACACAGGAGCCACATGGGATGGCGCCTACACTATAACCAGTTTCTAAACATGGTCATTTTGGTAAATAAATGGAAAACATGATTATTTGGGTAATTAATTCGAAAAACTTGGTTATTCTAAAAAAAATCTATTTATGTTGGGTTTGTTACATTTGTTGTTCCCTTATTGGGCCATCAATTCATTTTTTTTAATATTTTTTTTTACTAGATTATGGGACATGTAGTTCTATTCTCTCTTAACAATATTTGCTCTTTCCATAACATCTCTAATGGTGCAATTTATTTTCGGTTCTCCGTGGGATTCATTAAACCACATCATCTTAAAGTAACTCATCTAATTTTAAATTCAACAATGCAATTTTAAAAAATTGATATTGGGTCCACAATTTTACCGCATATATTAATATTTTATTTAAATAAAGTGTTAAAAATATTTTTTTTAAAAAACTATTCAACAATGGCCTATTTTAAAATTTATTATTAATTTGATGAAAAGTTGGTTTTATCATCGCTGCATTGTAAAGCAACAGTTGGCCAAAGTGACTCACTCCAATGGCTCTCAACATTACTTATATGTTTGTCATCCTGGAGATCTGCTCAAAAAACAGCCGCTGAAGATACTCTTAATGGTAAAAAATCACCCTTATGAAACTCAAAAATATCTTTGGTGTAGTTTAAAATTTAATTTTCAGACGCCTCTAATACACACCAAAACACTTCATAAGTGGGACACCTTCATTTTGGCAAAGGATCGATGGAATGGTGAATTCAGAAGTTAATTTTTGGACTAACTCCTGAACATATTTTGAACACATGATAGTGTGTTTATTTCACAACTTAGTAGAGAATTTAAATGTTAAGTTTTTGACTAACCCTCAAGACAATAAGTTTCCCTCCTATGCAATAAGCTTGTTATAAGTTTGACATATTTTAATAAACCTTATATTTTAAGTAATTTATACAAAGTATGCATAATTGTTAAAGTAGTGAGGTGTATGAGGTGCCTCCTGAAAAAACATCAGGAACGACAGTAACAAGTTCAACAGGCTGGACTCAGAAACACGATACTTCTACATCAAATGAAGTGGCATCAACGATGCTGATGCATGTTAGGTCACTATATTATGTCTCAATCTTTCTTAGTTGTCAAATAGTTTATCTTTAATTAAAACAAAAAAAATATCATAATCAAAGAAGTCAATCTCATGAGACAGAACATGCAAAATCAATTAAACTATGCATATGAGGAAAGTCCAGAAGTTAACTTCGTAATTCGAAAGTTAACTTTTATACCAGACAAAACCAAAAGAATATAAAATTGGTTATATTTTGGGTGTGTCCGTACTTTAAATTCCAAATTTTATGGGTATTATTAGTTTTTCACTATGATGGATGAGCACCACTAAGGTTGCGAAGAATAACGCCCTAACAAATAGATGAACTCAGTGTTTATTTAGACCCATTAGAGTTATGTTGATTTTGGAGTCTACCCGGATAATATGAGTTTGATCCTTTTTTTTGTCATTTTTGTGATTCTCGTACTCCTTAGAATTTATTTCCATGTTCTTCAGTCAGAACCTATCGTCTTTCTCCTTCATCACCATATTCGCATTGACTTTACAATCAATGAGAATCTTCATATTTATAGCTTTCATCTTTAGCGATACATGAAGAGAATTCTAAATCACTTGACATTCTATTGTAATGTGTCGGTTGAACTAATAAATGAAGGTTTATTGGTGTTTAATTCAATTTTTCACAACAACATTTATTTGTATTTCTCATATTGTACCATTAGATAACTATTTATAAATATAATTTTAAAATTAGTTATGAAAAAATTATTTTTATTTAATAATTTTGTTTGTTTGTTATGATTAAATGATAATATACAAATTATTTACTTACAAACGAATATTTTAATAAGTCGAATTAACACACAAAATAGTGTTAATAGTATGAAATTGTCTTTATTTTTGTTAAATATTAAGACAATAAAATTGAATATCAATATTAATTATATTTTTCTATTTTTGTTGTACTTTGAGTTTTTGTAATAATAGAAAATATTGTATGATTTATATAATGTATTTTTATATTGACCATAAATTAAAAAAAAAAAACTAAGATGGCTTTCACAGAGTTTTAAACTGTATTTTTTTTTATAAAATTACTAAATCATGATTTAGTCCATCATAATCATGTCAACGGGATGAAGTGATATGATGTAAATTATTATTATTATTATATTAATGTTTATATATTTTATAAATGAACCTAAAATTGTTTTTTTATGTAAAAGAAATAGATTCTTCCAGTATGATGGAGCGGTATAATGGAGCATAGATGTATCTGCAAGGGTATTATTCCAACGCTTAAGTTAGTGAGGTTGAAAAGAAGCAATATTGCAAGAGTAAATGAATGAATACATGTTTATGGTGTGTGGTATAACTTATATAAAACAAAAGGTTAAAATCGTTTCACTCGACCTGACGCGAAGTGTGAGAGAATGTCTTATTAGATTTCACGGCTGGTGATAAGTGAGTAGGTAGAACCTAGTGTGCAGCCTTCTGACGAGGGTCCAACAATTCGTATTTCGTCCAAAGGTTTCCTTGATTGGGCAGTTGGGCTATCCTATGACGGGTTCCCCTCAAATCGCTTTTATTCATGAAAATAGGATTGTAAAGCATATTGAGGCTAACTCTTTTAATTGACCTCATAGATCGTCAAACGGGTTCCAAGCAAATCTTTATGTTATGGTTGGAGATGTGGATAATGAGAGTAGTTAACCTTCAAAACACACATATTAAATGCATGTCTCATAAACAAAATGTTTCACGTTTAAAGCTCTCAATATCAAAAAGATATATATTTCTTTAATTTTAAAAATATCTCAACCGCGGACTTACCTGCGAATTTGAAAATTCTTGAGGAGTTACCTACATAAATATCTGCAATATTACCTGTGGATTTGAAAATTCTTGAAGATTTACCTGCAAAAATTTATGCGACATTACCTGCGAATTTAGAGTAATAACAAAACATCCTATAAAATTACAGGATATCATATTCATGACAATTTCAAACCGTCACGAAGTACAACGAAAACAAAATTCAAAGGCATATTCACGACGGTTTTTAACTGCCGCCATTTCTAATTTAAGTCAATTCCAACTTGTCGTGAAGTAAGGCGACGATTGGTGTGATAGTTTTAGCAACCGTTGCGAGGACACGTAATTCTGTGACGGTACTACAATCGTCGTAGATTGTAAATTGCAACGATTTTAACGGTCGTAATCTGTCAAAAATAACCGTCGCAATCTAACAATATTCTTGTAATATATATATATATATATATATATATATATATATATATATATATATATATATATATATATATATATATATATATATATATATATATATATATATATATATATATATATATATATATATATATATATGAGGACGTATCATATGAGAATGACATTTTTATATGAGAACATGAGAATGATTTTAAAATAAATGGTAGAGATTATGTGTCAATTTTTTTTCCTCTCTCCTCCATTATTAAAATAAATGATGAAGGGGAGAAAAAAAAACTTATTATAAAAAAAAAGGAAAGTTATTTTTCTAAAATATTTTAAATTAATAAAAATTTATCAAGATATCATAAAGTAATCAAATAAATTCACAAATACTTATTATAAAAAATAAATTCAAATATTTTATAAATAAAGTTAAGATAGCACAACCAAGAAATAAATCAGAGGAATCAACAAAGTGTGACACAAATAATAGATGTTTGTGCCTCTTAATCATTTAATAAAAACATATTAAAAATATACTTGTTGAGATATGTCAAACTCTTAAATAAATCTATGCTACTTTTGAAATTAGTCTCTACAATCCATACTTTAATTTCAAAAATAAAAAAATTAGAGGATTATTGACAACCTTTAGACCCATAAATAATTGGTCTCATGGTCTAAAAAAGATAAGATTGTAACCATTAATCACCCTCCTCTAAAGTTTTTCAAAATTCCAAAATAAGCATCAAAACAAGAATATGTTTGATAGTGGAAGTGTACTTTATTCCTTCCTTACCCCGATCATCTTTCTCCTATACTCACCTAATAGGCCAATACAAGAATTTCATTTCTATTTCTCTTATTGTTTAGCATGGAAATAAAAAGGAATCACCCTTTTATTTTCCTTTTGTTCAAATGGCCGTGGCCCGTGGCCGTAAGATTCTATACTTTTATTCGATTTTTTTCTCTCACTTTTGAGCCATCAAATAGATCTTGTGAAACAGATGGGAAAAGAGAAAACAAAAAAAATAGTATTTCTCTTTTTTTTTTGTTAACATAATATTTGACACAAATGAAGATTGAAGAAGAAGCTTAGTCATTTATATTCTTCCAATAATATTATTGATTGTCGCGGTTCAATTGATGACCAAATCAATATTCCAAAAATGAGTGATAAATAATAATACGTCTGCATGTTTATCAACAATGAAGATTGACGAAGAAGCTTTGACATTACAAATCATTAAATTAATAACACTTTGAGTTTTATAGTATTATTAATTTTCAAAATGAATAAATTAAACTATGTGAAAAAACTTTATTTAGTCTAGACAACTACCATCTTCCTAAAAACATGGCTTTGAGCATGTAATATGCATTGTCAAATAATGCATGTCTGTTTTAAATCATGTCAGAAAAGTTTATTTCTATCAACCATATTTTAGGGCGCTTTGTTTTGTTTTGTTTTGAAGAATAAAAATGTACTTCTAAAATAAATAGTGACACTTGTGAATATTTTTTTAATTAACTAAATTTTTTTTAAAAATTACACAAATAATCAACATTTCAAAATATTTACGCAAATGACCATTTTTAGTAAAAATTTATACGTTGCCGCCACTACCATTGGCGACTACACTAAAAAAGTCACCAAATCGCCACCACCATTGACAACAACATGTTTGAAAACGACCAAGTCGCTACCCCCTAATGGCGACTACGTTGTTTTATTTTTATTTTTTTTAATTACTCCACTTATTTGACATTGTTTAAATTATTCTATTTAACTAGTATACATTACTTAAATAAAGAATATTAATAAAAAACAACTACCATTTTATATTAATAAGAAAACTACAATTACATTAATCATAATAGGGTCTACGATTACAAATTTGATGGACCTAGTGCGGATGAACCTTGGTACGATTCGCACGACGGAGGTCTAATAACTCGTCTAGATGGCTCACGAGTTGGTAGTGCTACCCTAGTCGTACCCCTATTCCTACGACGCCCGCTTTCCGGTTCCTGATGTATTTGGGTCGATGGCCCTTCAATGTACTTCGGGTCTACAAAATTTGTCAGCCGACCTTGACCTCTAGAATTTCCGCTGTAGGAAAGACGGATGCCCGCAGAGCCCTCAAAGCTTTTGTCTTGGTGGGCGCAGCCTCAAAATATGGTCTCTGGTAGTTGGCAGTCGAATCGGGTTGGTTAAAATACACTGGTTATGGTGGTTTCTTGAAGTCCAATGGTCGTTGGTTGGGTATTATGATGTTTGATGGATGAATGAGTTGTATGACTGGTATTCGTCATGTATGCTTGTGTCGGGGGCAAGTGGTGATCTGGAGGAGCCCGCCACCGGTGTCTTGGCTGTGTTGGAAGCGTTGGTGGTGGGGTTGAGTTTATGGTTGAGCTTGTATTTATAGGCAAAAAAAATTAAACTCAACGTTGTCGTCACTCAAAGTGGCGACTTGCCCTTAAATTCAACGTTGTCGCCACCCTAATTGGCGACGTGGACATAAAATAAGTGTTGTTGCCACCCCAAGTAGCGACTACGTGTATGTTTTCTGAAAAAATGGTCATTTGCGTAAATATTTTGAAAGTTTGGTTATTTATTTAATTTTTTTTAAAAAGTTGGTTAATTAAAAAAAATTGACACTTATTTGTTGGACAGAATTAACGAAAATATATGATCCATATCTCAATTTAATATTTGATAAGATAATAATAATATGATGAGTTAATTAATTATAAAATTTATTTTATTAGATTTTTAAGTTAAAAACTTAATATGAATAAGCTAAATTAAAAATTAATCGGTAGGAGAAAGTGTAATATCGGAAAGATTTCAAGTCCATATAATTTAGAGATAAAGCATTGAAATAAATTATAAAGAGTGATATCCTTTATCTTATAAGTCGGTTTTGTAAGAATGAGTTAGGTCAAACTCTAATATGGTATCAGAGCTAATCGACCGAATCATGGGCCGCTCACTGATTATATTCATGCACCAAACCTCAAAGAGTGTTGAGCGTGAGTGAGTGTATTAGAAAGATTCCAAGTTCCACATTGGTTGAAGATAGAGCATTTAAATAGTTTATATATAGAGTGACACCCTCCATATTACAAGACAATTTTATAAGGATGGTTTAGATCAAAAAGAATTTATATCGAGTGACACCCCTTACCTTATAAGTCGGTTTTGTAAGGATGAGTTAGGTCAAATTCTAATATGCTATCAGAGTCTATCGATCAGACCATGGGCCTTCCATTGATTATATCCATGCACCAGGCCTCAAAGATTATTAGATGTGAGGGGCGTATTGGAAAGATTTCAAGTTCCACATTGGTTGGAGATAGAACATTGAAAGAGTTCATATAGTGTGACACTTCTTACCTTATAAGACAGTTTCGTAAGGATGAGTTAGGTCAAACTCTAATATATAAGAATATAAATTAGAATAGAATGACCTTTTTATACGATTATTTTATTATTTTTCACAACTTTAAATAAGATGAGGGATTATCTTGCGATGAGGTCATGTGAGAAGTGGCGTCAGAGTCCATATACCAAAATTTGTCTAGTTGAGCAAGACTAATGGTGGGAATAGCATTTTCAATGTCAGTTGGGCTTTATGCATTCACAATGAAAGCAACATGTGGTTATGGATGAATAATATCTCCATGTTGGACAATATTGTTAAGCTTATTTTAATTGTAAAATGGGTAAGGACAAGGTAAAATGTTCCAAGAAGTCCATTGCTGACAATGGGTTAACTATTGCCATTATGGGCGATCTTCGTGCCCGTCGTTGTTGTGGTTATTCTTCTTTATGTTGTCGTGATAGTTGATGGGTGAAACAACCCAGTTTTGTGTGTTGTTTGCGGGGTAAGATGGAGGGGTGGGGTCAAAGGTTAATGCAATGGTGTTGGCCACGAACTTTGCCAATGTGGGTGAGGAAGAAGTGCGAGTAACCATTGAAGAATAGTTGAATTTTCAAGTTCTAATATGGACGTCGTCAATGATGTCACCAACGTGATTTGTGAGGGAAATGATTTTAAACAAGGCGGTGGTTAGGAAGTTGAGGCGATAAGGATTAAGGGTTTATGATCAAGAAAGCTCATACCATCTAAAAATATAATTTCCTGATTCTCATTTATATGTTTTCTGAATAATATACAACTATTACCAAAGTCTGTTTAGAAAACTAATAATTCATAATATTTATAGTTGCATTAAATCATTGTACACCAAGTATAAATATATTGTATTAGCGGAAGTGGAGGTGGAAATTCTTTCAATGGAAAAAGAAGCTTCTTATTCAATGTAGGTTGTTATTGGCTAATGCTTCTTTGCAGGTAGATGTGCAAGATTCGTGGAATTGGAACCTTCTTTCTGGCGGTTCCTATATTGTCAAAGACATTTTTATAGTGTTGAGAAATCAAAGAGGCGTCATCAATTTTATATTGTTTAAGTGTACTTATAACCGCTTTACTCCTCTAAAAATGTCATTATTTTCTTAGAATATTTTGAATGATAGATGATCAATCAAAGATGTTTTGGTTCGACAAGGTGTTGTTCAACATATTTTTTTCTACATCTTTTTTGAATTCCCCCTATTTAGATGTGTTTGGTGTGGTTCGGTATATTTTGTATTTTGTCCAGTATTATCATAGATCATGCTAGTCAGTTTAGGGGCTTCTTGTCAAATAGTAAAGGAACTCAGGAAAAAATTTATTGTATCTGATTGGCATGTATTTCATCGATTTGGAAATTTCCAAATAAAGTTTTGTTTCAATATGTTGATATTAAGTAATTGAAAATTCTTGAGATTGTCAAATTTACGGGCTTGAATCATATCAAAAGAATACTCGCAAAATAATTTACATAAGTGATATCTACATCGGTTAATTTGCTCAAATGTTTTGACCCACGAGGCAGTGGGAGATCTGATGGATAGATAATGGCTATGTGAGAAGAACTTAACTAATTTTAGAGAAATGAAGTTTGAGATCATGTGTCACCATCATGAGGAAAACATATCATTGGAACAAATGGATTTTTTAGAAACAAATGTAATGAGTAAGGAGATATGGTTAGAAACAAAGTTAGACCAGTAGCTCAAGGCTATATAGCTGACAATAAGGTATCGATAATACAAAAAAAAAATTGCACGCGCGCACACACATGCAAACATATATATTCTGTCCTTCACTGAGAAATTCCCTGGTGATTACAAGGCTTTCCAATCTAAGACGCCCTCTGCGCTTATTGGCATGAAGAATAATCTTTTACTAAGGGTGTTAATGTTGGAGGATCGGGTAGGCAAAACCATGCCGAGAAGGATTTGAGGAAGCTCAAGAAGTATGAGGATGGCTACTCCCAAAGCAAGAAGTTGGTGGATGCCTGGAAAAAGGACAACGATTACTAGGAGAAAAAGATGGTTATTCCACAGAATAAGGCCAAAGAAATCATTGCTAAAAAGGAGTATTCAAGCACATATCTGAAAGAAAGCCCTTCATTCCAAAAAGGAGCCTAAGCATGAGGTGTTAGGTCTCAGGGATGACTTGGTGACAATTTTTGGTGTTTATTTTGAGCGTGCAAAGAAATAGGTCTCCTTATTCTAACCCAAACTAGATTTGGGCAAGTTGGATCTTTTTAAGGTTATCCATGATGACCATTTGGTAAATAATAAGGAGGTAACCCTGACATAACATTAAAGATCCCCCTCAGTAACGCACACTCAAGATGATCCTTGTGGTGACCCAACAATGGGTGAAGGTGAACTAACAACTTATCGCCCACAAGAAGCTCTTGCAGATGAGGTAAGGTAACCCAAGAAGATGGTCCATAAGCGAGCTTTTTTGTTATTTTATTTGCCCTTTGTGGATTTTATTGTATTCTTGCCCCTGCAGGGGATTTTTATAAACACTTAAACTATGTGCCCTTTAGGAGTCTTTGTATTAATTGTTACTATGTTATTTCCATGTCTACTTAACTGTTTTTGTGTGGGCACATATCATATTACTTGTCTTGGAGGGAAACAAGGATCCTTCTTGGAGATCTAGTGGTTGGCCGCCTCCAAAGGAAACAAGGATCCCTCTTGAGGATCTAGCGTATTGATTGCCTTTATGGCGTCAAGGATCTCTCTCGAAGATTCAACACTTTGATTTCCTCGAGGGATGAAAGGATCCCTTTGGAGGATCCATCACTTGAGAATCCAACTTATTAATTGCCTCATGTAACACCCTCTAACCCCACGACAAATATATTGCATAACCAGAATAAAAGCATGCATATCAAGAGGGGCGTCACATGTTTTTCAAAATACCAACTAAAATAAAACAACATAATTGCATCTAGTCATGTTCATCACACACATTTAACATCATGTTTCATATACACATCACAACAGAATAATAAAATGATTCCAATAATGAAGTTTATAACACAAAGTCATGCATACAAGCATTAGGCACTAAGGCCACATATCACATAATCTCAACATATCCAAAATATAAAGAGAGTATAAGAATAATCTCTCAACAGTTCGTAGCAAAGTTATAAGATTATCCACAATCATCGTACTCAGCTGATATGAGTTTATAATGTAGACTAGTTTCTTATCAAACCTTTCTGGAAGAGGTCTGGGTATCTTTTTGACCACCTTGTCTTCTGACATCTTCTCTCTCAAGTCTTCAAACTCACTTACCACGTGTTGAATATTCATGTGAAAGTTTTGGAGACTTTCATCTTCCTTCAGTCTTAAGTTTTCAAACTTGGCGTTAAGAAGTTGGACATTTATCATCCTTGTCTGGGAATATTTTTCATAGATCTCCCTTATAATTTCCCAGGAACATTTGGCTTGTTTAGATCGACTGATCATCATGAAGGCATCCTCTTCGAACCTCCTGAATATAACATATAATGCTTTGAAGTTTGCTTGAGCTGATGATATCTCCTTATCATCCCAATCTTCTTCAGCCTTAAGTACCTCAGTAACAGTGCCATATGTACTTACAATTCTAGGAGGATCCCATGTTTTGACAACATTCCTCCAAACCTCGTGAACCAAGGTTTTGAGGTAGGCCTCCATGCGAGTCTGCCAACACTCGTAATTGGTTCTATTCATAATAGGTACCA
Source organism: Vicia villosa (assembly GCF_029867415.1). Taxonomy (NCBI): domain Eukaryota; kingdom Viridiplantae; phylum Streptophyta; class Magnoliopsida; order Fabales; family Fabaceae; genus Vicia; species Vicia villosa. Next base: position 136,166,747 of record NC_081184.1, on the reverse strand, counting down.
TTGTCACAACACTCCCAACCTTGTCCATTGTACCCGAAAATAACTTCCCTATATCTCACCCAGATGCATAGCAGGATGCCTACTCTGATATCAATTGAAATTCTAGGATCAGATATGTAATGTCGAATGAGATGTCACGACACAAATATCTATTGTTTAAACACTATGGAGCAAGACAATAAACAAGAGTAAAACGAGTGCAAGAAAAGTAAAAGACACAAGAATGTGTTTACCCAGTTTGGTGACAAACACACCTACTCTGGGGGCTACCAAGCCAGAGATGAAATCAATATACGATAGTATCATTTCAAAGTTAAACTCTCCCGTTTACAACTTCTCACCTAATCACTATCCTTCCTATGAATTTTATCTAAGACTCGTATGGGTAAGAGGCCCTCCTCAAATCTCTTCAGTCACAACCAGTGACAAAAAACACACTCAAACAAATGTAGAAGACACTATTCATAACACACAGTTCTCAATACTTAACAGCTTATGAGAATTACAATCACACTCCTTGCTTAACAACTTCAGAGATCAAACATTCAACACCTAAAGGTTTGTGAATGGACAACTATGGAACTTACAACACAACCAAATAAGGATTCATAGAACCCTAACAAAATACAAACATTAGTTCCAATTAAAACTAGGTTTAGGCCAGTCTATTTATAGAATTAGTATTGACTGGGTTGGGCTTCAAAAACGCAGCAAAGAGGTTGCACCAAGTCTGCTACCTGTTCTCTGAGAAAGTAGGTCTTCAATCCAACCTTTCCTAAATTGTCTCCAATTATAGGCATTGTGAAAACCAACATATATCTTTGATTGGATCGATCTTCAATGGCACATAAGCTAACTGAATATTCCAAAATATTTCGTAGCTAATAAAATGGCTGATACACTTGCAAACACGATGTCATACCTGCCTTGTTGGAACATCTTGTTCGACATGTTGAAATCTGTATGTTAGGACATTTTATTCAACATGTTTCTGCTAGGTTGGTTTTACCAAAGTGCATGCCAATCTTAGAGAAACTACAAATCATACAATAACGAATTCCACACACTTCACATACACATGTATTCAACACTTTATAAATACACATCACATGTTTACACGTACGACATAACTCAATGGATTCAAAATATCAAGTAATATAATCACAATTATCAACAAAGTACCATTTACACAATTAACATATAAACACACTAACATAATTCACATCGACCTATGTGACTTTCATGCGACTCAATGCAAATGCATGTGGTACCAATGTTATCCTTAGCGGATTTCCCGTGTCCATCTCCAAGACAGATAACCACCAAAAATAAGTTTGTACTCTATGCTTCAAACCCGTCTCCAAGGGTTGAGACAAGTCACTAGTTTCCCACAAAACTAACGAATATCATCTCTTTTTCACCTGATAAATGAACGCATATGCAAATATCGACAACTATATGCAATTAAAACCATCTCCAAATCTTAATCATACAAGCATATATCCCACCATTCATCATATATGAATTCACCTCACATTTGCACAAACATACACATATTCATGTTATCAATTCTCACATAGAAACATCTTCATAACACTCACCAAATTAACACAACACAAATAACATATAGCAAACAATGCTTAACAATATTATTCTCAACCAATTGATATTCATAAACTTCCGCGCTAAACGCCTTTGCGATGATACATAAAAATTCTGCTACGGACAGATTCTGTCCAACACGATTTTTACCCTAAAATCCATCCCAACAACCAAAATTCATGAAATGGAAACATTCTAACATGTATTCATCATATAACATCAATTTTTAACATCAAAACAACATTCAATCAATAACTTCATGGATTCTCAACAAAACCTAACATGTTAAAAACCTAGAGTTTCAATCCCCAAAACCTAACATGTTAAAAACCTATAATTTCAATCCCTAAATCCTAACATGTTACTAGCCATTGCATAGAATCATATACCCCTTAAAAATATGAAGACCCACCCTTACCTTTGTTCAAAATCTTCAACCTAGAGTTGCCTCCTTCTTCTCCCTTTCTCTTTTCTCTTCTTTCTCCTCTTTTCTTTCTAATTTCTCTTCATAACTATTTTCTCTTGTTTTATTAAACTCTCGCAAATATAACATTCTAAATAGGCTTACTAAATATTAGCCCCACCTTTACTCGTTCTAACACACTATTGGGGCCAATAAATCATTTTATCATTTTCACACTTACTAGCCCAAAACACACACACACACACACACATACATACATACATACACACATATATATATATATATATATATATATATATATATATATATATATATATATATATATATATATATATATATATATATATATATATATATATATATATATATATATCACAAACACATAATAATTAACTATCATATCACATAATAATTATTAAAACAAATAAATAATAAAATAACAACTAAATAAAAACGGGATGTTACACCTCACAGGAGACAAGGGACTTTCTTGAGGATCCAACATATTGATCGCCTCAATAGCGGCAAGAATTCCTCTTGAGGATCCAGCATATTGGTCGCCTCAAAGGCAACAAGGATCCCTCTAGAGGACCCAACATATTGATCGCCTCAAGGGTGATATGGATCCCTCTTGAGGAATCTAGCATATTGATTGCCTCAAGGGAAGCAAAGACCCATCTTGACGATCCAACATATTGATCGCTTCAAGGGAGACGATGATCCTTCTTAAGGATCCAACATATTGATTGTCTCAAGTGAGACAAAGATCCCTCTTGAGGATCCAACGTATTGATCGCCTAAAGAGCAACAGGGATCCCTTTTTTAAGGATTCATCATATTGATCATCTCAAGGGCAACAATGATCCCTCTTGAGGATCCAACACATTGATTTCCTAAAGGGCGGCAATGATCCCTCTTGAGGGTCTAACACGTTCTATGCTTTAAGCATAAGTCTTCTTCGATATCTTTACATCACATGTAGAGAGATAGAGAGAGAGAGAGACAACAATGCAAATGCTTGAGAAATAATAGATCGAGAAACCTCATTAAAACCCTCGCCCCTCAGAAGTCGCAAAGTGAAAAAAGTGTGTCCACTGAAAAACAACATATCCTTACAAGTAGCAGAGATATAATACCGCCTAATTAAAAATAGCAGTAAAGCAAGTAAATAATGGTAAGGCTTAATTGCAACTTTGGTCTCTTTATTATCCTTTTTTTTAGTATTGGTCCCCCAATTTTAAAAACCGGGATTTTGGTCCCTTTTTAATTTTTTTTTTTTGGATTTTAGTCCCCATCTTAACTCGAGTCTAACTTTGTATGACATGGCACATGTGCTGATGTCTTGTCAGATCCTCGTGACCACTTTTATTTCCACGTCATATTAATTAATTTATAATTATTTTTATATTTTAAAATAGAAATTCAGTCATATTAATCATTTATTATTATTTTAAAGAGGACAATAAATATGATTAATAATACTATTATTAAATTTATTTCGTTAATATTAATAATAAATAAAAAAATATAATTAAAAATTCTCCATTGTTTTATCTCATTTTATAATTCAAATATTTCTTTAATATTAATAATGAATATTAATGTTAATTAATATTAATATTAATAACTCGAAAATTTTGTTTCATTAATATTAATAATATTTATGGTAACTTAAATAATTAATCAAAATAGTTTTAAGTTATTAAAAATGGTAAACTACTGAAACCTTCAAAAGACGTTCTTCGTTCTCCCATAATTGCGTGCTTCCGAACCCTAACAAAAAAAATCATGTTCATCTTTAATCATCTTGCTTCATTATGGCATGATTTTAACCAAAATTCACCGTTCTCCATCAACATTAGTTTTCGTCTTCAATCATTTTTGTCTCATCCTACATTGATTTCTTCTTCAATTAATTCCATCTTTGTCTTCAATCATTTTTGTTCATACATTTTTTTAGTTTTGTTCATGTCTTTTTGGATGTTAATTATATATTTTTAGTTATTATTAACATTAGTGAAATAAATTTAATATTAATATTATTAATCATATTTATTTTCTTCTTTTAAGTAATAACAAATGATTAATATTATTGTATTTATATTTTAAAATATAAAATAGTTAATATAACATGGAAATAAAAGTGGTCAATATGAATCTACCAAGTCATCAATACATGTGTCATGTCATTAAAAATTAGACTCAATTTGAGAAGGGGACTAAAATAAAAAATAATAATTAAAAAAGGGATCAAAAATCCTAGTTTTTGAAACGGGGGGACTAAAACTCAAAAAAAGGGAAAATAGGGGGGCCAAAGTTGCAGTTAAGCCTAACAGTAAAATAATAAGCCAACGATGAGCATTAATGAAAATTCCCACTGAAATTTCAGTCTTCCATCTCTTCGTCTTCCGAATGGGGAGCCTTTTCATCTTGACGAGCTTCTCCTGACGACTTGATTATACAACCAAATTTCCGGGTATTCATGCATAGAGCGCGAACCCTTTTTAGTTTAAGAATTTTCGCGTAGCATTTCCTAGCGATTTCATGACCTCCTTGGATGACTATAATCCGCCTGTCAGAGAGTGAATATTTCATGCATAGCTACAAATTAGACAAGGCGACACTCAAGTGATTAAAAGAAGGACGCCCTATAATCATACTATACAAAGAGGGATAGTCAATAACTAGATACCTGACCTTAATCTCCTTAGCTTGTTCTTCCGCCCCTAAGGTGGTCCTCAATAGCCTTTTAGTTGTCTTTGCTCCCCGAAAAATTCAAATATTGATTCCTTGAAGGTTTTAAAGTCATCTAGGTCGAGGAGAAGCCTCTTAAATGTTTCACGGTGTATGATATATGTGGATCCTCCTTAGTCCACGAGAACTCTAATGATCTCCCAATCATCACACCTAACAATGATGACCACGTGGTTATCAATGTGCATGTGACTGCTTGTTACTTCTTTCTGTAAGAAGATAATTTCAACTTATGGCATTTTCGGCTCGCCTTCTCGACCCCTTGGGGAGATCTTCTATATTCAATACTTGGTGATCATACCTTTTATGGACGGAGTTAATTACCAGTGAATCATCCTGCAATTATATTGAGCATATGACGCACACCCTTGCCGCCTTCCTCTTGAAAGGTTCTTTTCCTTTTGTGGATCTGAGGCTCCTTGCATCGTTCCGCCCACGGAAGTATGACTTGACTGACCCTTTGGGAGGAATCACATTTGACATACTTCTTGAGGTGTCTCTCTTGGATGAGTTGCTTGATCTCATTCTTGAGTTAGTATCAGTCATATGTGCGATTCCCTTAGTATTAGTCTAGATCCGGTCCCATAAAGTTCTCTTTTAAGGCTGGAGGCATAGTGATGTTATGCATGTGGATAACCTCCCGCTAGATATGTTCACGATAATTTTTTAGAGGCGTGAAGCTATCTAGTGTCTTTCATACTCACTTGAATTCAATTTTGTCCGTAATGGGAAAGGTGTAGTTGTTATTCCTTTAGAGGCACAATGATGTTATGTAAGTGGATAACCTCCCTTCAGATATGTTCATGACAAGTTTTTAGAGGCGTATGTTTTTCCTACTCACTTGAACTCAATTTTGTCCTTAATGAGAGAGATGTGGTTGCCATTCCTTTAGTGCTGCGAGACTTTAGTGCTAGAAACATGCTCTTTAACGTCTCGCACCTTTTAATCGACATTTATCTCCTCGCCCTTTATGTAGCATTCCGCCCTTGTGACCACTTTCGCTAACCAAAATGGTGGATTTTGGATGAGAAATTCATTGAAGTGTCTCACTTTAAGACCATTCTAGAATGCCCCATAAATATTTATTGGTTTGGAGGGACGACCCTTGTGGTAGCCTCATTGAACCAAGCGAGGTATTTCCTCAACGAATCTAATGGGCCCTGTCGTATATTGAACACACTAGTGATGAACATCCTCCCGTGTCGACTATTTACTAATTGATGTACAAGTTTCTTCACCAGATCCTGATAGTTGGTGATGGAAGATCGGGGCTGGCCCATATGCCATCACAAAGCTGCATCCATGAAGGTGCCAAACAACAAATTGCACTTCATGGATCCAGGTGTTCTGATGATGGCCATTTGTGTGTAGATGGATGCGACATGCTCATAACGATCAATGTCCCCATCGAAATTCTCTCGAGAGGGAGGCTTGAAGCCTTCAGGGACATGTGCTTCCCATATCTTGTTTGAGAGGGGCTAGTGGTAAAACACTTCTATCTTCTCTGGAGTTTAGTATCTTGTTGGTGTTATCGGGTGTTGAGGACACTATCTTGTAAACTTTGATTCTGACGGTGCAGTTCATCCATGATGGCACGCATCTCCGCCAGAGTGTTGGCATCATTGCTACCCTCGGTGTTTTCTGGCATAGGGGATGATGCTTTCCTATTAACCATGGTTGGAAATAGCTATATACACGAGTTGATATGGCAATGGATATCAAGATGGAAATTGTAATATAAGGTATATCCCAATGTACTTGACAAAAAGTACAAGAGTGTGTGGTACCTCTAAGTTAGTAGCGGTGACCAGAGGCCTTAGTAGTATTTTGGTGGTTAGGGCTTGCCTATGGTGACGAGAGGTCCTGTTAGGTTGTGTTTTGGCTATGGAAATAGCAAACTCGTGTGATATGAGAGGCTCTATAACTTTAATGGGTATGTTGTGTATGTAAATCATCCTCTCAATTATTTTGGTTCTTCCATGTATGGTGGTATTCCAACTCTGAATGCAACTTAAAAAAAAAACTTGGGTACAAATACTCTTGTGGAATATCCATCAATCGTATCCAAAATTGTTCATGGATTTGTTTTTGCATATGAGGACCAAGGTCACAAGACCATTTGGATAATTGGAGGTGACCTAAGTTTAAATTCTAAGTACCAATCAAACACGTTCGACGCATGTCTATTGCATAATTATTTTTTCATTGCCTAATTATTTTATTAAAAAAGTCTGGTTCCACCAAATTAGATGAATAAAAAAAAAAAACGACAGAATGAAATGAAATAAATTACATCACGTTACATTCCATCTATTATTTACAAATTTTAACAATGAAATCTAATTAGTTACCACTCAATTTCATTCCATTTTATTCCATATCACAAATCCAAGGTAAAAATATGACATTGTATTAAACAATTTTTTATTAATAAATTGTTTTATGTTATTTTTGCTTACAAAAATTAAAAAAATTACAATACCTTTTTTTAAATTATTATTCACCAAAAATAAAAATGCTTCTGATCACGTATTAATATTGATTCTCCATCTTAATTCATCCTAATAGTCTTTGCTTTATTGCCTCAGAAATTCAGCAAGCAAAAGGAGGGAGAGAAAGAAGTCATCAACCCAAACTCTCTCTCCGTTTCCTTTATATATCACTTTCTTCACCTTCTCAATTTTTGGAAGAGACACTCCCAAAAAAAACCGAACCCTTCGTTTTTCGCCTCAAAATTCACAACACAGTTTGTTTCGGAGTGAAAAAAAGCGATTATCACATAAGCTGAGGTACCACCGTCGTTCTATTTCAACCCTAACCTACAATCACACACACCTGTCAATCGATCTTCATCATCTTTTTACTCTTCATTTCGTTTTGCGTTTTTTCCATTGTTTTGTTTTTTTTATTGTCAATTTCTTATTGAATACTAGTTTATTGACTTGGTTCTGTTCTACTTCACTGTATCAATACTAGTAAATGTCTCGATCTATGTTTAGGGTTTATTTTTCATCAGGAGAAGAATCTGTGTTTATAGTTCATACACACCCTGTTTATCGGTTAATTAGTTGTAAATAGAGGGAATCTTTTAATATAATTGAAGATCAAGTTGGGGCTGTGAATGATTTGGACTGGAATATGCTTCTGATCATGAATCATGATAATGAATTTGCATGTTAGATGTGTGTACTTTTGGGTTATTCTTTTGATTTTTGTTTTGCATGTTTTACTTGTGGTGGACTGAAACTCCGTTTTTGTGTTTGTGGGTTTAGGGTTTTATAAGGAAGAGCTTTAGGTTTGACAATGAAGAAGATTTCGAAGAGCAGCTGCAAATCTGCATCGCACCGGCTTTTTAAGGACAAGGCGAAGAATCGCGTTGATGACCTGCAGCTGACATTCATGGATTTGCAGTTTGCTAGGAAGGAGAGCCGAACTGTTGATGCTGCGGTTCTGGAGGAACAAGTGCATCAGATGCTTCGTGAGTGGAAGGCTGAACTGAACGAACCTTCTCCTGCTTCTTCTTTGCAGCAAGTAAGATCATACTATTTGTGTGCTATTCTTATTAGCTTCAATGCAGTTGTGACTAGTCAGTGGGCTTTGTTTGAGATAATTGTCGTGTCACGGGAGCTTGTTGAGTTGTTTCTATGACAATTTGCTAATTGTGAAATTGAATGGCAATATTAGTGGTAAAGGTGTGATTGTTAACTTTCGTATTTGTGGGTGAATTTAGGGTGGAAGTCTTGGGTCATTCTCCACCGATATCTGTCGGCTTTTGCAGCTCTGTGAGGAAGAAGATGATGCCTCTAGTCCATTAGCTGCACCTAAACCTGAACCTAATGATCAGGCTCTTCAGGCGGGGGATAAAGTCATTTTTCAAGCGGTGAGTTTTGTATTCCCTTTTAAAATAAATAATCTATTTTGCACTTCATATTTTTGCAGGCCCTGTGGCATTGGCTGCTTAAGTTCTCTCTATCACGCTCATGTTTCTCTATTTTTACTTTATTAGGTGCATTTCTTTGACTTTTTATATATATCATAGTCTCATATATGCCTCGGTAATGGTTAATATCATGTAATGTTAGCTAAGAAAGATTTTAATTTATCTCTTCTGCTTCAGACAACGGTGCTACGATACTTTTTATTTTAATTTGTTTTCATCGAACATTTAGTGTGATCGTTTTAAAGTCTGAACTTTCAGTGGGACAAACAAGGTCTTCTGTTAAATTTGGATTGAAAATGTAACTATATTTAGTTTAAAGTCAATGGCCTCCTTTCTTGAAATTTGAATAGTATCTATCTATCTAATTATCTATCTATCTATTGTTTATATAGAAGAAGCCAAAATGCACAATGTGCATGCCTTGGTAGCAGTTTCTTCATTCCCGCTGCTTTATTTGTTTTTCTTCACAATCTCCTTCATCTATTATATCTTTCTGTGGGTCAGTGTTGTTAAATATCTGGTATAGTGCCGGTATAACGAAGAGTATTGGAATTTTGGCTATCTGATACGAAAACCGGTATAGCATTTCAATTTCGTGATGCTCAAGACCGACGCTTTTCCGGTATACTGGTTATGAATTGAATATTGGAACCAATATTATTTTTATTATTTTTTATAATAAATCATATTAAGACTATAAATTAAGAGAGGCGTGCGGTTTAAGAGTGAGCAATAATCTTTTAACAGAATTTTCCATTTACCTTTTAAATAATACTCTCCTTAGGGTAAGTCAACAAAAGAAGACATTTTTAATTTATAGTCTTGTACTATATTCAGTTGTCATATACTTTGAGAAACCTAATAGTCGAGTGGAGGGTAGATGGAAAGGGGTTTAAGAGAGGCGGACGGTAAATTGAGTGGACAGTTAGCTGCTCGACTCGACATCTCGGCTGCCTCGTAGTAGAGTTATAAGTACATTATGGCATATTGATGCACACAGATTTATTTTGACTATCCTTAACATTATAACTGAATCATTCGGATTGCAATTTTATTTGCGCCGTCTCAATGCAAGTCTTCACTCAATCAATACGGTTTATATAAATTATTATTTTGTCACCGGTAGTGCATGTTGAATTGCTTAGGTCATGTAAGGATTGCATGAATCTCAATTTTTATGTAATTCTGGTTTAAGATCTCAGATGGATGATGAGATAACCATCTGTGTGGTGATGAAACAAGGTAGTGGTGGTTGGGTGTGGCCTGATTTTCATCGGTGGAGAGCTTTATGAAGAAGGTAGCCCAAAGAAATTGATTTGTTTTCCATCACTCGCTGCCTAGATGGGTGTGTGTGGCTAGTCTGGGCTCTAGTAATAGTGAGCCTCTGCTGGTTTGCATTGGATGGTTTGTTGCTGGAAGTGAGGGTAGTGGGCTGGTGCGTGTTTGGATGTGAAATGCAACTTGACTTATGGACCTTGATGCATCTCAAAACAGGAGAAATAAAGAGGTTGTTGAAAAAAATGAGGGCTAGGTTTTTTAAGTTAGAAAGAGAAGAGCACGGAGAAACCTAATAATAGCTATGCTAGAAAATAAGTAGATTAATGTGCAGAAAAATGAAAGTAGCATTTTCTTTATTTGTATATTGTTTTATGGTTCATTAATTTTAATGAATCTTGTGATTCATTATCAATTTCTATCCATAATTTTTGAAAATGTCTCCTGATTTGTGATTTGATAAATATAAATCTTATTCCATTATCCAAGATAAACCCAGCCTTTTGTATGTGGTTGAAAGAAAATTGAGTTGTTAATTTCATTTACTTGGAGCTACTGAGTACATATTTTAAAATTTAAAGCTTAATGCAAAATTTTGAATTTCTTTAATGCAATTTTTTACTAAAAATGGATTGTGGGTTATTTTACCTTGTGAATCAATCTTGGGCATATGAACTATATGTTTCAGTTTATAGACTCTGCAAGGTTTTGAAAATAAATAAATAATACTGACTCTGAAGTGGTTGTTGCTTTATAATGTTTCATAGTAAATTGGGCTATATCTGATAGCCTGCATGGAACAGTCATCAAGTATCAAGTTTTATTTGAAAGCAACTTGTTTCTTTACAAGTTAGCTGTTTTTATCCATACCTATTCAACGACATTGTCTGCCCTGAGTTTATTTAATGGTTACTTTCTATTGCAATGGGCATTAGGCTAGTTAAAATGACCTTTTTCTTTTTTTAAGTGATTGAAAAAACGAGAGGCTCTGGTGGGGTTTGGTTTGTTTATTCCTTAGAGTTTATGCTTGTTTGCTTTTAAAGATTTTTGTTTTTCTTCAGATAGCAAAATTTCCTCTTGCACATTGTACATTTATCTATATGTCAATCCCAAGCTTGTTTCATTGTTGAATCTCACCTGTAATTGAAATTAGTTTCCTGGCTTAACTGTAAAACAGGGCCAGCAGCAACATGATTTCCCGTTGGTTGATGAGCGCAAGCAGTCAACCTCAGGAGTTCAAGCCGTGGCAACTAACATTCAGGATGGGCCTGCTTTAGAATATCACCAGTTTGATTTGCATCCAGACTTTGATCACAGCTTATATACTGGTTTCAATGGTACAGGTTATTCTGAGGAGGAAGCTATTCCTCATATATCTAGCTATCTACCAAGTACATGCCCTCCTCCTTCTGCTTTCTTGGGCCCAAAATGTGCACTTTGGGACTGTCCGAGGCCTGCACAAGGGTTGGACTGGTGTCAAGATTATTGCAGTAGCTTTCATGCTGCTCTAGCTTTGAACGAAGGGCCACCAGGCATGGCCCCAGTTCTTCGACCTGGGGGCATTGGTTTAAAGGATAATTTACTCTTTTCTGCTCTTAGTGCAAAGGCACAAGGAAAAGATGTTGGCATCCCAGAGTGTGAGGGAGCAGCAACTGCTAAGTCTCCATGGAATGCACCTGGTAATTAAATCTTTCTTTGTTGGTTTTCATTTTGCACAATTTATCTGCTACAAGAGTTGACAAGATTGTTCTTTTGTTTGAACCCAGAGCTCTTTGATCTTTCTGTTCTTGAGGGCGAGACTATTAGGGAATGGCTTTTCTTCGATAAGCCTCGAAGAGCATTTGAAAGTGGAAACAGAAAGCAGAGGTCATTACCAGATTACAGTGGGCGTGGTTGGCATGAATCTAGAAAGCAAGTTATCAATGAATTTGGAGGTCTGAAGAGATCCTATTATATGGATCCACAACCTCTGAACCATTTTGAATGGCACCTCTACGAATATGAGATTAGCAAATGTGATGTATGTGCCTTGTACCGTTTAGAACTAAAACTTGTTGATGGGAAGAAGAACTCCAAGGCAAAAATAGCAAATGATTCAGTTGCTGATTTGCAGAAACAGATGGTAAAGCTCTCTGCTGAGTTTCCGCCTGATAACAAAAGGCCGGCCAAAGGCAGAGCCAAGATTAATGCCAAAGTTGGCATGGCTACTGTCTATCCAGCTTCACACAGAGTGACCCCTCTAAATGGAACATACGAATATGGGTTAGCTGCACCATACGACTATCTTGCTGAGAACATGGGCGATTATTATGGGACATGATCTGATACCACATTGGAGTCAAGTACAACATGCTGCATTCAACATGCTTATACATTATTCAATGCTGTTTCTTTTTTTGTTTTGGCCAACCTTTTTCTGATTTTCTTTTTCTCCCTTCCCCTAGTAACAAGAATCCAAGGCCATTTTTGTTTGCCTTGTCAAGATATTGTGAATAGCTCATTCTCACTGGAGTGCGACATTGGAAGCTGCTGGATGCTAGGTTCTAACCTAAAACTTACAGCAATTGCTGTTTGTCATTTATGATTTGCACTTTGTTTGATGCTAGAATCTATCTAGCATCATTGGAATTGCCCTGCTCTTTAAGCTCTATTGCTGTGATTCAACTCTGATTATATTCTCCAAATTATGATCTCAATTTAAGTCATTTCAGTATTTTGTAGCTGCAGGACAAACCTTTACAGGTACATAGTATTAGCCATGTAATAAAAATGTTTCAGTCTCATTGAGTAATTTTTGAATGATTCAAGGAAATCTTTGAAAGCCATCAGTAATATGAGCTACCTATCTTGTTTTTGATGATTTTCATGTCTGGTTAAAGCTATCTTATTTGCTGTTGCTTGTGAAATCATATGTAACCCATACACAAGGTCTAGGCAATGTAATCGACAAAAATACAGGGAATTGACGAATGTATTAACGAGTGATAATAAACTAATGTGAGTAACTTTGAACAATCTATTTTTAATTAACATATCTACAATATCTTGAATCATCTATGCATGTTTATGATATTTATTAGAAGTAGACTCGTTGAGGTTAATATTGTGGAATGAGTTTGTGTAGGAAAAATTGAAACTCCTAATTTTAGCTAGTGAGAGATCTTTATGTATGTTACAGCGCTCTATCTAACGGATATCTAAAGAGTTTGGTATGAAGTTAAGTTACGTTGAAACCCCTGCAAAATTTTAAATGATTCTACCAAAGCCAATGGGGTAGACGTTCCATTGCACCTTCCATCAACATTAATAATAATGGAGGAAAATTTGAAAAAGTACTATTTGATCAAACAACTTATGTGTTTTCGAGTTTAAGAGTTACAAAAGCATCATGCATGGAAGAAGTATATCATTGACCGAAAAGACAGTGAAAGACAATACATGAGAATGAGTTTATATGAATGAGTTTATATGAGATGCCATTTATGGGAATTTATTTTCCCACCCCCGTGTCTTCCCACCCCCGCGTCTTCTCACAAACTCTAAAATGCATTGATTTCCTAGTTCTGCTAGAGTTTGTTTCATACTTCTCCCACTGAGAAGCTTTGGTCCTTTTCTCTATCTTTTCCTGGTTAATAGGTTCGATCTATCGAGTGCTTTTATAGTATGACAGCGCCTAATATCAATAATCTATCTCTTCAAGAGGAGGAGGATGAAGGAGGGTTTTGTTTTGATTTGGAGGAAGATGGTGAGGATGTAGGGGATCTCCGGTTGTGTCTTGTAGGAAGATTTTTGTGTGACAAACCGATCCATGTTATGTCCATGAAGAAGCGTGTGGCAGATTTATGGAGGCCGGTCAAGGGGGTCATTATCAAGAAGGCGATGGAGGGATTATTCCTATTTCAGTTTCCCCATAAATTAGACATGGAGGCAGCACTGAAAGGAGGGCCGTGGACTTTCGGGAGTCATTTGCTTATTATTGAGAAGTTACAAATCGGAGTTCAAATTGAAAATATCCCACTGTTTCATGTGGAATTTTGGGTTCAGGTTCACAGCCTCCCTGCAGGTCTAATGGTGGAGAAGGTGGGTAGAACAATTGCTAATTTCATAGGCACATTTGTGGAATATGATAAGAATAACAATTCTAGTTTTTGGAGACAGTATATGCGGTTGAGAGTGAAGGTAGATGTTCGACAACCCCTGAAGAAGAATACACGCGTCAAAAATAAAGGAGGAGAATGGTGCACAGTCATCTTTAAGTATGAAAACTTGGGTCTTTTCTGTTTTGTATGCGGAATTTTGGGGCATTCAGAACAAAGGTGTGAAATTCGATTTGCAATGGAGGAAGATAATGGAGTAAGGGGATGGTCTAATGAGCTTAGGGTGGAGAATAAAAGATATAATAATGCTTCTAGTTCCAAGTGGCTGAAAGAAGAAAGAGGGAGCACTGTTGAGACGATGGAGTCACCAATGGGAGAGCAACATGTAGCGCGTGAACTTCACGCCCAGGCAGGTGCGTCTGGTGATTCATACCAGCGTGTAGAGGGCCCACATCAACTGGCTGTAGTGGAAGAATCAGAGGGTGGATCCCGAGGAAAAGTTGTATCATTAGTGCACCATCAAGTCAGCTCATCATTGCCCATTATGAGTGTTAAAAGCATTCCAACACAGAATCATCACGTCATGATTGAGGGAGGAATCTTAGGGAACAGCCAGACATCTCAATCATCAGCATTAATTGGAGCTGCCCCCCCACTTTTGACCCAATTTTCTGGTCCGCCTACGTGGACTATGAACGATACCCCACTTCAGCAACACAAAATTAACGGCCCACTTTTCCCATTTCAACCAAGCCCAAGTCCACATGTGTCTTCCATGCAAAACCAAGAAATAATAAACACTAACCAAATTATTTTCCCTCTATCTAACCGTGTATCCAAAACCAGTAACGCGAATATCTTCCCCACCCAAAAAACCAGTTCTTTAACTACCAGACCACAAAAATTCAAACCAAAAAATTCAACCAGCTCCAAACATGTCATTAAAAATGTAATCACCACCCAACATTTAACCGTTAACCCCACCCTTGAACCTATGCCTGGGTACAGTATGTCCCAATTTTCATAGTCTGATAATACTGATATTGAGTCCAGTGACGGACAATTGGAACGAAAACAGAGGAGGGAACAAGGTACTAGCAATAGTGCAGAGAGTGTGGAGAATGTTCAGTCTTTTTTATCGGCACGTCCTGGCAGCCAGGACTGCCGGGACAAATGAAGATCCTTAGCTGGAATTGCCGGGGCTTGAGCAACCCGCGCGCAATTTCGAATCTGAAACAGCTGGCTCGTAAACATCATCCGGATGTTTTGTTCCTCTCGGATACTTTATCGAAAAAGCAAAAGCTAGAAAATATACGTGTTTCGTTGAAGTTCGATTCTTGCTTGTCCGTTGATGTCGTAGGAAGGAGCGGAGGTCTGGCGGTGTTGTGGAAAGATACTGTTAAATGCAGTATTGTTAATTTTTCTAGGAACTATATTAACTTGATGGTTGAAGATGAAGAGAAAGGGGAATGGCGGTTGTCATACCCCAAAATTTGCCCACCTTATTTCATCGTCAAAGGTTCTATCGTTTTTGGATATAATTGCTTTTTACTAACATTTTGTTTTTTTTGTTATTATTGTAATTTTATTAATGGTTATTATTTATTGCGATTTTATTAACTAACTAATATTATTATTATTAGGATTATTAGTATAATTAGAATTATTACTATGAATTTTAATATTAGTATTATTAGGATTTTTATCATTATTATTCTTTTATTATTTTTATTAAATTAATTAGTTGGGCAATAGGCCCATTAGGTGTAGAAAACCCTAATTCAAGCATTATAAATAGATACTAATTATAACAGTAATAGAGGGGGCTAAACATTTTTCTAACCCTAACCGATACCCTCTCTCTCACGCCAAAAAGCCCTATTTTTCAATTCAGACAGTGACGGTACAGTCCATAACTTCTCTTCCCAAAGTCAAACTTTTGGTCTCATATAAAACACCTTTTTTTTTGTTACAGTAAAACGATGGTTATATGTTTGTACAGTAAAACCTCTCCCAAACAATTCCACCTTTCCTCACCATAGAAGTCATATTTCAAACAACCAATTCAATAACTTAATCACACAAATCCTAAACCAATCCTGACAATAACATGTAATTACAAAAAGACATCCTTCATATCATACAAGCCAATAAGGTTGTTGGTTATGGAAAATAATATACACTATAGAATTTGCTTGTATTGGTGTTTGCAGGAAACATATTGGGTTGTTATAGGCTTGTTCTTTGTGCAACGCTTGCATTTAAAGCCTATCACGAGATCGAAGAAAAAAATTGAAAGCAGATCTGCGGTTCGAAGCATCAATCGAGTCGCAACCAACGACTTCTGCCATCTTTGCCAAAGACCGCCGCCACCGACTGAAGCTACCATAGCCAACGGCTACCGCTTCGAAAACGCAGCACCAACGCCGCCGTTCCAACTCCGGTCAGCTCCACACAGATCCGCCACCCTTCGCGATATCTCCACCGTCGCGAAACACAATCGCGGATCCGCGAGACTCCGCAATAGCCCTTGGCCGACACTGCATACGTGCCTCCACGAAGCAAGGAAGTCGAAATCGTTTTGTTTTTTTTCTTTCGCAGGATCAGACATGGTTTAGATAAAGAAACAAGGAAGAAGGCGAAGGAACAGTCCGCGCACAGATCCAAGGCTTTTTTTGACTTTATTCTGTTAATTGTTTTTACTTATTTACATGTCTTTTTCATATTCTAACAGATAAACATCTTGGGTGAATTGGCTAATGAGGAGAGCTAAGGAGCCGAGTGTACTCGGTTCGAATCCTGGCTTGCAGGATTTAATTTTTGCTTACTCAAGTTGCTTGTTTCTCTAGCATTCTATGCATGTGATATACAAAACCTACCATACACTTTCGCCTCACAGCCATAGGATCTTCCATAATTTGATCTAACGCATATCAGCCTGCATGCACACCATGGACCTCTCAAAGGTTGCAACACAGGATCTAAGCCAGGTTTTATCTAATAATTTTATTTGTTTTTTAGTTAAATGTTTAAGTTAAATATTGATTAATATTGTTTAATGTAATTAATTTAGTTTAATTAGGATTAGAATATTAAACTAGGATTAGGGTTAGGAATATAATATTTTCCCCGATTATTCGATTGTTTTGATTAATTTATTTAATTAATTATTAAATCACTAAACTCTACAAAGGTGTAAGTATTAGTTTACCCAATCCCATTAACCAATTTAGGTTCTAGCCAAACCATGATAGAATTTTATTCGCTTCGATTAAATTAATTGATCGCGGTGGGTAATAATCAAATTGTTTGAATTAATTAAATTCAAAATAAACTTATTTTGCTAAATGGTTTTAACCAAAGCTATTGGTTATGATGATTAGCATTTACCCTTATCAATTTGTTATTATTTTTAATCGAATTTACCGATTATAAGGGATAGCGATGAATTAAGAATTATTTAAAACATACAAATTTGCTGAAAGTGATAATCGAATCAATCGATCAGAATTGCCAGCAATGATTTATTAATCTGTTAATTATGGTGATCAAACCTATTGATCATTGCGATTAATGGTAACATACTAAATCAGGGTTGTACGCCCAAATCCTAAAACACTCAAAACACACTAAACCACGATACTACGGTGTTTCAACACTGCGATGTTCACAACTACGATAAGGTAATTCAAAATACCTTCGAACATTCGCATTTCAAAAACAATTTCAAAACAACTTCAAACCACATTCAATTCAATTCTAAGGCGTACAACCTTGTGCCCGAACTACGTTGACTCTGATTCTCCCTAAGGAGATACGTAGGCACTTGGCAACAAGGCGAGTCCCCCTCCTTAAAATCTCAATTTTCCCCCTATTCAATTCCTTAGCCATAAACCTTTATCTTTGAATGTTAGCCTTTAGGAAAGGGTTGAGGGTGCCTAACACCTTCCCTCGACCTGAATATAGTATCTTACCCCGATCTCTCAACTACGTAAGGTTTCCTATTCGCCTTGGTAGAATAGGTGGCGACTCTCTAAGTTAAATTTTTAGGGCAGGTTGCTACAGCTGGCGACTCTGCTGGGGATACACTATAACGGTGAATTACTATGCTCCTATAGGTTTTGGCGGGTTTAGGTTTGGCGCATTTCAGGGTTGGCAAACCTGCCATTTTTTAGGGTTTAGGGTTTGGGGGAAGGTTTATCTTTTTTTAAAAAAATATAAATAATGTTTAATTTTTATTTATTTATCTATAATTTCATCTATTTATATCATTTAAAATAAACATCTGTTTACTTAAATAATATCTGTACATTTAAATATTTGTTGTTATTTGCATTTTTTTAAAATCGTAAGCAGCCGGATTTCGAGGTTAGTATAAATATTCAAATTTTATTTATTTATTTATTTTCCTCTGCAATTTCATTACTGCAATGTAATTAAATATTTATTTAAGTGGATATTTCTATTTCTATTGCATCTGTTGGGTATACTATATTGTTGTTAAAACCTAAGTGTGGGAGTTAACTTTGAGACCAAAAGGGGACATGAATCGCCTTACGAGTCTCACTGATAACTCCACTCGGAGTGGGTTGGGTATTCGGAAAGGTCCGAAACGAAGCTTGACTTTGTGGAGGGCTGGACTGGATACTTAGCTGATCTCTCCGGGAACCTACCCCAAAAATTCGAACCTCATGGATAAAATGAGTTGTTCTAAAATCCGAAGAGACAAAAAGTCTCGGAGGCTACGAACGACCCCATGATACCTTCTAGAACACTCCCAAAAAAAAGGGTAGGCTCCCTAGAGCCGCTACGTCGAACCTATGAACCTAGGACTTTCGTGCTCATGTGCTTATTATATGTTTGCAACTTATTTGCTTTGGATATCTATGCGTTTGGATTTTGCAGGTATCCCTACGTGGTCCCTAGCCTGTAGGGACTCTAATTTCTAAAGATCATGTCTTTCCCACGGAGGACATCACCACCTACGCACTCCCTAGCCTATGGGGATTTTCTTTCACACCCGTGTGTTTTCACAACGACGCGTCCTTCCCCGAAGGACAACTTCATTAGCATGCGTTCGATTGGCCTCTCGATGGCTATGAGATCTAGTGACTGTCCTGAACGGTCACTCCATGCTTATTCCCGCGCACCCTCTAACTTGTAGAGTTTGGGATCTCCATTTACACATCACATCCCTAGCCTGTAGGGATTGCTCTTCGTCCATATCGTCCTTAGATAGGTTGTGTTCCGCATAGAGAACCTTCCCACGAGGGACAAATTCATTGGTACACGTTGATTGGCCTCTCGATGGCCATGAGATTGAGTGACTGTCTTGAACAGTCACTAGCCTCTATCTTCTGCATACTCTCGAATCCAAGGGATTTCCCTTAGCGTGTCATAACATTTACCCTGTAAAGATTCCAAGAGGGTCTAATGTCGCCTCTAAGGCTATCCATAGGATCATATGTTATACGTCTGCATTGCATACACGGAGTTACAATATAAGGAGTCTCTCGCTTACGCGTGCATTTGCATTTTCATGCATTCATACATTCACATTTGCATTTCTATCTTCGCCCGCATCCATACCAACCATGCTAGCCGGTATCCCGAAACTCCCAAAAAATCAAAGGATCGTAGACTACGGAGCAAGGAGAATAAAAGATCTTAGTCTTGCTAAAGAAAAAAAGATGCCTTTCGCCATGCCAGCCGCATGTCCATGCCTTGTCATAATAGGATTATGAATACAATGAAGGTTGTCATCGAGCAAGGATTAGTTCAACAAAGAGTTCCCTCATAGATACACTCAAGATGTATCTAGTTATAAAGGGGTTCATCTTAGAACATATCAAACTTTCGAGGATGCTCTATGATAACCTGGAGGCAAGGATTAGTCCAACTGGGGCAATATCCTGAACAAAGATGCATGACTACTATGAAGGGAAGGCGACCTGTGTTAACTCCACGCCAAGGGAGAAAGGGTCATAGATTTTCTTCATTAATTTACAAACGCTGAGGGTTGCAAATGGTGTGATACTATCCTGAGAAAAAGCAAAAGAGGTTCAGTCAAAGGAAACTCATGAAGTTCCGATACGACGAAAACCCACCGCTAACGATTTATTCCCGCCAGGTTTGACATGTCCAAAGAAAATTCGAGGTTGCCCTCACTTCTACAAGCTTGAGAATCTAAGGAGTGAAACAATATCAGTGGATCTACAAAGGAGATTATCCTTAGGATCAATAGGTTTTACCATTTCAAGTTGTAATTTCTACGATCACAAAGTGTTATTTGATGTAAAACGTTGTACCTATCGAATAGTAATTCAATAAAATGATCATGCATGTTTTGAAATCAATTCTTTCTCTTCGCTATTACATTACTACGACTTGCCGTTTCAAATTATCACTCCCAATTATTAACAAACTTGAGGGAGAATGACGAATACAAATAACTAAGTCTCGCTAAACATATGCTTTCAAGGTAAGACCAAGCCGAGGATGTACAGGCATTGTTTCAAATCCCAAACAGTGGAGCTATAAGGATGTTAATCTCTCGTTACCCCCTCGAGCCAGGAGTTGGAGTTTGTTTCTACTTTTCAAATAAACCTTGATTTTAAACCAGGGGCAGGGTAGATTTCGATTAATTCAATGGTGTATTTTGGTTGTCAAGAGAATCAATCCATCCAAGCAAGGATTCAAGCAAAGTTCAAGCATATCTTCTTCCTCGCATTCATCCAAGATGGAGGAAGCAATGGAGATAACATTGACAACAATATTCTTCCTCAAAACATCATTCAAGATCGAGGAAGTATCAAAGTCGAAGCTTACAAATCAAATCAACATGACGGTCACAACAGTCAAAATATCCAAGGATCAATATTTCCAAAGGAGCATTCAAAAGAAAAACGCCCGCTAAGTCAAAATGGAAATTTCCACGAAAGAAAACAAAACGACTTAGGCAAAATTTGGGCATCCCGATGGATCAAATTCAAAGGAGTTGGTTCATGCAAAAAAACAAGGGATAAAAACAAAGGCGAAATACAAAGGATAATCTTGTGACTGCCACAGCTTCTCATAAACGCTTGGATCTTTACAACATTTTTCAGTGCTTGGATCTCTACTAAGGCCTCCGCGCAACATCAAAACTGATTCTCTTACAAACAAAGCACATCCATTGGATTAAGCGAATTTTAGGACTTGGAGAACATCAAGGAGAAAGGGGTGGGCTAAATAAATTTTGAGCCTTATATCCATTGTTTCTTAAAACCGTGAACCAGGCCAAGATACAACATTCAAAAGTCCTAATTGAGGCAAGGTTAACTACGAAAGCATATTAAGCAGGATTTGTTATACTGACTCCTATGTTTGTTAACACTATTTCTAATCACTACGCTTCTTCAAGCATTCATTTCTAATCATTCAACCTTAATTCATAACGAACCTCGATTTCAAAACTTGCATTTGCATTACATTGAAGTTACTTCTCAAAAGGTACAACACCGTCTACGAATATACACTTAGCATAAAGGTGATCATTTCTGATAAAGACTCTTGAATGGGGAAACCACGTCCAGAGGGTTTTCCTAAACAGAGGCATACAACCAAACATCCTATTAACTAGGGGCGTTCTTCCTAAGGTTCAATTGACTTGGGTTACATCTCGAAGCAATCTCAATCAGGGGCATGTCAAACATGGGAAGAATTCAAATTCAAAAGAATATAACACTATGGGTAACCCTCCATATCTGGGAAGTCAAGGGCATACCCTTCAATCTAAACGTCGAAGCATATGACAAGGTTATTTCCTGGGGCATTTCCCTCATAAGCATCTTCTTCCACTAAAATAATGGGGCAATGGATACTAAATCCATAAAGCGCACAACAAAAGACACTTTCATATTCTGCAGCTTCGAACAAATCTTCCTCCTAACTACAATCTTCAAAATTCGAACAAAACAGGCATTGGGAAATCGCGCTAGCATCACACCCTACCTTATCCAACAACCTCACAACATTTCGCATACGCTTTGGTTATCAACAACATATCATTCGAGTACCATGCAAGTACATATAACTCATGCATTACATACAGTGGCTGTTACATTACACCACACCTTTTTAGGTAGTCTTCTTTAAGACAAATCCTATGATCATTTCCGATAACCTTTTTAGGTAGTCTTCTTTAAGACATTCTTTCCTAAGAACCTCTTCAGGTAGTCTTCTTTAAGATATTCCAAGAACCCTTTTTAGGCAGTCTTCTTTAAGACATTCTCTTTCTACAGGTAGTCTTTTTAAGACATTCTACGAACCTTCCTAAGTAGTCTTTTCTAAAGACATCCATTATCCTTTCCAAGCACCTTTTTAGGTAGTCTTTTAAGACATTTCTTCCAACCTTTTCAGGTAGTCTTATAGAAGACATTATTTCGTTCCACTCGTTACATCAATCAACATATGCATAAGCATAAGCATTATCCCATGCATCGAAACATCCAATTCAAAATCTGGTGCTAAGCTACATTGTCCACCTGCTTCCCGGTAACCTTACCGATGATAGCAACCCTGCTGAACATTTCATAAAACATATACATACGCATTAGCATATACATATCATCTAACGTATTCACATACTGCATATCACAGAGGTCCAATTTTCATGTACAAATCCAAATCCTATTTCAAATCCTATTTCAAATCCTATTCAAGTTCCTAGTCCAATTCCTACCTCCAATCCTATTTCAATTCCTATTCCAATTCCTATTCCAAACTGATTCCCCATCCTATTCCCAACTCCCATCTTTCGAATCCTATTTCAAATCCTATTTCTAAATCCTATTTCAATTCCTATTCCCAATTTCCAATTCCAAACCCCAGCTTTCAAATCCCATTTCAATTCCAATTTCAAATCTTATTCCAATTTCAATGACAATTTCAAACCAAATCGTAACCCTCGCGTTACGTCTTATCACAGCAGTGATAACGGCAATTTCCAACCAAATCGTAACCCTCGCGTTACGTCTTATCACGGCAGTGATAACGGCAATTTCCGACCAAATCGTAACCCTCGCGTTACGTCTTATCACGGCGGTGATAACGGCAATTTCAGACCAAATCGTAACCCTCGCGTTACGTCTTATCACGGCGGTGATAACGGCAATTTCAGACCAAATCGTAACCCTCGCGTTACGTCTTATCACGGCGGTGATAACGGCAATTTCAGACCAAATCGTAACCCTCGCGTTACGTCTTATCACGGCAGTGATAACGGCAATTTCCGACCAAATCGTAACCCTCGCGTTACGTCTTATCACGGCGGTGATAACGGCAATTTCCGACCAAATCGTAACCCTCGCGTTACGTCTTATCACGGCGGTGATAACGGCAATTTCAGACCAAATCGTAACCCTCGCGTTACGTCTTATCACGGCGGTGATAACGGCAATTTCAGACCAAATCGTAACCCTCGCGTTACGTCTTATCACGGCGGTGATAACGGCAATTTCAGACCAAATCGTAACCCTCGCGTTACGTCTTATCACGGCAGTGATAACGGCAACTTCAAACCAAATCGTAACCCTCGCGTTACGTCTTATCACGGCAGTGATAACGGCAATTTCAAACCAAATCGTAACCCTCGCGTTACGTCTTATCACGACAGTGATAACGGCAATTTCTAAACTAAATCGTAACCCTCGCGTTACGTCTTATCACGTTAGTCCCTTGGCAGCGATAATGGCACCTTCAGTTTCAATCCAAATCGTAACCTATCGCGTTACGTCTTATCACGTTAGTCCCTTGGCAGTGATAACGGCACCTTCAGTTCCAATCCAAATCGTAACCTATCGCGTTACGTCTTATCACGTTAGTCCCTTGGCAGTGATAACGGCACCTTCAGTTCCAATCCAAATCGTAACCTATCGCGTTACGTCTTATCACGTTAGTCCTTTGGCAGTGATAATGGCACCTTCAATTTCAATCCAAATCGTAACCTATCGCGTTACGTCTTATCACGTTAGTCCCTTGGCAGTGATAATGGCACCTCCAATTTCAATTTCAATTCAAATCGTGACTTATTGCGTTAGTCCCTGAGCAGCAATAAGTTATGTCTTATCATGTTAGTCCCTTGGCAGTGATACAGAGTTACGCTTCCTCGCAAATAGGGATTTATTTCCCTATTTATCAAACAGTTCTTCAGTTGGGTTTATCACATTAGTCCCTCGACAGTGATCTTCTCCAAAATTTCAACAATAACAAACAAGGTTCTATTTTTTTCTTTTCCAAAGTTACTAACTTCAACTAACATAACTGACAATCATGCATCATTCAACTAACTTACTTCATTCATACATAATGCATACGCATCACCCCTATTTATTTTGAGAGACTTACCTCATCATACATCACATGCATCATAAACATTGCATAAAATCAAGATTGCCTTTTAGGTCGTGCTACAATTGAAATACCTGGTTCCTCCCAAGAAACGTTTGCTTCACACTCTAAAAAAAAGGGGTATTTACCTTGGATGGCATCTTTAAGCCCATCTCCCGCATAACTTCTTCCCAAACAAACGCAAATTTCGGGGCATTCTCAGTGTCCAATCATCTTCCACCTTTAGGTCACGATAGGCAGATGTGCCTATCCGATTCTTCAGGTTTAAGAAGATTGAACAGGGGCAGCTGTCATACCCCAAAATTTGCCCACCTTATTTCATCGTCAAAGGTTCTATCGTTTTTGGATATAATTGCTTTTTACTAACATTTTGTTTTTTTTGTTATTATTGTAATTTTATTAATGGTTATTATTTATTGCGATTTTATTAACTAACTAATATTATTATTATTAGGATTATTAGTATAATTAGAATTATTACTATGAATTTTAATATTAGTATTATTAGGATTTTTATCATTATTATTCTTTTATTATTTTTATTAAATTAATTAGTTGGGCAATAGGCCCATTAGGTGTAGAAAACCCTAATTCAAGCATTATAAATAGATACTAATTATAACAGTAATAGAGGGGGCTAAACATTTTTCTAACCCTAACCGATACCCTCTCTCTCACGCCAAAAAGCCCTATTTTTCAATTCAGACAGTGACGGTACAGTCC
The DNA here is from genome assembly GCF_029867415.1 of Vicia villosa. NCBI lineage: Eukaryota > Viridiplantae > Streptophyta > Magnoliopsida > Fabales > Fabaceae > Vicia > Vicia villosa. The sequence continues at coordinate 136,141,543 of NC_081184.1, read as the reverse complement.
ATAACTTCTCTTCCAAAAGTCAAACTTTTGGTCTCATATAAAACACCTTTTTTTTTGTTACAGTAAAACGATGGTTATATGTTTGTACAGTAAAACCTCTCCCAAACAATTCCACCTTTCCTCACCATAGAAGTCATATTTCAAACAACCAATTCAATAACTTAATCACACAAATCCTAAACCAATCCTGACAATAACATGTAATTACAAAAAGACATCCTTCATATCATACAAGCCAATAAGGTTGTTGGTTATGGAAAATAATATACACTATAGAATTTGCTTGTATTGGTGTTTGCAGGAAACATATTGGGTTGTTATAGGCTTGTTCTTTGTGCAACGCTTGCATTTAAAGCCTATCACGAGATCGAAGAAAAAAATTGAAAGCAGATCTGCGGTTCGAAGCATCAATCGAGTCGCAACCAACGACTTCTGCCATCTTTGCCAAAGACCGCCGCCACCGACTGAAGCTACCATAGCCAACGGCTACCGCTTCGAAAACGCAGCACCAACGCCGCTGTTCCAACTCCGGTCAGCTCCACACAGATCCGCCACCCTTCGCGATATCTCCACCGTCGCGAAACACAATCGCGGATCCGCGAGACTCCGCAATAGCCCTTGGCCGACACTGCATACGTGCCTCCACGAAGCAAGGAAGTCGAAATCGTTTTGTTTTTTTTCTTTCGCAGGATCAGACATGGTTTAGATAAAGAAACAAGGAAGAAGGCGAAGGAACAGTCCGCGCACAGATCCAAGGCTTTTTTTGACTTTATTCTGTTAATTGTTTTTACTTATTTACATGTCTTTTTCATATTCTAACAGATAAACATCTTGGGTGAATTGGCTAATGAGGAGAGCTAAGGAGCCGAGTGTACTCGGTTCGAATCCTGGCTTGCAGGATTTAATTTTTGCTTACTCAAGTTGCTTGTTTCTCTAGCATTCTATGCATGTGATATACAAAACCTACCATACACTTTCGCCTCACAGCCATAGGATCTTCCATAATTTGATCTAACGCATATCAGCCTGCATGCACACCATGGACCTCTCAAAGGTTGCAACACAGGATCTAAGCCAGGTTTTATCTAATAATTTTATTTGTTTTTTAGTTAAATGTTTAAGTTAAATATTGATTAATATTGTTTAATGTAATTAATTTAGTTTAATTAGGATTAGAATATTAAACTAGGATTAGGGTTAGGAATATAATATTTTCCCCGATTATTCGATTGTTTTGATTAATTTATTTAATTAATTATTAAATCACTAAACTCTACAAAGGTGTAAGTATTAGTTTACCCAATCCCATTAACCAATTTAGGTTCTAGCCAAACCATGATAGAATTTTATTCGCTTCGATTAAATTAATTGATCGCGGTGGGTAATAATCAAATTGTTTGAATTAATTAAATTCAAAATAAACTTATTTTGCTAAATGGTTTTAACCAAAGCTATTGGTTATGATGATTAGCATTTACCCTTATCAATTCGTTATTATTTGTAATCGAATTTACCGATTATAAGGGATAGCGATGAATTAAGAATTATTTAAAACATACAAATTTGCTGAAAGTGATAATCGAATCAATCGATCAGAATTGCCAGCAATGATTTATTAATCTGTTAATTATGGTGATCAAACCTATTGATCATTGCGATTAATGGTAACATACTAAATCAGGGTTGTACGCCCAAATCCTAAAACACTCAAAACACACTAAACCACGATACTACGGTGTTTCAACACTGCGATGTTCACAACTACGATAAGGTAATTCAAAATACCTTCGAACATTCGCATTTCAAAAACAATTTCAAAACAACTTCAAACCACATTCAATTCAATTCTAAGGCGTACAACCTTGTGCCCGAACTACGTTGACTCTGATTCTCCCTAAGGAGATACGTAGGCACTTGGCAACAAGGCGAGTCCCCCTCCTTAAAATCTCAATTTTCCCCCTATTCAATTCCTTAGCCATAAACCTTTATCTTTGAATGTTAGCCTTTAGGAAAGGGTTGAGGGTGCCTAACACCTTCCCTCGACCTGAATATAGTATCTTACCCCGATCTCTCAACTACGTAAGGTTTCCTATTCGCCTTGGTAGAATAGGTGGCGACTCTCTAAGTTAAATTTTTAGGGCAGGTTGCTACAGCGGTTAACGTGTTACTATGGCTATCCAGAACGAAACCGGCGGCGTGAAGCGTGGGACATGTTACGTGAGCTTCGTGACTTGTCTACTGTGCCTTGGTGTATTATAGGTGACTTTAATGATTTACTCTCGCAACAAGATAAAATCGGTTTTCATCAACACCCCAACTGGTTGTGCGCGGGCTTTCGGGAGGCGGTTACCGATTGTAATTTAGTTGATATCCCACTGGAAGGTCATCCCTTCACTTGGATTAAAAGCAAGGGCACTGACCATGTGATTGAGGAGCGGCTGGACCGTGCTTTAGTATCGCAGGACTGGTTATTCAAGTTCCCAGAGGTGAAACTTTTCAACTTACTAGCCTCTCACTCGGACCATAGTCCTATCCTGTTGCATTGTGAACCATGTCATCGAGATCGTCCCATCCGTTATTCTTTTAGATTTGAGAATGCTTGGCTTACTAATGAAGAGTTGGATGAAGTGGTTAGGAAAGGTTGGGAGATAGAGGATAATGGAGATGTGCTGCACCGTATTAGTAATTGTGCAAAGGAATTGTCCAGTTGGAACAAGACTGTTTTCACTCAGCAGAGACATAACTTGTCACTGCATTTTGCAGCCATGGAAGTGGCGAGAGCGGTGAATGATGAGGGAGCGGCAAGATTTTTTGAGGCACAGCGAGAGTATAATAAAATCCTAGTCCGCGAGGAAATTTTCTGGAAACAAAGAGCTAAAATGCATTGGCTCCGGTTCGGCGATTCGAACTCTAAGTTTTTCCATAGATCCGCCACTGTAAGGAAGAACTTTAAAAGGATTTACTCCATCTTGGGTGAGACAGGTAGTGAAACTAAAGGTCAAGCGGAGATATGTCGTATCGTTAAATCTTATTTCGAAGAACTATTTGAAGTTAAGCAGGGAGATTATGAACCTGTGTTGAATTATATTCAGCCGGTTATTTTGCGGGAGGATAATAGCAAGCTTATTTTACCTATCACCAAAGCTGAACTTTATGCAGCGCTTCTTCAAATGCACCCGGATAAATCACCGGGCCCTGATGGGTTTAATCCCACTTTTTATCAACACTTTTAGAGCTTATGTGGTGAATACATTTTCCAGGCAGCAATTTTGTGGCTTGATAGAGGTTTCTTTCCGCCGGAACTTAATGCGACAAACATATGTCTTATCCCCAAGTGTGCTAATCCGAAAAATATGAAGGATCTTCGTCCCATTTCTCTCTGTAATGTCGTGTATAAGCTCATAGCCAAAGTGTTAGCTAATAGATTGAAACCATTGTTGGAAAGGTGTGTATCCGAAGAGCATTCGGCCTTTGTGGAAGGGAAATCCATCCTTGATAACGCTATGGTGGCTACGGAAATTATTCATGCGTTAAAGAGGAAGACGAATGGTAACATAGCCGACTTGGCTTTAAAGATTGATATTAGTAAAGCTTACGATAGAGTTGATTGGGGTTTTCTTAGAGACATCCTGCGTCGTATGGGGTTTGATGAGAAGTGGATTCATTGGCTTTTAATGTGTGTTACTTCGGTACATTATTCTGTTCTTGTTAACTCGGATAGAGTCGGGCCTATTATTCCAGGAAGAGGGTTGAGACAAGGCGATCCTTTATCACCATATCTGTTCATCCTTGTATCAGAAGGGCTTTCTGCTTTTTAGAGGCGCTGTTTCCCGTGGTGATCTTCACGGAGCCCGTGTTTGCAGGGGGGCACCAAGTGTGTCCCACTTGCTTTTTGCTGACGATTGTTTTCTGTTTTGCAGGGCAAATCTTGTGGAGGTGTCAAACCTTATGAAGATTCTCAATACTTATGCCGAGGCGACAGACCAAGTGATCAACCTTACCAAATCTGAAGTGTTTTTTAGTCGTAACTTGAGTGGTCCAGCTCAGGAGGACTTGGCCAATTTGATGGGGGTGCGACATGTTTTGGGTACAGGGACTTATTTGGGTCTACCTTCCATGATTGGTAGAAGTAAGAAGGTGGTGTTCTCTTTTATTAAGGATCGAATATGGAAACGTATAAACTCTTGGAGCGGTCGTTCTTTATCAAAAGCAGGGAAAGAGGTTATGATTAAATCCGTTCTGCAGTCGATTCCAGCCTATATTATGAGCATCTATTTAATCCCGGATGGGGTGGTGAAGGATATTGAAAAAATGCTTAACTCTTTTTGGTGGGGGGAGGGGGTGGTCGTAATAATAAGGGTATTCGGTGGTTAGCGTGGGAGAGGATGACTATGATGAAGTGTGAGGGAAGATTGAGATTTAGAGACTTTAAAGCCTTTAATATGGCTATGGTAGCAAAACAAGGTTGGAATATTTTGGCGAAACCCACTTCCCTCGTTGCAAGAATTTTCAAAGCTAGGTATTTTCCAAGGTCATCTTTTCTTGATTCAAAAGTTGGTAACAATCCGAGCTATGTGTGGAGGAGTTTGTGGAGAGCTAAGGACGTGCTTAAGCTCGGAAGTAGGTGGAGCATAGGTGAAGGTCGTAACATTACGGTTATGAATGATCCATGGCTTCGTGAGAAAGAAAGTTGGTGGACATGTGGTCCACAATTACAAGGTGTGTATAATCTGTGTGTTAAAGATCTTCTTCTTCCTAATGTTAAACAATGGGATGTGGGTAAGGTAAATTTGCTTTTCGATCATGTGGTGGCTGAAGCTATTCTTAGAGTTCCCCTAGTGGAGGAGGTTGTGGAGGATAGGTTGGTGTGCCAAGAGGAAAGGAATGGTGAGTATAGTGTGAAACCGGGTTATAGACTTTGGAGAGGGATGCAAAGTAGTAATAATTGTAATGATAGGGAGGGTAACTGGAAGAATGTCTGGAACATCTTAGCGCCTTCTAGAGATAAGCATTTGTTATGGCGTATTTGTCGGGGCTGCCTTCCAACCCGTACTAATTTGCAACAACATCATGTTCAGTGTTCGTCTCTTTGCCCGTGGTGTGATATTGAAGAAGAAGATGAGTGGCATGTCTTTTTTGGTTGCATTTCAACTTTCCAAAGTTGGCGGGCAGCAGGTTTGTTAGCTCTTATAGACTCTTGTATTCATTCTTTTCATGATGCTAAGTCTCTTATATTTGATGTGTGTAGTCGAGAGGATCGTCGGGATGCCGGGAGATTTGCTATGGTACTTGAATCCCTTTGGAGGAGTAGGAATAATGTGGTTTGGCAAGATGATCGAGAAGATGCTATAAGAATTGGTTTACAAGCCTATCACAATTGGTATGATTGGTTCCTAGCTAGAAAGGACCATAATGGGTGTACTACTAATAATTTTCCGCTTACTTAGATCCCGCCTTTGGTTGATCAGGTGAAGTGTAATGTTGATGCAGGTTTTAATAATAATGCTGTTACTACTAACAGAGGTTGGTGCTTTCGGGATCATTTGGGTAGATTTATCAGAGCTGGTTCTGCGTGGGATTTAGGCCTTTATTCGGTCTTTGAAGCCGAAGCCATCTCGTTGAAGGAAGCTATCCAGGATGCTATCTCCCTCCAGTTCTCCCATGTTACCTTTGAAAGTGATTGTCAATTTGTTGTCAATTTTATCTACTCTAAGCATGTTGGTTTCTCCGAGTTTAGTTTTATTATCAAGTCTATTCAGAACATTTTATATTTATTTCCGAACTTTGAGGTAAAGTTCATTAAGCGCCAAGCGAATTCGGTTGCCCATAAGTTAGCGAAGGCGGCCAATTCTTGGTCTAGGCGTAATATCCTTAATATGGTACCTCCTTGTATTTTTCAATGTTTGATGAATGAAAGATGTTAAGTCTGTTTATGTCAAAAAACAAAAAAATATATATATTTGGCTTAATTGCAATTTTGGTTCCCCTATTATCCGTTTTTTTGGATTTTGGTCCCCCTATTTTAAAATCTGGAATTTTAGTCCCTTTATTTTAGTTTTTTGAGGATTTTGGTCCCCTTGCAAATCTGAAGGCAAATTTTAATAAAATGAAACTCAAATTGATGACATATTCAACATAAATCTTAAATAAAATTAGTTTTTTTGAACAGATCATTGTTAAACTGACACTAACACATCATCAGATGAGTGTCATTTCATTTAAAATTGCCTTCAAATTTGCAGGGGGACCAAAATCCTAAAAAAACTAAAATATAGGGATTAAAATTCCGGATTTTAAAATAGAGGGACCAAAACACAAAAAAACAGATAATAGGGGGATCAAAATTACAATTAAGCCAATATATTTTTAGAGTTCGAAGATGCATCTCCGGATGCACTCATTTCACACAAAATTGAATGTAAACGAATGAACTATTCCATAATACATAACTTTAGTTTAAAATTTCATCTCCAAACTTGTATCTGATATATTTTGGATGCACTCATTTCACACAAAATTGAATGTAAACGAATGAACCATCCCATAATACATAATTTTAGTTTAAAATTTCATCTCCAAACTTGTATCTGGTATACTTTGGAGATGCATATCCGAAAATAGCTCAAATACTTCAAAACAAAAACAAAGACAATATGAGTAAGATCTAGAAACCACAACAACTTGACATTAAATTAAAATACTCAACATTACATATATAATCGTTAAGATAAATTTAACATTAGATATCGTTATAAACGGATAGTTCAGGACATTGCAACATATTGATAATAAATTTGACGGATCTTGCAATCTTCACATCCACTTCAATTGGGCTCTTTGTTTCATGACGATCAAAAGTACTCCACATAACCTCTAAATCTGCATTTGTCTTCAGCTCGAAGTTGGTGAACTGTATCTTGTCTTCGCTGTCAAACAAGGGTGAGCGATACTCGAGCTTCACAACTCTTTGATTTTCTGGATATCACAAGACAATATTTAGTTTGCATATCAGAGCGGTGAGAGGTGTGACCTCGGTGACCTTAAATTAAAGTGACAGCTTCTCACCAACGAAATACCACTGAATGGTAAATCATCTCAATGAAAAATGCTTAATAAATTGTGTCAAGTGTTTTTCGAAGATGTATCTCCGAATACACTCCAAAAAAATTTAAAGATGCATCTCCGAACCAAATTTTGGCAAAGTTAAAATGACTACTTGATTTAAGAAGCTAATAGAAATTATTATATTCGTGGTATATTATAAGTCACTTTGAAAAAAATTATTTTCAAATTATGATTCACTTTATAATACTAATAAATTATTATTATTATTTTTTATTATAGTTTTAAGTATTTATTATTATTTTTTTACTATTTTTTTATTTAAGTTTTTCATATTATTAAAGAAACTAATTTTATAAAAATAACGTACAATTTTTTAATATATAAAAAATGATGAACATTTCTTAGTATTTGTAAAAGTGACAAAATGGCATATGGTTATTAACATAGTGAGTAATTAATAAATAGAGATATAATAATAATAATAATAATAATAATAATAATAATAATAATAATAATAATAATAATAATAAGTTGAAATGTAAATTAAAAGAGGATGAAAAAGAAGTTGAAAGAGAAAAAAAAAAGATAAAATAAAGGAGAGAAAGAAGTAACAACATAAAATATAAAAAAGCTCTGTTTTGTAAAATTAACGGTTGGGGGATAAGTTAGTCTATAGCTGACGGTTGATAGCTTATGACTGATGGCTGATGGCTAATAGCATATAGCTGATGGATGATGACTGATAGCTGATAAGTTAATTAAAGTGTTTGATAAAATTAGCTGTTTAACTAATTGATAAATGTAAAATGACATATAAAAAGACATTTATTAATTAATAATTAAATGTACATTTAAAATAATTAAAATTTATAAAGGTATTAATGAAAGAAAAAATGATAAGCTATAAGCTAAAATACTATTTAAAATAGCGTATGAAAATTAAACTATAAGTTAGTAAAATAAACTATAAGCTCGTGATAAAAAGACTGTTACACATTATGTCATCCAATAGGAATACACCGTTCAACTATGTCATATCAGTCATTTAAAAATTACAATTTGATTTGGCGGGATATATTATAAAATCAATAAATCATAGTGTTAAATTAATTTACATTGGCAATGCATCACTCATTTTCTCAGTTCTTAATAGGAAACATAAACTATGCTCTAAATACTAATATTTTCAAAACCGTGTTGAACGGTCCGATGGAATTGGTTCAACCTTGAACCGTAGTCTAATTCGGTCAGTTTGAACCAACAAATCCGGTCTACAAAACTTAGATAAAATCGTTTCAATTACAAAAAACCAAACTAACCAAAAAATGGGGACCAGTTTCACTGAACCAGATGGTTCACAAAATCAAAGTTAATTTTTATGCTTTATTTCTCTTAGTTTCTTGGTTTAAATTTAAAAAATTGATTATAACAAACAATTAAAATTATATAGATGGAAGATCAATGTAAATGTAAATAGAAGAAGAAAAAATAATGTAGTGTTTGTGGATATCAGTTAAGTGATGTTGATCTTGAAAGAAATGAGAGAAATTAAGATGATGAAGAACCCAAAATTGAAGAACGCTGCTTGCGCTAATGTTAAATCACATTCTGTGACTATGACTCTATGAGTTAAGAAATTAAGGCAAATAGATAACTATTGAGTCTTAATTAATTTTTTGATTTGTGATTGGGCCTTGCCCTCTTCTTCTTTTGTAAGTTGTTTTTTATATTTGTTTGAGAATTTTTTTTTATAAATTATGATATAAAATAATTTTATTATGATATTTAATAATATATTTATTTAATTTGTCTAGTTGAAATTTAATATGCGGTTCAACTACAATTTAACCGCTTGAATCGATTAAATTTTGATCCGTATATTTTGCAGGTTCATTCTTCTATTCGGTATTTAAAACATTGCTAAATACTCTAAGGAGTTGTTTGAAAATTTGAAAGAGAAGAAAAAGAAAAGGATTTTAAAAAGATATGAGTAGAGAGAAAATAGAAAAATAGTTAAATTTTTATAAAAAATAAATATTTATGATTAATATTATATTCATTCAATAATATAAGTTAAAGTTAAAGAAACCTATTTAAACTCTACCCCATCTCTTAAATTTCTTAATTCTTTCTATTTTATTCTTTCTTTTTTGTCAAAATCCTTATTTCTCATTCAATTACCGTGCGCATGCAAATTTTTTGCAAGTGCTACACTCACATCACATGTACCATATCGCTCCATTAATTCTTGTCTCTTACAATTTTGACAAATCTTCATCCCCACCCACCATTTGTCCACCTGCAATCGTCGCAATCCACCGCATCCCATCAAGCATCAACCATGCCACTCCTTTTGTCTCCCTTCCTCTCCATCCACCTATGCCACTAATAGTGATTGCTCATAAACTCTTAAGAGTCTTAGTCAATGCACTCACATCAAGATCCATATTCAATTTGAACAAATCCTAGAGAAATGATGAATCATATTCTAATTGATGACATGGACCAATAATGGTTTTGATGTCACTTTTTAAGTACAGGGATCTTTGTTTTGTTAAGGATGCTTCTTGTTTTCATCAGTATTAAAACTTTGAATTTTCTTTGCTTTATAATATGTGATGATTGTATTGTGTCCTTGAGAAAACTATTTTACTACTTTCAAGTTTCACCGTTTGTATACTGGGAAAATCCATGTCTTTTGAGAGGTTTATCTCAAAGGTTTAGAATGAGAGAATACTTATGTTGAGATGAATAGTTGGTTTGTGTTGTTGACTATTGTGATGGAGAAAGAAAGAGGGAAAGTTTGATGCACTGGAATAGAGGGGTTTGTTCGGGAAGGATCAGCTCCCATTGGCTTCCATGATGCGTAATGCCAAAGTAAAATTAATTTTTTACAAAAAAAAAAAAGTAAAATTAATTTTTGACCAAAAAAAAAAGTAAAATTAATTTTGTAGTTAAATTAAAATCAGTTCACTACAATTTTAATTTTTACGATAGATTCTATCTACCAGAGATAATGCTTTTTAATGTTTAAACGTAACTATTAGTCAAGTTTCATATCATTAAGAATGAAATAAATAAATCTTTTTGTGACAACTTCCAACCTATTTTGATCAAGCCATTTTTCAAACTATTAGTATGTTCCAGCTCGGTGTTTTAACTAAACTCAAATGTGAACTTCTCCACCCCACACCTCTCAAAATGCTCTCATGTTCCCCTCAAAATTCTCTTTCAAAATAGGATCTAACTGCTTTCAGCTTGAGTAAGTAAAAAAAACTGCTTTCAGCCTGAGTAAGTAAAAAAACTGCTTTCAGCTAATACCACATACTGCAACAAAAAAAAATACAATATAGGTTACATATGCTATCCATCAAAGTGGCTTCACCCTAAACAGACAATTATTTTCATGTTCTTGTGTACAATCATTACAATATGTCAAGAGTTCACATGCAAACTAAAGTTCATAGTAGCACTAATGCTCACAACAGAAATGGACATAACTACAGGGTGGAGATATTATAAAGTTGGACACTTATCGATTTACTATCACTATAAGTGGATCCTTTCAATCACTAAGTACCGTCATCGTCAACAGTGTTCACCCGTTCACATTCATCAATCCATTCACTGTATCTGCAACATTACAATAAAGATAATTGAGTCATGAGGTTGTGTCCAGCAGTGGGCGTGAGGGAGAGGGGAGATGAGATTTTCAATTCAATAATTGAACTTACATGTCTATTGCCTCAGATAAAGCTGCAAAGAGAGAAAAAGTATAAGATCATTAGCTATATCACAGTAAATATGGTCCCAGCAGATACTTAAAATATTGAATATCTCACTTTCCATAACACAATAAGTTCAATCATAGTTTTATTATGTCACATGCTATAGTGGCAGTTCATGAAATTGCAGCCTCTTGCCGCTATACAAGGATTCTGTTGTAGAGCGTTTTACAGACGTGAGCAATTAGGTAGTTTCAGCGAAGACAGTCTCCTTAACTAATAAATGGTGTTTGGTCGAGACCAAAGGTCTGAAAGGTTAATGCACAAAGCAATAACTTCATAGAAAAAGTTAAATTAGAAAGGATTGTGATTATTGTCAAACAAGTTTCAACTTTCAAGTGATTATCATAAGTATCAAATTGTTTACTATAAACATCAATAACATTATTATTTTCATATCATCTTAGCTATTCCTCATTTCCATATCTAATGTCAGCCATGAGACTATCTATGGACCCTATCGAATTTATTGCTTCTTTAAGAAAGAGGAAAAAAAAACACATCCTACAAAAACAAACCTGTGATGGTAGTGCTAAAGCTCTCCTGACATATCCCGCAAGAAGCTTCCCCTATCAAGTTCTTCATATCACTGTAAAAAAACCAGAAACAAACATCAAACACATTGAAATATGGAGCGCTAGGTGTGAAATTAGAGAAAAGTAGTCTATAATGTTATCTGATGAATATGCAAGGAAATTAAAACCCTGCATGCTACAGCTAGCCTACACCCCTCTCCAGGCAATTAAAATTTGCTTACATGCGACACTCAACACTGGAACCGTGATTGCAGAAAGGACAGCTAAAGACGGTGTCAAGCTTATCCATTCGTTTCTTTGGAGGAGGTTTTGTTTTCGCCTTCCTTTTTCCCATAGCTCAAATCCTGGATTTTTCAAATATTCCAACACAAAATTATAAACAAAAATAGCATGCTAATTAAACTTCTCTAATCTGTTCATTCAACTATGTAACCATTCTCTCATATTTCTATACTGAATTATAGTACCAATTTCTACACAAAATCAAGATTTCAAGCCAAATCAATATGAAACCGAATATACCAATTCCTATACAAAATCAAGATTTCAATCAAGATTTCCTGGAATTTTCCGTTAATACCAAAAAATATTCCAGAAAAACTTCAAAACATAGATCATGCAATAGAAACGATGAACTGGTGATTCCAATTGTCAAACACTGAAACAATTTATGAATCAAATCTAAAGATTCAAGCTATCTATGTCGACATCGTTAACCATTTCCAAAATTATCTACACGGGGAAACGGCGGAAGAAAAAAAGGGAAATTGATCAAATCAAACGAAACCCTAATCGATACAAAAAAAGGTAAAAAGATAAAGGAGATGAAATTGAAGGTTAATAGGACTAACCGATGATTCCGATCACAGAGCGAGAAAGCGAAAACGAAGTGGTGATCGATGTAGGGAGAGATGAGAGAGTGTGTGCGGAAATTGAAAAGGTAGGGAGAATAATAGAGCCATAAAGGGGTTTTTATGCTATGAGATTTGTCGTGTTCCCTTCACGGTGAGTTGAGATACCGGTCTAGAAATTCCGGTATAGTTATTCTTCTTCTAAATTAAAATACCTTTACAATTGAAGTTACTTTTAAAATGAGTAGTACAAGATTTTAAAAGAGGAGTTTTAAGCACTTTTTAATTAAAAAAATCATGTTATATTCAACTTTTAGTATGTATAATTGTCGTTCACTATGGAGTCTTGATAAAACTGATTTGGGAGACCATTACAATATTCAACTAGAGTGTTGTCGTCACGTTCAACCCCTCAGTCTATCATGTTGAACAAGATGGCAACAACTCTAGCCAACGATGAGTCCAATGACAATGAGAGTTCCATGGCAAAGATGGGCGCTGCCATGGACAACTTATGTTGCCAAAACCAAATTTTAGAGGATAACGTCTTCCATATCCATCAACACCAACATTAGGTTGGTCATCCATAAGAGGTTGAAATATTGGACCCTCGCCATTTCTTAGATGAAATATGGGAGACGTTGGTATCAGAGAATTTCAAGTCGCCTTTGCGGGCTAAGTTTGATGGGCGCCTCAACTCCGTATGAGCAGGCTCAATCAACACGCATATGGTAATCATTAGAGTTGGTGATTCCATAAAATGTAAGCTCCTCTCTAGAAGTTCTAGAGATGCGCCCTAAAGTGGTAAATGGGTTTTCCTCAACTCTCCGTTACCAACTATCAAGACTTGATGAAGTAACTAGTCCCTCAGTTTGTAACTAGAATACACATAAAATAGATGACACCAGCCTTCTCAACATTCGTCAAGACCCCTATGAATCTCTGAGGGAGTACCCCACCTACTTCAATAGGGCGACAATCAAGGTCATCAAACATGACTAAAAAATGTTCCTATGAGCACTTCGAACATTTTAATGAATCCATCACCTAGAGACCTACATCTTCCTTGGTTGAAGTGGTGGTAGATGCATGGTCCTATATAAAGGGTGATGAAAGCAATTTCGAAAAGAATTCCAGAGATTCCAAAAAGCGTACCTTTAGTAACCTTTACAACTCACAACCGTAAAAGAATAATCATTAAACCTCGCCCTTCAGGAACATGACGACGTTCAAGAGAAGCGAACAACCTATAGAGAATTTCACACTCTTAAACACTAATCGTGAAAAGATATGGCGAGAGGTCCTTCACATACACGATATTCCACAACCGCCAGCTCCAAACTCATATGTCACGGGGCCCGAGCCTAGCAGATGGTGCAAGTTCCACAAAGTCAAAGGATACCATATTGAAGACTACTACCAACTCAAGAAGGATGTTGAGCATCGGATTCAAGAAGGCCACCTAAAGAAATATTTTAAGAGCAACTCACACAAAGGGCTGAAGGATCCAACTCTTAGGGGTAATGTGTTTCTAGGAGTTCTGGATCCAAAAAAGGAAAAGAATAGAGCAAGGGGGAAATGACATAATTGTATGCCACACCCTTAATACCATAACAAAAGGATACACCAGATGAGGAGAGACCTGTTCCGCCTGCAGAAGATACGCTCGATAAATCTTAATCATCAAAGGCTTGCCTACCAACTTTGATTTAGGCAAGAAGGATGGCCTAAAAATTTGAGATCGCCTTTTCTAAAAAAGATGTTGCAGGCATCCACCCCCATGATGACGACCCCATGGTCATAAACATAAGGTGTGACGATTGGAAAGTTAAGAGGGTGTTGATTGATCAAGGAAGCTCTGCAAACATCCTTTATTGGGACGCTTTTGAAAGGTTTCACCTAAACTTGGACGACCTCGAAGCTTTCCAAAGATCATTGGTGGAGTTTTCAGGTGAGCAAATGCAAGTGAAGGGTTGTATTACACTGAAGACAACATTTGAAGTAGAGGAAAGCTCCAGGAAGATCAAGGTACTTTGTTATAGATGCACGTTCCTCATATAAAATGATTATATTGAGGTATGTGTTCAACCAGCTAGGAGATACCCTATATACATTGTATCTTTGCATGAAGTACCCACTCCTAAATGGGAGAGTTTGGGTTATCCAAGAGGATTAAGAGATCACTAGGAAGTTTTACACACAGAGCCTGAAGTTAAAGAAAACAAGAGTCGTGAGAGTAAACGTTGTAGGCGTAACGTTGGGAGCCAATCCATGAGGAACAACTCTTGGGGATGGGACATGACTTCTCCATTTTAGGAAAGCTCAAAGGCTGTAGGAAAAGATACTTAATAAAAGTTGTTAAATGTTTAGGCGTTAAGCCATGTTTAGTTTATTTTAATTTCATTTACTTGTTTGGTTTATTTCTATGAATTGCAATCTTTGTTACTTTATGGTTAAATTCTTGACGTTCTTTGGGGATCACTCTTTTTTGACGCGTTAATGAGACCCCTAACATTTTTATAAAATGGGAATTATTGTTGCTTTATTTGAAGGAAATTGAATAGCGAATGAAACCTTATCAAAATCGCCCTTAGAGGCAACCATATATGTTGGATCCGCACGAAGGAATCCTTTCCATCCTTTGAGGCGATTACATATGCTGGATCATTATGAAGGAATTTTCGTTGCCCCTTGAGACAATCACACATGTTGGATCCTCATGAAGGAATCCCCGCAATTGCAAAGATCTCAACAAAGCCAAAACCTATTCGGAGAATATTCTAGGGGAATATCATGTCTTCTTGAATAATATGGGAGTTGAGTGCACACTCCCTCACTCCTATAAGCGGTTGCTACTTCATAGGAGCCTAAGGTCCAGACCCAGGGACTACTATAAATTCTTCAATCCTAAAGTTTAGGTGAGAATCTAATTAATTACGTAAAATATCACATACACATCTTCTCACCTTCATGCGTGGGTTAACTCTAACTTCTCAACAAATCCTATAAATCTCTGACAATCCTTAATTTGCTTGTATAATTCTTTTTGGTAAGCACAATGTTTAACTTATATTTTTGCAATTTATAAAAAATATTAGTACTAAAAAATTTATAAAAAAATTATTAAAATTAAAAATTTTATAAATTTTAATGGATTTTATCATTGTGTTTCATGCTATTTTTATCTATTAATATATTTTATATTACTTTTTTTATTCACTTTAATTTTTTTACCATCCTCTTAATATCATAAACATCAATGTAATAATTAATTATTATTAAATTTATTTGTAATGATCAATTCTTATCATTTTTTCTGATATTTTTAATTTGATCTTAATATTTTTAATATAACTTATTTTTTTTAGATTGTCAATATATGTTCAAATAGTTTCTTATATTTATTGAATGTTTTTAAAATTGATATTGTATTATATTATTTTTAAATTATTATTATTAATATTTAATATGTTGGTAGTTTTGGATCAATCAAGGACTCATAGATTACAGTCTGATATGTCTCAACTCAAGTCCACTCTACTCGTCTCAACGTATAAAACAATTCATATGTCATCACATTCTATGATCTCCAATTTCACTTTACTCTTCATTACCATTGAACTGATTTGGGCATTTAAGTGTTGTCTAGGGGTGTTTGCGGTGCAGTTTGGGCGGTTTTGACGTTAAAAATCATCTGAACCGCAAGAAAAAAAGTGTGGTTCCGTTTGGTTCGGTTGACTTTCAAAAATAAAATCGAACCAAACCAAACTAATGCGATTTAGGTTGGTTCGGTTGGTTCGATTTTTAAAAAAAAAATTATTGAGCCATACATACACATATAGAGAAAATATAATTTTGTGTTTAATCATTAATATATTATATAAATTAAAATAAATATCTTACAAAGAATATGATAAAATATACACATAATACTAGTTGTTTTCTCTACAAAATTAAAGAAATATATATTAGTTAGTAAAATTTGGTAACATAACGCGGTTTGGTTTGCAAAATACAAACCACTAACCGAACTGAACCGCGCGGTTCTGTTAGAAAATGACCCAAACACATCCGAACCAAATGCGATTTTTTGCGGTTTTGGTTCGATTATGCGGTTTTCTGTTGGGCCAGTTTGGTTTTGAACACCCCTAGTGTTAACCATGCTGGTCCACAACCCGTCGCCGTAAAGGAGATAAAAACCACTGCTCAAAAGTGTTATTGCCAACCTTCCATCATTTCTAGTTCCTTCGAGAGCTAAAACTTCCATTATTGGTTCTCGAATAGGAACACTGGCGCGGTATGTGGGAATTGACTTTCGATTCTTGCGATTTTCACGTAAACCACATTCTCTTCACAAATGGCATCGAGCAAACTCAAAAGTTCTAGATCTGGATTCCTACGGTCCATAGCCATATCTTTAATTGACCAGTTCACACTTCTGTAAGTTACCAAATTGAGAACAAATTATCTTCTGATTCTATCGCTTTCGTCGAATAACTAGAGGCTTTTCAAATTCATTATTTACTGCTTCCTGAAACCCTTGAGTCGAGAAGCAATCAAATATATGTTAGAACTGATTCAACCATTCGTTGTCCCAAACGTGATTCCCCGAAGTCTAGATCTCTGATCTCCTCGAGGATCCCTCAAAATAGAAAAGAGAAAACTCAAGATTCAAATATAGATATATGTCAGGGTTTGAAGACATTTTCCATGAAACTCGGGCTTACGACCCACACCATTCTTCCGGCCTGACAGTGCCCACTTTACTCATTGCTGCTGAGGTCTTTATGGGCATACAATTAGGGGATAACACAAGTTCGTAATTAAAGCCAGATAAAGATCCATTTCTAATATACCCTTTATGGATATTAAAGGATCTCAGACCGATCTACAGGTCTACACACATAAGGTATATTGTTTTCCTTATCGTCTTGTCTGATCCTATCCGCAAAGGCCAACCTTGGGTCATCAATTAAGCAATAGAGACTTACGAGCTCAAATTTAAACCCCTCGAGTAGATGAAGTTGTTGCATAAAGGTCGATACCCAGATAAAAATACCCTCAAATAACATCCTCCAACCGACATCGTCAGAGTTAATAAGCTGACTATAGAATCTACAAATGTGGACCAGCAATAGCGGATGAACTTGGCCGACCATACAATTAGAGATAAGGCCTCTCGGGGTCATAGTCTTCATATACAAGGAAAGAATGTACATTATTCCTTCCGCAAAGGTAAAAGAAGTGGATCCCCTCACATGCATCGGTAGGCAAAGGTGTTGAGGGAGTAAAGTGGCAAGCAAAAGATTGGAAGTATTCTGAGTTTTATCGTATCCACAAGGATCAGTGTGAGGGAAAGAATGCCGTTCAATATTTTCCGTGTTTCTGAGATTTGTTTTGAATGGTTTAAAATTAAAACATATGAACAGAAAATAAATGCATTTTTTTAGAGGAGAGAACTGTCTAGTATGAATTTTATCTACTTGTCACAAACTTAAACCTTTCAATTAGTCGCACTCAACATACAATACTCGTCAAAGTCATCACGTATTTCTTACACAAGTGTCCATTTCTTAAACACCTACGAGATGCACCACAACAGAGGTTATGTCTAATCCAAATTGCGTGAAAAATCGTATTACTCTCGTCGATGATGTCTCGTGCGACTCAAACATCACGGAAGCATTAAGCTTCGATACTAGCAGTGATTTTTAACTCTAAATCTATCTCTAGAGTCTATAAACTAACAGATATCCATCCTTAATCAAAATTTGTGAGGTATATATATAACAAAACAAAACCAAACATAAAGAAAAAAAATTAAGGAAGACATCAAGATTGATTTGTAAAGCAAGCTTTATACAACATCATGATTAACAAATATACATAAGTTCAGAGTAAGCTTACAAACAAAACCCAACAAATAGAGAAATACATAGAAAGGAAGAGAAATGAACTGACACTCCTCGCGTTGTCAGGATGATTCATGCAAACCCATCTCTGATCCACCAAGATGCAAGTTTCAAAAATTGTTTTCTAGCCTTTTCCCTAGACCTCTTTAAACAAACTAGAGGTGAGTTTCGTGTTAGGAGTGAATTAGTAGTGTTTTCATGTGTTAAATTAACTACCTTTTGATCTTAAGTTGAACATATCTTGTGAGTTTTAAGGATTTTATGGTTAGAATTGAACTCTAGAGGTTTGATGCTAATTGTAGAGCGACTTGCATCACTCTGGGTGTTATTTGTGCAGTTTTTAATGTTGAAAAGTAAAGACGAAGAAACACAAAGGCGTAGAGATCCTGGAGAAGAGAAATCACAAAGAAGAAGGATGAAGCAGAGGCCGAGCCGCGGTGATAAGGGGCGAGACGCGCCATCACTTCTGACTTTGGCTCGCGCCTCGCCAATCCGTGCCGCGCCGCGGGAGTTGCGTAAAAAGAAATAAAGTTATAAATAGAAGCCCTAATCCTCATAAGAGATATATCTTTAGTGAGCGAAATTCAGAGAGCAATCCTATTCCAGAGCAGACAATAACATCCGACGGAGAATTCAACATCAATTGAAGACATTCCCTTGATGAAGATGAATCCCTCTATGAAGCTTTGTGTGTTCTTCATGTCTATGGAGAGCTAAACCCCATTGTGTTGAGTTTAAGGTAGTAGTTGACCTATGAAGATGCAATTACTTTGATTAATGAAGGATAGAAAAACACTTAGAAAGGGGGGGTTTGAATAAGTGTAGCTTTAAAAACTTGACAGATAAAAATAAATTGCACAGTTATTTTTATCCTGGTTCGTTGTTAACTAAACTACTCCAGTCCACCCCCGCAGAGATGATTTACCTCAACTGAGGATTTAATCCACTAATCGCACGGATTACAATGGTTTTCCACTTAGTCCGCAACTAAGTCTTCCAGAGTCTTCTGATCACACACTGATCACTCCAGGAACAACTGCTTAGATACCCTCTAAGACTTTTCTAGAGTCTACTGATCAACACGATCACTCTAGTTACAACTTGCTTAGTTCACTCCTAAGACTTCCTAGAGTATTCTGATCAACACGATCACTCTAGTTCCTTACAACTTAATGTAATCAATTCTAAGAGTTTACAAATGCTTCTTAAAAGCGATAATCACAACTGTGATATTTCTCTTAACGTTTAAGCTTAATCTCACTAAAATATTACAACAGCAATGTAGTGAGCTTTGATGAAGATGAAGATTCTGAGTTTAGATTTGAACAGAGTTTCAGCAAGTTGATAAGCGTTGTTTTGTTCAGAATAGTTAACCTTGCTTCTCATCAGAACTTCATATTTATAGGCGTTGAGAAGATGACCGTTGAGTGCATTTAATGCTTTGCGTGTTCCGTACAGCATCGCATTTAATGTTATACGCTTTTGTCAACTACCTCGAGCCTTGTTCACGCTGTGTCTACTGACGTAGCCTTTAATAGCTTTTAACGTTCCTTTTGTCAGTCAGCGTAGCTTGCCACTTGTACTTTCTTCTGATCTGATGTTTGTGAATACAACGTTTGAATATCATCAGAGTCAAACAGCTTGGTGCATAGCATCTTCTGATCTTCTGACCTTGAAGTGCTTCTGAGCGTGATACCATCTTCTGAGCTTCAGTGCTTCTGATCTCATGTTCTTCTGATGCTTCCATAGACCCATGTTCTGATTCTGCTTCGACCATCTTCTGATGTCTTGCCAGACCATGTTCTGATGTTGCATGCTGAACCCTTGAGACAAAGCTTCTGAGCGCTGAATTATGCGTACTCTTTATATATATTTCCTGAAAGGGAAATTGCATTGGATTAGAGTACCATATTATCTTAAGCAAAATTCATATTATTGTTATCATCAAAACTAAGATAATTGATCAGAACAAATCTTGTTCTAACAATTAATTCCTGGGAACAATTGTTTAAGTTTTATTATCAATAAAGAACCTTGCTTTTATTTTACATTATTGTTAAACTATCAATCGAGAGATAGGGTTTATACTTTTGCCATAGGTTCTTATATTGACTTGTTGATTAATACTCAGAGATGAGATTTTGAAGAAGTTTTCATAAATCATCGTGGTTAATTCCCTTTATTGTTATAGTTATTCTGAGAGATCGAATATCATATTGGTGGAGGTGTTTCTAAATTGATCATTAGACATAATATCAGTTTTGAGGATGAATGAAGATAATAACTTAGATAATATTCACCTGTGGATTAATTGATTATTGCATATGAATAGGTTGATGAACCCTAGAACTCAACATATTCATCACCATTGTTATTCGTTCTTTAAGCTTTTAGCCATTTAATTCTTATTCTGTTATTTGTAATTTGAGATTAAACAATCAAAACCAATACTTTTCACTACTCATTATAATTCGACTATAGAACGGCAACAATATTAACTCAGTCTCTGTGGATACGATATTAGAAAATATTACCTAAAATACTTTCAACATTTGGTTCTTCCATTGTCAAAATGGCCACAACATCAAGATGTGCCACCTAAGACATGGAAGTGGAAGCTTCCACAACCAGGGTAGAATAAGGGGTCGTAGTAGGAGTAAGTTCAGAAGAAAAAGGTCTGATATTCAACACAGTCAAGATACCCTGGGCATCTGTAAGGCGGAAGAACATATCTAACTTGCTCACCTTGCCCATGCTATTTGCAAAACACAATCACATAGGTAAAAAAAGTATAAAGACCTCATTTGCCTAAAAATATTCCCCATCTTTCAAGATCAACTGCACTCAAGATAAAACAAGTTTCAATTCTCCTCTTCCTCACCAAGGCCAAACCCTTCCTCATAACCAATATTACATTTCCTCCTTTATTGTTACCTTATATGGAGAAAGAGAGCTTAACTCCGTATAATAAGAGTGAGTGTACAGATTTAAAACAAAGCTTGTACAAGTACTTTGGGTACACACCATGACAAGGACGAGGAGGCTCGACAAGAAGATAACTAGAAACAGAGAGTTGTGAAAGAGAAAGGCGTCACCAATAAAAACATCTCAAAAAATCAATTCCATCCCGCGTAAAAGGGACGAACCAAAAGTCAACCTGGTGAAGTTAAAGAAGAAGGTTTTGCTCAGAACACGGATAGAAGCTGCGATGGTGCAACTTTTGAACGTTCCAATACGGATAAAGGCAACCACAATGCTTAAGAGAAAATAAGTACCCATTACTTTCATGTTTAACCAATCATACTTTTATACACCCGGTCAGCGTTGAAGGTTTAGATACTCCAACACCTCAACATCATTGGGCCTGCGACCCTCAGTCCTAAAACAGACTTAACTGAAACCTTAAGCAAGTTCCCTCCTATCATGGTGCAAAAAATACTCGAGCATAACTAACGCTCGAAATACAACAGAGTCGCCACCAAAATATATTTATGTCAAAAGGAAAGGGAAAATATCGATAAAATCCTCAAAGAACAAAAATATGATCGTCACAACCAAAGTAGGGTTCGAGAGTCAGTTATGCAAGGAAAAGGTATTAACACCCCTCATATCCGCTATACTCAACACGAACCATTTAGTTAGTTTTGTAAATAGAGTGCTAGTGTGATGTTATTTGTTTTCTTCTAGTGATTATGTGTTATTTACAAAAGAAAGAAATGGGAAATTTATGTTTTTTTATTAGAGTGCTTGACGAGACGTTGGATCTCGCTCATACGTATCCCTATATACGATCAGGAACTCAAAGCTACATAGTTCTTAGTAGAAAAGAATCGAGTGTTGATTATTTTAGAGAGTGATGCCTAGGTCACATTGAGCGGTTAAACATTTATTGTTGCTCATTCTTGGATATTGAAGCGTTTGTTTGCTTCACGTTGAATGGATAGAGCATCACTCATTTGTAGAAAAGTTTCCAGTCGTGCTAAGGCGGAAAAAGATAGTTTGATTGGTGGGATTGTTTTTAGGTAGAAGAAGAGTATTCAGTTGTAACAAAGTGTGCATTCTGCGTCCGATTAATCGAGGTTTCAAAAGGATATACATCCAATTGTCATTTTTCATCCACGTCGAGTTTATGCAAAATTATCTTTGCAGAATACAAGTAACCGATTAGAACAAAGTGTACACATTTTCTCATTGACCTGGGGTTTCAAAAGAATGTGCTTCCAATTGTCCTTTTTATTCTAAGTTTACTTAAGTATTTTATGCGGAAGATAAATAATTGTTTTGAACAAAGTGTATACTTTGTGTCTAACTATTTGAGGATAAAAAGAGCGTACACCCAATTTCCCTTTTTTTAATCTGAGTTTATTGCAAAAAAAGATTTTGAAGCGTTCGATTAAGTTTAGAAAATGGACAAGATATTGATTAAATGTTCGATTCACACTTGGTTTGAAATTGATTTTTAAAAATAACTTGATATTGATCAAAGGTTTTATTTTATATTTTTGAATTCAAAATGATTTGATCATTTTTTCACTTAATGATGAAGTGGTTTTAAAGTTTGTTGAGGGTTAATAAAATGTTTTTTAAAATTATTTGATGTTGATCAAATATTTGAATTTAATTTAAAAAACTGACTTTAAATATTTTTTTATTAACATACAAGAATTAACTAATGAAAATAAATAGAAAAATAAAAACATAAAGAATAAAAAAGAAGGGAAGAGGTATATAAGGTTGTGGAAAAATAAAAACTAAATGGGCTTAAGATCCAAAAGAAAAGAAAATAATAAAAATAAAACACAATATAAAGGAAAAAAATATTATTATTATTATTGGCTAATAATAAATGTGCGTAAAATTAGACAATTTCTCATCCAACCCAATACTCTTCTTACGCACAACTGAATTGACCAAATTGTTCTCGTGTTTCAAATGCACTTTCGGAAGCACTTTTTTTTGGTTTAACGTTGTTTTATTCCGTATATGCACTTCCCGAAGAAAGATAGGGCATTCTGTAGGTGCATCTACGGAAAGGTATGACATTATAATTCACATCAGACCTTTGCCCTCCCTCATTATCTTCATTTCAAACTTTTATCTCTCAAATTCTCTAAACCCCAAATATTAAAACTTCAAATTTGTTTCTCTCGAGTTCGTCTTACATTGTCAACATTAAGTATTAACATATTCCATCAAGTTTAAATTGTTATTTAACGGTAAGTTTTAGACATTTTGAATTATTTTAGAGTGTTTTGAAATCGAATTAGAATATAATATTTAGGTGTAGAAATGATTGAATAGGTTTAGAGACATTGTTTAGAGACAATGTAAGTGCTATTTGTGGTTTATTTTGGACGATCAAGCCAAAAAAATGGGGTTTTTGAGTGATTGAACATTGCATTTACGCCATTGTTGAGTTTCTGAGCTTCAGGGGCTTCAGTAGGTGCATCTACGGAAGCACCATTAAGTTTGAAACTAAGGTGCTTCCGTAGGTGCATCTACGGAAACAATATTTTTTTCTTGTTTATTTATAATTGAGAGGCCTTTAATTGTATCTAATTCGACTTTATCTGTATTATGCAGACATGATGGCCGACCAGGAGGATAACACAACATGCATCAACATCAACAGCAAAACATAAGTTCCATATTCAAACAAAATAAGGTCCCCAAAAAAGCCTAGCCAACATCAACAGTAAAACATAACTTCTTTGACGTTATCCAAGATAACTGAACTCTCTCGGAGTATAGTCGACCAACAATACCATGTGTTGTATGATGAAATTAGATTCAGTGCAGATAAGCTACATAGTTTTACTAATAACTTATGTTAAACATAATTTAAAACAACTAAAACTTTGTAGACGTTCTTCAGTGAATTTATTTTCATCATACAACACATAGTAATGTGTTGGTCGACTATACTCCGAGAGAGTTCAGTTATCTTAGATAACGTCAACGAAGTTAAGTTTTACTGTTGATGTTGGCTAGACTTTTTTGGGACCTTATTTTGTTTGAATATGGATTAAAACTACTAGTTTTATCAGTCTCAATTTGAGACACTTTTGATGTCTGTATTTTTATTAGATTGATGTAATTTTATTTTTATTATGTTTGACACTATTTGTAAGATTTATAAGATGTTTTCTTTTCGTGTACTATATATATATATATACCATTACATTTACATTACACTTTCATGATTCTTAATTGTTTCAAACAAATGAATACACCATTAGAAGCGGAATTTCAGCACGAGCTCGATTCTATAAAAAGTTTTTAAAATTTATCAGCAATTTTCCGTAGATGCATCTACGAAACACTCTGTTTTCACCACCTTCTATAAATGCATCTACGAAAGGTAACACATTTTTTCCAAAACAAGATGCTTTCAAAAGTGCATCTATAGAAGCTGGGAGCAAAGTTGGAATTTCGCAGGGTGTGTAAGATATCCATGGAGTGCATTGAAATATTGTCTAAAATTATTCACTTATCCTATATAATAATTAATTTATAATTTAAAAAGTAGAAAAATTTAATAAAAAATAAAATAAAATTAGAATTTAATTAAAATGTATTAACTGTGCAAAATGATTTTACACTTAATCATGGATGTTAGATGTTGAAAAAAATTTGACTTTTATTATAACCACCTACAACCAGTTAATCTTATAGCATATAGTAATGCAAACAAATGATGATGATGATGATAAATCAAATGTGTAAAACTTTTTACACAAATAATGCATAATAATTAATCTCAATAAAAATTTATTCAAAATACACGGTAAAAAGATTTTACACAATTAGTTAATAAAAAATGTTAGAAATCCGATTGACGTAGTGGTTGAGATTTGAGTCTTGAGAGTGTGCTCCTGTTAAGGTCTCACTTGAGTCTTGAGAGTGTGCTCTTCTCAAGATCTCAGGTTCGAATTCGAATCTCATTGGATGCAAACAATTCATGCGGGGCCAGTCCATACAGAGTTTTACTCTAACTTTAAATGAACCATTTGCAAATGAACGGTAAAATAATTTCCTTAAATTAATTGGTCGCAAGACCGGATACCAAAATTTTAAAAAAAAAATCATAAACACTAGATATCTAGAAAAGTTTGACTCTTATTTTAATTATATATTAAAAAAAAGCAACTAGATGATGATGAATAATTAATAATAATTAATCTCATAAAATTAATAGATTAAAATAAGACCAAAATTGTATATAACCTCATCAGAAATTATTAATCTAGGGTTTTCAATAACAAAAAGTATTTGGGCGAGGTGCATCCCCCTTAGTCCTCTTCTCTTCAAATTCAATCCACCAAAAACCCTCACACGCAACTTTTCCCATTTCCTCCTTCACCTCTGCACTTTCCACCATGGGAAGGGGAAAATTCAAGGCCAAACCCACTGGTCGCCGCAACTTTTCTAGCCATGAAGACATGGGTAAGTACAAATCAATCAATACCTTTTCATTTTTCTGCTTGATTTCCGAATATATATATTTCATTTTTTATTGGATTGATACATGTTTAAACGAGGGAAGTTTGAATTGATGGATTTTGGTTGGTGGGTTTGCTTTGATTTTCGTCCATACATCGCATGATTCCATGTTTTCTTTTGTTGAAATATTTGATTTGTTTAGATTTAAATAAAGCTATTTGGCATGTGGGTATTTTTTTGATGGTTTTGATTTTCTATTTGGATGTTTATTGTTCAAAAATATGGAAGTTTTTATGGATATGTTAGATCTGAATGAACTGCAAGTTTGAAGTTTTCTGAAAATTTGTTGTTAGACACAAGTGATGCCTTTTATGAAAAATATATGGTATTTCTTAGTTATATCGATTCGATAAGCTGTTCTGAAAATTTGATTTTCTTATGATCAATGCAGTTGCTGGCACCTCCACCCGTCCTAGGACTTTTAGACAGGTTTTCTTCTGCCTCCTACTCCATGTTTTATTTCTGTTATTGACACGCATGCACCAGTGTGATCGGCTGCACAAAGGATGCTAGTAGCAGTATAATTTTTTCACTTTCATAGGCTAATATTAATATGCAGAAGATCATGTTTCCATGTCATGATGCTTTAAGTTAGTTTTTAGATTACATGATATGTCACTTTTTATTTTTTAAGATTTCACTTTTTAAATCTGGTTCCTATTGAATTTTAAGTTCAGTTTGCGTAGTAGATTTTATAGGTTGAATGAATTTGATTCAATATGACAGGCAAATTATGAAGCCACGTCCATATTTGGCATGTGTCGTTCATTTTCATAGTACAATGTCCGCTACCTAGTTTTCTTCTCCTCTCTCATGTTTTTGGTACTCAAATCCACCATACTCTGCTTTATTCACCCAACATGTAATCATGTAAACCATCCACCTCGCTGTCTTCATCAAACATCCTAGTCTAGTTTTGTGAGCACCGTAGGTTAGGTACCAGAGAGAAAAAGAAGAGAAGTAGATAGAAAAAGTTTATTGGAATTGACTTGAGGGTTGAAGATACAGATAATGTTTGTTGAAATGCGGGGTAAAAATGACGCATGACGAAGTTAATTTGGACCTTTTGATATGTCATCAATTAATAGATGCTTGATAAATGCAGGGACCAAATTTACTTTTGAAATCTGCACTCAAAATTTAACACACACCAAAATCAATTAGTGCGCTATATTTCAAGAGACATACTTGAAAGGTTAACCTTTTGTGTGGGAGGATTACGTAATTTTCTGGACTGCAGGGTTCCCTATTCTTTATCCTGTGATGACAATTCATTTTTGCCTGTGCATTGTTTGTCTTAAATGGTTTTCCATTTTCTTTATATGTTTTACCAATCAGTATTATTTAACGTGGTAATTTTCTCTACAATCTTATTAGAAAGAAGCTGAGAATGAAGAGGATCCATCTAAGGAAGTTTCCGAGGACGAGTCTGAAGAAGAATCTGAAGATGAAAATACTGTCAGTACATTACAATAAGACGTCTCTACAATCTTCTTCTGTATTTTACTTTTGGATGTTTCAGTTGTCTCTATGGTCTTCCTTCCTTAATATGAAATTGATGTTGCTATATAATGTCTGCAGAAGGCAAAGGGTGTTCAAGGGGTTATTGAGATTGAAAATCCTAACTTGGTAAAGCCCAAGAACATTAAAGCTAGAGACATTGATGTGAGTTCATTGTTCCAATTTTTGTCCTTAGATATCTTTTTTAACAATTAAATCATATGAAAAGAATAATGCTATTTCCTTTCCAATGCAGATTGGGAAAACCAGTGAGCTTTCAAGGCGTGAAAGGTATGCTTAATTTCCCTGTTCTTATTGCTTGCAGGGATATAGATGAAGCTTCTATATCAACAGATTTTCCAATTTTTTTAAATTTGCCTTCTGTTTTCAGAGAGGAGATAGAGAAACAGAGGGCTCATGAGCGCTACATGAAACTTCAAGAGCAAGGAAAAACAGAACAATCCAGGAAAGATCTAGGTACTAGTTTCTCATGAACAAAACATGTGCTTACTGTACCATCTTCTTGAATTGATTCAACTATGTATATTTGAATTCCCCTATGTCTAATGATCTATATCCCTGTCTTTCAGATCGCTTAGCTCTGATACGTCAAGAAAGAGCTGAAGCTGCTAAAAAGCGAGAAGAAGAGAGATTAGGTACGTATTGAAATTTTTCCTGCTTATTCTTTGCTGACATGCCCTGAAGAATGAAATTTGAACTGATAAAATTGTAACTTTTGTTTCAGCCAAAGAACAAAAGAAGACCGAAGCTCGCAAGTAAATTTCATGGGGGATGTTTCTTGACGAAGTTTTACTCCAATTTGCTGGAGGAATATTCGATCTTGCTATATTTTAACATTTTATATGTCCATTCTCTTTATATTGAATATGAACATTCCATGTTGGTAGTATGTTTCTTTTCACTTATGACCTGAATTCTCTGTATGTGGCTTTAGGTTTCAAGATCTAAATTCAGCTTTTAAGTATAATTTTTGCCTTGCTTAGTGCATGTTTCTATTAGAGTTTTAAATCGATTTTTTTTGGCATAAGCCTAACTTTGTTAGGGCAATATCTATCTCCGAAGAGTCTTGAGAGTGTTTGTTGCATTCCTCTATCTTGAATATGCTAAAGGATAATGCAATTCGAATCTTTGAGGTAGTGTGCAATCACACAATTTGTCATTATCACCGGACAAAATCAGAGAAGAACAATCTACTCATGTATTCTCTTCTCTATTTCTGCGCATCAAATTTTTTTCCTTCATTTTCTTGCATCTAAGTTATCATAAAGTATAACGGTACTAAGATATAAAGGGATTCATGGTCTATAATCCGTCGTATCGTGTACACAAAAAAGAAACTGCAAAATAATAGGTTACATACATTTCAAATCAAATTGAAACCGCAAAAAATCGCATTTGATTCGGATGTGCTCGGGTCATTTTTTAACAAACCGTGCGATTCGGTTCGGTTTGCGATTTGTATTTTACAAACCGAATCAAACCGTATTATGTTACAACCCCCAAATTTCCCTTAATCTATATCCAACCCAAACTCAAACCTATTATGCCTTAGCCTTACGATTACGAATGATTTTCTCTTCCTCACACTTAAGGTTTTAGTTTAAGTATTCTCAAATCTTTCCTGACGGTATTGCGTCTTCTTCTCGTCTTCTTTATCAAGTACATATCACTTATTCTTCATTCTTCAGTATAGTGTTTTTTATATTGTTTTATGCCACTATTTTATGTTTTTTAGTTCACTTTTATCTAATTTTATTTTTGTATATTTAATAAAAAGTTATCCAAATATGATGATTTTGTTGTTATTTGATAACACATAAATGACTAAATACAAAATTATGTTGCCATCTACATGTGTGTATGACTCAATGCGCATGTCACATTTATATGAACGCATTCACCTCAATGCCATCATGCGCATGTCACATTTCTATGAACGCATTCACCTCAAGGCCCTTAATGAAAATGTTTTCCTTATGAGTTTTTAGCATAAGAAATAGAGATTCTTTATTATATCTTAATATTTTTCTTAAATTCTATGAAGTTTTGAAAATCTCGTTTTTGCACAGTTTGTATTATAAAATCAGACGTTCCACATAATTTTCTCGACACTAGTGTCTATTTGTAATAAGCTAATCAGGACGATCATGTTTTATGCATATCGGTTTTTTAAACCCATATATCCATGATTATACAACTTTTTTTTTTAAAAAAAAATTCTCTAAAAAACTCTTTCATTCCTATTAATTAATTTCATTTGCAAACACAATTCATTTGTATTTCAACATCATAAACATCATAATCGTTTGAAACTATATGTAATGTATATCTTTATCATTGATGAGTATTAAACAAATTTGTTTTCCCCCTTCATCATGAATATCGTCCGGAGAGATCTAGAGATCACTAGAGTGTATCATTTGAATCTTTTGACCGGGTGCTTAAATTGTACTCCCTCTTGTCCCTTTTATAAGTGACACTTCACCTTTTTAGATTTATTAAAAAATTAATGTATCTGGTCTCTCTCTCTCTCTCTCTCTCTCTCTCTCTCTCTATATATATATATATATATATATATATATATATATATATATATTAGATACATTAATTATTCAATGAATCTAGAAAGATGAACTGCCTCTTATAAAAGGGACCGAAGGAAGTATTATTTTTCATTTGTTGTAGGTATAGTGCACTTTGATGCTGTCAACAAAACTAATGCATCATAGGATAATGTTATAGAAGATACCCAACCAGGTGTTGTACAAGTTGATGTAGGAAAATAATTTACTATACAAGAGTTTACGTTATGTGAACTTATGTGTCACGACGGGAAATTTGAGATTAAGCTATTGATTAACTTAACTCGGATGAGCAAGAGTCGTCACTGAACTTTATTGTTTCTAACAAAGAAAAAAGGAAAATATCGATAAAATCCTAATAAAAGATCTAGGTACGGAAGTCGATTATGCAAGGGGAAGGTATTAGAATCCCTCACGTCCGTTGTACTTAACGGGATCCACTCTTGTTATTCTAATTAATGAGTGTCTATATCTATAACTTACTTGCTAAAGTGGAAATGCATGAATGATTTAATTAGGGGAAAAATGAAAGATTTTTATTATCGAGTGCTCGACAAGACATCGCATCTTGTGCCTACATACTTCCTTTGTGCAATAGGGAAGTCAAAACATTTGTAATTCTACTTAGAAGGTTTTGTTTGTTGGAGTTTTTTATGGATGATGTTAAGTTCACATTCTAACAGTTGACGTTTACTGCTCGACCTTTGAAGACTTACGTATTGTCGTATTGTGTAGAATGGAATTAACATACCCTTTTTGGAAAGGTTTTAACGTGAAAAGCCCAAGAAAGAAAAAATGATTTACATTTGGTTTGTGTTTTTGTTAGGAGAACTATTTCAAGTAGCTCCCTTAAACAAGGGATACTTGAGCATTTCCTCCTTTAATTTTGAAAGTGATTGAGATATGATTAAGTGTTTTGAGGTTTTGATTATGAAAATATTTTAGTCTTAATGCGAAAGAAGGAAATAAAATCTAATGGGAGACCTGATCCTAATTGTTGTCATGTATGACGGGCTTAGAGTTGAGATTGAAGAGGGAGGATTACCCTAATATTATCATGCATCAATGGTCATAAAGTTTAGATTAAAGGGGATGACTATCCTAATGTTATCATGCTTGGATTAAGGATCCTAAAGTCTATCTCAATTCATCCTTAATCAAAAATTAAGTTTGAATGTGTACCTAAGGGAACATATGAAGCACACAAGCAATCATCAAATAGATAAGCAAAAGACAAAGTCAACATGCATTAGGCATAAGGATTCAATTCACAAGTCAAAAACATATTTTGTTGGGTGAAAAAGCAAGACATGCGTCAATGCATAACCCTTGGAGGTCGAGGTATGCTATGTAAAAAAATGAAAAAACATGTTTTTTTTGGGCTGCCAGCTACAGGTCGACGCATAGCAGCTGGAGGTCGACACATGGCTAGTTGGAAATCGACGCATGACTTCTGGAGGTTGACGCATACTGAGTTGAAAATCGAAAGAACCACCTCTGCCTGCTAGAGGTCGATGCATACTAAAGAAAAAGATATAAAATGTTGTTAATAAGGCTGAAGGTCGACGCATACTAAAGCAAAAGATAAAAAATGATGTTAATAAGGCTGGAGGTCGACACATGCTGCATAGAGTCATCTTCTTCATGAAAACTCAATAATTTCAAATTCTCACTTTATAATTTTTTCACGAAAATCAAAAAGTGAATATAGCTTTTCACTTGATATTTCATGAGGATTTTAAAGTGTAATTAAATAGCATACACACATGAAAAATGTTTAGAAGCTTATAGATTTTAATCCTTACATCAGAAACAACATATTAGCAACATGAATGTATTGAAATGATGCTCGAATGTATGAGTTCAAAGTATGTAAAAAGTACCTATTGGAATAGGTCCAATACCTCTTCAAAAGTTGTTACAGATGCAAAGTGATGATGCCCAAGCTTCCTTAGACCTCCAAGAACATAATGATGTGCTTGGTTGGATTTGAGATGGTCTAAATTGTTCTGACCAAGTTAACTTTTAAGTGAGTAAAATTGGAGTTGGATGATGATGATTTTGGTGTTATAGATGGGAGATTTTACATATAGAAGTTTGTTTATGATGTATTAATGGTGATTCAATGGAAAAAACACCAAGAACTTGGAGAAATTAAGAAATTTGAAAATTAGGATTTCAAGCTTCTTTAATGGAATTTTGAGAGAGATTTTTTGTGTAAAATCTGGTGTGTTTGGCTTGAACTGAGCAAGGCCTTTTATAGAGGTTCAATGGAGGCTAGGTAAAGTTTTTGAATCCAAAGGAAAGTTTCATCATCCCTCCTTTACTTGGTTTGAACCAAATGACAAGAAATTGCACATGATGGTTTGATGTGGTTCATGGGATAAGGAGGTGTCTTATAGCTTACTTGAGTGTTTGGATGGAGTGTTTGCAGACCTTAGTTTAGTTTTACAAGGCTCAATGCAAGGTTGGTAGCAAAAGTCTGACTTTGAAGATTTTGGCAAAAATGCTTTTTTCACTTTAATCTATTTATGGCCAAATTCTTGGATAATGGTAGGTAGTTTGTGCAATGGAATGTTAGACATGAAACAATATGCATAAAATGAATATAGTAGGTCCTCTTGATGGTTTATGATGTCTACTCTTGGTTGGACATGAAAAGTGATATACAATTTTGCTTAAAAATCTGCTTTACCATGGTCACTTTGCTCCACCACAACTTCCTGCTCAAGCATAATTTTTTTTTGGTCTTGGTATCAATGGAAAGATGGCATTATCCTCTACAACTTTGACGTGGGACACTTAAAGAGAATTATTTTGCATCATGGAGAAAACTGACCATGAAAATTGGATTTTTCATATGGAAAAACACTCAGAAAATTCCTAAGTGTCTGGACAACTTCACAACTTCAAGGTACCATTTTGTCATGATCCCCAAATCCAATGTATGATGAATTTAAACTTGATTCATTCACTAAGATATTGTATGCCATATAGTCTTGAATTATTGTCATTGTTTGCTTAAAATGGATGCTTGAGGAGGAAGTTACAACCATGAAAAGTCACCTATTTGTTAAGAAAATTTTGTAACTTGGAAAAATTTCCAAAATGATCCTAGTTACCCCTTTTTGCAAGTTAACTCAAAATTCATGTTTTAACTTGATCAAATCCATCCATAAACAATTTTTTCATGAAATTTGACTTGATGTGATCATGGTCTCAAAAGTCAAAGTTTGACTTCTGGCCATTTAGTTGACTTTTGCAATTGAATTAATTCCAAACCAAATGAAACCCTAGGGCCACAAATCAATCCTTAGCATCTTGAAATACCTTGAGCGATATATAATGAAGATTTTGATGGTCCCTTGAAAAATACACCTTTAAACCTCTAAATCCTGATCTTCATATGATGAATGGTCAGAATCCTAATTTCCACACACAAAGCCTTGATGAACAAATGACTTGAACACTGAACATCTTGAGGTTAGGGGTGGCAAAACGGGCCGCCCGCCCCGCCTTAAGTCCGCCAAAAAACGAGCGGGACGAGCATGTCCGCCAAGGAAATGGGCATAAAAATCATGTCTGCCCCGCCAAGATTGTGGGTTGGCGGGAGGTGGGCATGCTCGCCTATTTTTTATTTTATTTTATTTCATTTTTTAATAGATTAATAGATTTTTTTTTACCTTTTAATTAAATTTTTCTTATTTTTTTTAAAAATAATTTATAAAAGCATCTTTTAAACAAATTTACTTAAAAAGTTAATACCTATATTTATAAATAAATGTATCAAATAAAACCATCAAGAATTAAAATTACTAGAATTAACTAAAAACATGGCGGATTTAAGGCAAGACGAGCTGAACGAATAGGCGAGGCTAGTTTAAGCCGGCGGCGGGCTGGCGGGGCGAGCTTTGGCGGGCGGCGGGTATTGGCGGGGTGAACTTTGGTGGGCGGCGGGCCCAAAATCCTCACCCAACTCGCCAATTTTTGGTGGGTGCGCGGGCTGGCCTGGCAGGCCACGACCCGTTTTGCCACCCCTACTTGAGGTGCTTGGAAAACATAAATCCAATAAATGATGACTTGATGTGTTACTAGATTCAAAACCCTAATTCCATAGGATCCTCTAATGAACAAAGTTATGGAACCCTAGCACTAAGGAGATGTTAATCCTTGTGCTTTGATGATGATGAAGCAATCTTTGATAGACATTTCTTCTCCTTTTGAAAGGAAAATCCAAATCACAAGAAACATGTGATCTCATACCTTGCGTTCATGATTGTGAGGTTTTTAACCCAATGGGTATATGCAAATGAATGTGAAGCATAAGTCAATTATGTTTGAAATCAATGGGGCAAATTTTGGGGTGCTACAATATGCTTCAACAAGTCCATAAGAAAGCTGCCAAATTAGGTTTTAGGATAGTTATTGGGAGGCTAGATTCTAGTTTTGATAGAAAATAAACATTTGCTACAATGAAATGCGAAATAAGCGACTGATATAAAAAACCTATACAAAATTTGAAACATGATGACACCAGAACAAGGAAATGTGAATGTCCTTTTAAGTTGTGCAAATCCCACAAGGCAAATAAGACTTGGAAATTTAGCATGATTTGTGGTCTACATGATTATGGATTGAATCGCAAGTTAACTGGTCATTCGATTATCTGTTGTTTGGATTCTTAAAAGAATAAATTTGTTTCT
The DNA here is from genome assembly GCF_029867415.1 of Vicia villosa. Lineage (NCBI taxonomy): Eukaryota > Viridiplantae > Streptophyta > Magnoliopsida > Fabales > Fabaceae > Vicia > Vicia villosa. The sequence goes on along the minus strand of NC_081184.1, from coordinate 136,107,085 downwards.
GAGATGACAATGAACATGGCTCAGTCCAACACCAAGCTCACAACTTTCAAAAGGAAAAGACCCAAAAATGCCTCAAATATTAAGCAAGTTTATAATGTTCGCCGTAGTAACAACAAGGTGATAAGGGGTCCAACATCTAAAATGCAATAATTATTGAAATTTTTGGACGATAATCATCATGTATCTAGGTACATAATGTGTGAGGATGGAAAAATTGTCCATGATATATTTTGGAGGCATCCTTATTCCATTAAGTTCTTTAATACATTTCCCATGGTACCATTAGTTGATCCAATGTATAAGACTAACAAGTATAATTTTCCTCTTCATGAGATTGTTGGTGTTATTTCTACAAAAGATGACTTATTCAATTGACTTTGTGTTTTAGAGATGTGAAAAATACGAAAATGTTACATAGTCTTTGGAAATGTGTTGCAATATGTTGAAAGACTCATAAAACACATCACAAGTGATTGTTACTGATCACGATACCTCCCTGGCGAATTCAATTGCAAAGGTATTTAACACATCTTATGATTTAATATGTAGGTATCATATAACAAAAAATGTGAGAAGTAAAATTAAGGGTGCAATGTAAAACAAACAAATCAAGGGTGAAGACGGAAAAATGGTCAAACCTAGTCAAATGTTGGAGTGCATTATAATCAATTCATCTACAAATGAGTGATATGTCGAATATGACATAAAGTTCAAAATTATATGTGTTAAATATCCAATTTTTTTGATATATGTCAATAGTAAATTATTAGATCACATGAAGGAAAATATTGTTTGTGCATGGACTGATCGGGTTAGACACCTTAAAAATAGCACAACTAATAAAGTTAAATATGTTCATGCTACATTCAAGAACTGGTTGGAAGATAGTAAGATAAATTTTTGCAAGGGTTAATAATTAGTAAATAAAATTATTGAACTATAGCATAACGAGATACATACATCATTTGATTGCAGCGTCACAATATTAGAACATATATTTAAGGACAAAAATCTGTATTCACAGTTGGTCAGTAGTATATCTCGAGCGGAAGTGAACTTTATCTATCACGAGTCAGATAGCTCCAAGTATGGTTGTTCACTTAGAATAATATACAATATTCCATGTGTTTTTTAATAGCCAAGAAGATGAATCTCGATAAACTTATACACATGCGTGAGGTAAACACACATTGGAAAAGACTTCAGATTGATGATGATGAAAATATCAAGGATGGTAAATCAAATATCTCTATTATGACAAAATGAAAGGTGATTTAATAGAGACTTTTTAAAGATGATTATAACATGAAACTGTACATCAAAGAAAACATGCATTAGATATCCTATCTATAACCACTGATAAGAAACCACCCGTGAAATCGATAAAAAGTAAGCATACTGCTAAGAAGGTCAAACCAACACCTAGTGATAATTCTACCAAGTGGTCACCATCATAAAAGTTCTAATAAGGGTAGTGACATGTGCTACGAGCCTTTAATAAAACTCTGAGGTGCGGTAGGAGCATATCCGACAACAACATGTGCATCATCATGACCCTGAGATCTATGACCATGAGACAGTGATCCCTAAGCGGTACCAGATGATTGTCCAACTACACAAGAAGCTTTAACAATATCCATATGCACTAAAGAATGTCGAGATAACTAGCCACATTTGTACCTATGTTGTTCGTCAGCCATTTTTCTATAATCAAACAAGACAAGATAGTTAACATAAGTAAACATAACACTCATAAGTTATTGTGCTATCAATCTAGCATCAAACTAAGGCTTATATAACTATGCATCCTAACCATACCAATAAGTTGCATACAATTCTAACCAACCTCTAATTAACATAACAGAAAATACACTAGACCTCTAATTGACATAACAGAAAAATACATTGGAAATACATTATATGGGGTGTATTGAATATTGATAGCTCTATTGGGTATCAAACTTTGATATCCACATAGTTCATACCAGAACCCCAATCTCCAAAATTTCCAAAGTCAAACCTCAAAAAACTAGTAAAAAAAAAGGATAGAACATTGACATTAGATGAAATATAATGTAATTTAACTAAAAATCAAAAAGAACTTGAATACATACCAATCACAAAAAGCAAAGTGAGAATGTGAAATAGTTAAATTTACTAAATATTATTCAAATGTGAGGAATGAAATTGATTAAGGAACTTAGTTTGAACGAGAAAGAGTACAAATTGAGAGATTTTTTGCTAGCTCTCACACAAAGAGTGTTTCTTGACCTTATTGTCCTATTTGCTATTTTGATTTCAAATGTTAATGAATTAAGATTGAAGAGGGAAAGACAATTTGTTTGATTATAAATGGTGCGTTTGAAGACTAATATCCGTATGAGGTATCTAGAGAACAATATCCAAACATGCCCATTTGTACGTTGAGTGTATTTTGATATGATATATTGTGGGTGCACCGAATGATAAGAAGGATAATTTCAAAAACTTATAGGGTGCTAGAGAACCATTATAAGTATGATGAGAATTTCTCTAAAAAATGACTACATGTTTGAAAAAGCCAAATCCAAATGCTTATCAATATTAAGTACCTTATAATTTGGGATGGTAAAAAAATTGGGTTACCCATAATCACATCATACCCAATTTTAAAAGAGATTGTTCATTATATCTTATATATTTCTTACAAACCTCATAAAAACTCAAAAATACCTTTATTCAACTAAAAAAATTCCTATTCAAGTTCTCTTAATAACACATTTCTGCACATTTATTAGAGTTGCATAAATAAAAGAAAACAATAATATAGAAAGTCTCAGAATCTTGATTAAAATCGATAGAAGAAATGAAAATAATTAATTTCGTGAGCGCATGAGAAAATAGAACGAATAGGTGAATTAGTTCTTTGGTAAATGTTTGAATACATTGCTACACTTTTTCTTAAGCATGCACCGACAAAAATTAGAGATACATCATAGAGAAAAGGAGAAAATGGCATTGAAAGGTGAGAAAGAATAACTAATCTAGTTTTTATTATAAACCAATATTGAACTGAATCCGAATCAAAACCAATTAGTTTTGCAAAAATATGTAGTAAAGTTTTGCAAAACCATGTACACGCTACTTATAGTTTAGGCTTAATACATATTTTTGTCCTTTAACTTAATTAAATGTTTCGCTTTAGTCCCTTAACTAAAAAACATTACGAAGTAGTCCCGTAACTTACATTTTGTTACCTTAAATGGTCCATTCAGCTAGTTTTGACAATAAAAAGTTAACTGTTGCTTTGTTGGGCATTTAGAATATGACCTGGAAATTCCTTATTTTATATTGATTTAAAATAAAAAGAAGAAACAAAGCTGAACCATATAGAGTATGAAATTTAGGGCAAACAAAATGAATTGTGAAGAAACAACATTTGGATTCTGAAGACGAAACATTAGTGTGAAGAAACAAAAGTTGTAGCCATAGCCCCGTTGAAGACAAAACGAAGTGTGAAGAAACAAAATTTGAAGCCCTATCTCCATTGAAGAAGAAACCTCGCCATTTCTGCAGTCATCTAACTTTTGATTTTGAAACCCTAAGGTACGAATACTCAACTGTAAGTTCTAAAAATGTAAAAAAAATCTTTAGCCATCTTCCTTAGTACCTTTTCTATATTCTATAGCTTGAATAGGTCATGGAAAAGAGGTTTCAATGTATTGTGCATCATTTTGGTGAATTTTTGAAGGAGTTTGCTAATTTTACCAAGTCAGATTATAAAGGGTTAGAGACAATTTGAGGTACTGATCCTAATTATTGGAGTTATTTTGAAATTTTGGGCAAATAAAAAGAGTTAGGTTATTCAATAGTAGATAAGCTTTGGTATTACGATGAAATCAATGTTAATGACATTGTTCTGTTGTAAGATGACAAGGGAACCAAGAGGATGAAAACTTTTGCAATGATGGCTTGGACATGGCATTTATATGTTACTCATCGTCTTTAACAACCTGGCATTATTGAGGAACCTATACTTTCACTAGAATACCCAATTCCTGTTGTGGATGAAGGTGTCAACTTGAATGAGATCTCCACCACGTCTGAAATTGTTGTTGGTGAAGGATATAACTTGAATAAGAGAACAACTGGGGTGGAAGATAATGTGGGTGATGAGGGGACCACTGATATGGAAGTGAATTTGGGTAATGAGGAGACCACTGAGGGACTAAACTGCGATCAGAAAGAAGTTGAGGAAGTTAACTATAACCAACGAGATGTGGAAATGAAGGGTCCCAATGGGGGACTAAACTACAACTAGGAAGAAGTTATAGGAGTTAACTATAACCAAGGAGATGTGGAAACTGAGGGTGGTGAAGACAATGCCTTGAATGTCAACTTTGAAGACTCAGAAAATGACATAGGAATTGATGGAGAGATAGCAGTTGATGATGATGAAGTAGCATGTGAAAACTAAGAGAAAATAAAGGGAAAGGCTAGGCAAGAGGAAAGGGGAAAGGCTAGGCAAAAGGAAAGGGGAAAGGCAAGGCAAAAGAAAAGGGTAAAGTCAATGTTGGGAGACCAAATAAACAAAGGGAAGTGGAAGGATCATGTTAAGGGACTGGTTTACTTGAAGATGTGAATGAGGGTGAGGTCTTAAAGGAAAATATTAGAGGATTAAGTGACATTGAGGAGTATGATAGTGATGAGTTACCTCATGTGTATGATAGTGAGAATGATGAGATTATAAAGGATGATTTTGTAACTTTCAAGCTTCCTAAAAGAATGGAAGACTATAAGTGGGAAATGGATACTTATTTTGCAACAAATGATGATTTTAAAGAGAGAATAAGGACATATGCTATACATTCTGGAAGGAACCTAAAGTTTAAGAAAAATGACAAAAAAAAGGATGAGAATGATATGCAAGAAAGGTTGTCCATGAGAGGCATAGTGCAAATATCCAAAATGAAGATACATATGGATGGTCACAACAAGGCAACATGTAAACTGCCACCACCACAAGCAACTTGAAGTCAGCCACCATAAGCAATTCCAAGCCAGCCATCACAAACAACTCCAACTCAGCCACAACTAAAAAAGAAAAGAACATTTCAAAAGGGGAGAAAACCTGTTTCAAGTCAACCATGATTGAAAACGAAAGAAAACGATGAAGTTTCAATCCAAGAGTGCAAATATAACACAAATGCTGAGTCAACAAGTTACATTTGCCTACCTGTAATGCAACATAGTCTCTACTTAACATTTTTTTTGTCAAAAACTAATGGAATGGACCATTTAAGTTAACATAATGTAAGTTAAGGGACTACTTCGTAACGTTTTTTTAGTTAATGGACTAAAGCAAAACATTTACTTAAGTTAAGGGAGAAATTATGCTTATAATTTAAGTCCGCATAATCTAGGGGTGGCAAAACGGGCCCAGCCTGCCGGGCGCCCGTTTTTCTTGCATTTTTTATAGGACGGACCAAGGTTTTAGGTCCGCACCCTCTAATATGCCTGCCCTGTTTATTACGGACTTTTGCGGGCGCAAGCATTAACATGAAAATTTGTAATTTTTAGATTTAAAAAGTGCAATGTCAACAGGCCCACCCCGTCCCACACTCATTTTTTTCTGGGCGGGACAAGGTTTTAGGTCCGCACCCTTAACAAAACCTCCTTGAGTTGCCCTGTTTTTTGCGGACTTTTGCAGGACAGACTTAAATAGGGCGGACATCCTGTTTATCACTCCTAGCATAATTCTACCTGCAGCTGCTTAATCCCTAAAAAGGAGAGAACAGTAACTTCTAAGTTTCAAATAAAATAATTTGCTTTATCAATGGGCATGCATAGCATAGAAGACATTAAAATATAATTATGGTTAAGACTAATAAAAGAACAAACTTTTAGATGAATGAATATCTCAAAACAGCGCAAAATATAAATAACACAAAATAAAATTGCATGTTTCCTAAACATTTTTCTAATATTGAACATCTCTAACCAATCATCTTCATTCTGTCAGTTCAATCTCTACATGGTATAAACAGGAAATAAATTTCAGAGTAAAAATACATCGATTTTTACAACATACTCAAGCAGAACAACATCCACCTTTCTTCACAGCTGATACATCATCGCGGGAACCAACATTAATCGTCTGTCCTTTAGGTAAAGCAGCTGGATCATCACCAATCTCAAGAGCCTTTTTGCTTACAACGCGGTATATCTGTGTCAACACTTCTGTGAAGGCACTTTCAACGTTCAAGCTCTCAAGGGCAGATGTCTCCATGAAAAATGTATTTTCCCGTTCAGCAAAAGCTGTAGAATCTTCTGTTGAAACTGCTCGTAAATGACGTAGATCTGCTTTGTTGCCTACAAGCATCACGACAATGTTGGCATCTGTGTGATCTCTCAGCTCTTTTAGCCATCTCTCCACATTTTCAAATGTTACGTGGCGGGTAACATCATAGACTAATAAAGCGCCAACAGCTCCACGATAATAAGCACTTGTAATTGCTCGGTACCTTTAGTCATGAACAGCAGAATGAGATAAATTATATCATGAAAATTTGATAAAATGCAGTACGATCAATAGTAATGTGCGATCTAGAAACACAGTCTTACTAAACTATATTCACATTATTCTTTCCTTTCTAGTAATTGAACAATGTACCAAATAACCAATGTAACTTACCATAATGGAAGATTAACTTTCTCTTTCTAGTTTGATTTTATATAAAGCTTCTCAAGCATTCTCACTTATGCCTATCCTCTTTCTTCAAGTACTAATCATTATGTCAATTTTTGTTCTTTTATTTCTTGTTTCCTAGATCTTGGAGATAGGGTCGATGTCCTTGAAAAGGTATCGGTTAATACGAAAAGCAAGCAATAATGGCTCAAAGATTTTAACTTAATTGTATCAAAGCAGACAATAAGAGAACTGCTGCAGGTCTAATTTAGGAAACAAAACAGGATTGTAAAAGGCATCGGTTTATTTGCATCCTCGAAAACTTATGTGACCACTATAGGAAGCTATGATAAATAAGTCCTACTAACACAATCAAAATCACAAATCAAACAATACAGTTAAACAAGCAACAACAACAAGGTTGACTACATAGATCAACTCCTGCCATAATGTTCTATCCAGTAAGCCATAATAAATGTAGCTAAACAAAATACTTCTATCATCACATTATTTCGTAGTTGATCCGTGTCTTAGAGATTCAACAAAGTTTTACGTTGGCTGTCGACTGCCTAACACAATTAAACTAACAATAAGAACAAATACTAGTGGCAGAGAGCATAACAAAATAAAAAAGAAATACAAATCTCTATCTCAGTTTCATCGAATCCCTTTTGAATAGAACGAAACCGACTAGAGAAGATGCCAAACAGCTTGCTTCTTCTGTAGTGACTACTATATTCTATAAATATTCTGTTACCTATCTTGTTTACATCATTACTATATTAACTAACATTTCAGCCACCATTTTACAAAAAAAAAAAAAAAACTACCACTCCTAATGACAATACTACTAGCAAACACATCCTAACTCTCTTTATTATTAAGTAGCAGGTCGTCTTGGCGTGCAGGCAACTACACATTTTTTATGGCTAAATAGTGCCTCATAAAATATAATCTCGGTTAAATAAAATCCCTATTTATTTTTCACAATTAGTGTGGCTATCATGCGCAGAACCTTCAAAATACCAGCAAATTTATAATCATCGTGCTATAATTATAACCATCAGCATGAAAATTAATAATATAAGAACAGAAACAAGGGTCATTTTTTGCAAATGAAAAATCAAAATTATTACAATATAATATACACCACATTTATTTTTCTATTCCTAAATGCAGAAAAAAAATAGAAATGTAGATACCTTTCTTGACCGGCAGTATCCCAAATCTGAGCTTTAACAACCTTATCATCAACACGAATGCTTCTGGTAGCGAATTCAACACCAATGGTGGATTTAGACTCGAGGCTGAATTCGTTCTTTGTGAATCTGGAAAGAAGATTGGATTTACCAACACCTGAATCACCGATCAAAACCACTTTGAATAGATAATCGTAATCGTCATCGGCTCTGTATGCCCCCATTTGGGTAGAGAAATGGATGGAGAGAGAAAATGGTTTTGTTTATAATAGAATTGAAGGAAAGCGAAGAAGCTGCATGTTGTGTTTGGTTTTTTTTGGGGAAGAAATCTAGATTTAGAAGGGTGATAAAAAAAGGTAACTTGAGTTTTATTTCATAACGAGTCATCTTCATGATGCGCGATGTCTCTCTTGGTTTTTTAATTTTATTTTTTATCACTATATCATGTGTATTTTTTCCCTACACCATCAACTTATAATTATTATTATTAGAAGGGGGTTAGGTTAACTTATGTACTAAGGATATAGCTTAAAATTTTTATATAAAAATTTTGTTAAAAAAAAACAATAGTTATTATTATTATTATTCTTATTATTATTATTATTATTATTATTATTATTATTATTATTATTATTATTTTCTTCTTAAATGCACTTTTAGTCATCTAATTTGAGTTTTTTAAACTATTGATATTCCTATTACAAAATTCAGCAATTTGATCCCTTAATTTCATTTTTGTTGGGATTTTGTAGTTCCCGTCCAATCTTCTTATGTGTCCTCTTTATTTATAAGGTGGGAGTTGGACTATGGTGCTTTGTCAGTAAGTCTGACTTTTTAAAAAATAAAAGGAATATTTTAATTAAAAAACATTAAAAATATTTTTATTAAACATAACAATTTATATAATGTTACAAAATTTAGAAAATCAAAAGACATTGCATCGTTCACATTTTCACTCTCAATTCATACTTCCTCAAGAACCCTAACCCCCCATTGACTACCTTCATCGTCTAAATTGAATAAATCTTGAACAAAACATGCGAAGCTCAATCATCATGTTACACTGTCACATCTCAATCTCCATTTTTTCGAAGCTTATTCAACATGCAAGAGTTTGTTTATGGGTTTCAAAGTTGGTGCTTGCAAAGATGACGAATGCAGTGTCTCAAAAGGATAGCAACGAAGAAGTCAAATAATGTGTAAGGTATCTTTAGTTGTCTCTTTTGCAAGTGTTAGTGGTCCACATGCTTCCTTTTCTTCATGTTTATTCGTCCCTTTTAAAAGTGACAATGAAGTTGATGAAGGTGTTAGTAATGAACATGTTGATGATGCAAGTGAATCTGGGCAAGAAGGAAGTGAGTTAGGTACTAACAATGATGGTGTTAGAGAAGTGAATAGTCCTAATGTTAATGTTAACAGTGAACCTCTGCAAGAAGGTATTGATGAGGATTATGTTGCAAGTAAGGGTTAGTTTTGAGGATAATTAGTTTCAATTGAGTGAATAATCGATGTACTGGACTAAGTTACTACCCTGAGAGACTTTAGGTGAGGTTTCTGGTTGCCAAAAACATAAACATCCAACTGAGATGGTTCATGAGGAGAGTGATGATGATGATGATGAGGGGGTGAGTATCCTACTTATAAGTCTGGTGAAGTTTCAATTAGGGATGGTGTTTATTAATATAGAGGTGATAAGGGATGATATCAAGGATTATGCCATGGAAAATCAAAAATATGTTTTCATTAAGAAGAATGATTCTAAAAGGATGGTAATTAAATGCATGGCTAATTGTAAGTTCAATATGAGATTTAGTAAAAGATTAATCATCAATTTTGGTAAGTAGTTCAATAGGGAAATATTGGAGCATAGGGACAAGTTTATTATCACTTTATTGGAAGGATCAAGCATTACATCACCCAGAGGATAACTATCTAGAAGGATTTGTTGCAGAGCTACACTGGATCCATATGTCCTAAAACCCAGCTGGTTATTAAGAAGAATAAGAAACAAGCACAAGGGTGGAGTCCTACATGGCATGGTGATGATGATCTTTCCATATTTGGTGTAACCATTGGCATTGAGACTTATTGTATGGATCCGAAAAAGAAAACTTGTTCATGTAGAAAGTGGGACTTGTCTGGTGTACCTTGCTGTCATGTAATTACATGTATATGGAACATCATAGAAAAACCTGTAAATTATGTTGTTGAATATTATAGGTATGAGTGATACCATTTCTAACTATGTTTTATTCATATATGTGTGGTACCATTTCTGATTATGTTGCTCTGTTTTGGCTTTATAGGAAAACAATTTTTATGGAGACTTACTCAAATATTGTGTTTCCAACCATTGGACCACGGTTGTGGCCTTTAGATGATCATAATATAGTTACATTACCAGTGATAAAAAGAGTCATATATCGTCTAAAAAAGCAGAGAAATAAGGCAAATGATGAACCAAAAAAACCCTTATATACTGCCTATGAGACTTTCAACTATAATGTGAGCAAAATGTGGAGTTATCGAAGATAATTAAAGGATCCATAAAGGAAAAAGGGCAGCTGATAGGATCATTCCAAAGGGTGATAATAACCCAAAGAATCCTAGGATTAATTCAGGTTCTCTTTATTTAGGTTCTTTAGTAATGCAAGGATCAATTCTTTTACTCTAGGATTCATCTCCTCATCCAACCAAACAAAGTGATTGTATTTCTTGTAGCCTTGAATCTGGAAACGCGAATGGAGATGAAAATAAATAAATGGAAAATCATAGAAACAATAATAAATTGCAGAAAGTTAACACTACGCCAAAAATGACTTTTGGCAGCACCCCTAAGACAACGCTTTTTCTGAAAAGCGCTGCCATAAGTAAGAATTAAAAAACACGGAAATTGGCTGCAGGAAAAGCGCTGTGTAAAGTTGACCTACGAAAGCGCTTTTAAAAAGCGCTGGTAAAGGCCCCCCTTTAGAGAGCGCTTTTTGAAAAGCGTTGGTAAAGGCCCCCCTTTAGAAAATGCTTTTTAAAAAGCGCTTTCTAAAGGGGAGCCTTTACCAGCGCTTTTCAAAAAGTGCTCTCGTAGGCCATTTAAGTTATTAAAAATAAAACAGAAAACCCCTAAGTTGAACACCGAAAACCCTAGGGTGATTTCTCTAAACCGCTCAAACTTTTTTATGGAAAAAAGAACGAGAGAAACACGCTTCATTCAGGTTCACTCTCATCTCTCTCGACCGACCTCTCCACTCACCATTGAAGCAAACACGACAACCACTCGTCGGAGTTGCGCACGATGCTTTCAACACTTTCTTCAGCGAAACCGGTTCCGGCAAGCACGTTCCACGCACTGTTTTTGTAAATCTAGAACTTACCGTCATCGATGAAGTCAGGTCTGGTACCTACCGTCAACTCTTCCACCCTGAGCAACTCATCTCCGGCAAGGAAGATGATGCTAACAATTTCGCCAGAGGACATTACATTGGTTCGTTCGTTATATTCCTTCAAACCTAACCCTAAACTGTGACAATTTGTGATTCGTTTTTTCATTGACAATTTTTTTGGTTGAATGTGGTTTATTTGGCAAGGAAATTGTAGATCTGTGCTTAGATTGTGTCAGGAAGTTGGCTGATAACTGTACCGGTCTTCAAGGTTTTTTGGTCTTCAACGCTGTTGGTGATGGAACCGATTCTGGTTTGGGTTCACTCTTGTTAGAACGTCTCTCTGTTGATTATGGAAAGAAGTCCAAACTTGGTTTCACCATCTACCCTTCCCCTCAGGTATAATAATATCTATCTCACAACAATTCCAAATTTGTCTTCTAAATGAATTGTTATTGAAATTCAGATTCAAGATCTTTGATGTTGATATTGCATAGATTCAATGTTAAATTGTGGTTTAACTATTTCAGCTGTTTGGCTCTACTTTGATTTTGTTCACCTATTTTATTCAAGGAAATCTACAATCTTTAAGCAGGAAAGAAGTTGCATTTTCCCCTATTTTATAGGTTAGAATGTGATTTCTAGATTGATGAAATTTATTTGACATGTTTACAATATGCAGAATAAACTTTTGTTTCAAACTGGCTTTGATGAGGCTGAGCTAAGAAGCTACACACCAGTCATTTTTGCTAATGTATATCAGACTATAAAAGTACGCAATCCCCGAAAGGGTGTGTTGATTTTTTTCCTCGTACAAATAGATCGGACTCACAGTGTTCATATTCTAAAATATTTTTACATGAGTTAAGTAATAACTGTAATCCTTAGTTTTTACTTGATGTGTTTAAATAGGTACTTCATGATGGGGAAAAGGAGTTGGCTCAAAACGATCTTAATTCTGCAAATTATGTTATTTCCGATGAGAGCAAGGTACTTCACTACCAAAGCCTCGTTTATCCCTTACTATGGTTTGTTAATAATGATTGAGTAGTTACTGAGTTATCGTGCAATCTTGTATGTTTATCTAAAAGGATCTATCGCTTTTGTCAAAGTTTTCTTAATTCATTTAGAGCTTAATTTTTTCGGCAAGACATTGGTGAAAAACTTTCAGAAATTGGTGCTGATGCGTTCTAGTGTTTTGTGTTTGATTCCACCTTTGATTTAAATTTATAATTGATCAATATGTATTATACTCCTTTATTAACTTTATTTTTTTCTTCTTCTTATTCTTATATGTATACATGCAATGGACAATTGAAGATAAATTAGAAGTTGATTTGTGCATTGTTGGAAAGTCAATTATGGCCATCGAGGAGTTACGTTCGGCTGGAGAGAACTAGTTTTCTTAGGGAGCAAATCAGTATATATATATATATTGATTTGCTCCCTATATATATATATATATATATATATATATATATATATATATATATATATATATATATATATATGCCATCGAGGAGTCACGTTCGGCTGGAGAGAACTAGTTTTCTTAGGGAGCAAATCAATATATATATATATATATATATATATATATATATATATATATATATATATATATACATATATATATATATATATATACATATATATATATATATATATACATATATATATATATATATATATATATATATATATACAGTATTTTGTGTTTTGAGAATTTGATTGTAAACTTAGCTTCTAGAGCACTTATAAAATTAGTGATGTTTTAATTTATTTGTATTTTAATAATAAATATATGCAATACTAATTCATAAAATGTTTCATATTAAATGTATTTTTTTTAAAATTTTATTTGTTTAATATACTAAATGTATTTCTCAAAATATTAGTGAGAATTTGAGATATGTCAAAATATTAGAAATTATAAAAATAATAGATTTATTAAAAACACCCACGAAAGCGCTTTTTCAGAAAAAGCGCTGCCTTAGGCCTATATATGAAAGCGCTTTTTAAGAAAAAGCGTTGCCTTATGCCAAAATATGAGAGCGCTTTTTAAGAAAAAGCGCTGCCTTAGGCCTACCTACGTCAGCGCTGCTAAAACCTATAGCAGCGCTTTTAAAGCCCAAAAAACCGCTGTCGTAGGTCTTTATGGCATAGTGTAAAGATACCTTATACATCCCACATCCATAGAAACGTGGACCTGGGTTCACATTCGTCCTTGTCGTCATCAATGGAGCATGCAGACCACACTTGTATTCGTACCTTAAATGATTTATAGATCTACTTTTATGGCTAAAAACAAACTGTTGCGACATCTTAAAGTTCTTCAATAGAAGGAGATGATAATGGGCTTTGAATAAGATAATGGACATCAATTGCTTGACATTGACACAGTGAAAGTGTAAAAGAAGACGATGAATGTGTGAAGAAGACGATGAAGGTGTGAATAAGATAATGGTCATTAAATTAAGGGAATAATGATTTTTAAATTTTATAAAGTTGAATAAAATTTCACTCCAAAGCACTAAGGTAACCACAAGTGAAGAAATAAATTTCTAGTGAGAGAAGGAGAAAAATTAGAGAGATAAATTCCAAACAAATATGAAAATATTGAAAAGTGACGTGATTTCAAGTGGGGAAGTCACTCTTTTATATACTAGTTGAAATCATCCAAAAAAGAAACGATCCATGGGCTGAATGCATTATCTAACTGATTGTCTAACCAATTATAAACGTTAAATATAACTGTTTATGTCGCCCAAATAGAAAGGTTTGGATATAGAATCGTTGCACATCATTAAGGCGCTGACCAAATGTCTTAGGGTGTAAGCTTGGACTAATCTAACCAGTTAGATCAAGGTCTTATCTGATTTAATAAGCCAAGTTTTTCCCTCAGGCCATTTCTTCGGCTATTAGGTCATTAGGTACAACTTTAAGGCATTTAAAAATATTTTCTTTTGCTAAAAGGTTTTTAGTGTATGTGTAAGTTGTCTTAGTACATTTAAGCTACTTATTTATTTTTACAATACTTGGTTCACTCAGACAAGACCTGACAAACTTTCACATCTTTTCTTAAAGAGGCTTTTAGGATTCTTTGCTAGATATTTGATTGTATCGACACTTTGACTTTGAGTACTTTGTAGGCAAATATATTTCTTCATGTGTTGTTGTCATCAAAACTTTAAATGTTGATTGTTACCTGCAAACAAATAGATCCGCAGAAAATACTGCTAGTATCCTTGGAGTCCTTTAGCTAGAAATCCTTAGAATGTTAGCAACATCTCAAAAGGATATTAAAAGCATGAGTCCCATCCAATTTCATCAAGTTACTTTAGAAGCACTTGAAAAGCTATGCAAATTGCATCATCATTTCTCAGAGGTTGTTGAACAAAACTCAAAGTTCACCCAGGCATGCCAGAAGCCTTACCTAGAGATCAAGTGTAAAGATAAAAGGTGTAGTCGCACAACAAAAAATAAACATCATCAGCAAAAATACACCAAATCTCATAAGATCTTCAAGGGAAAGCTATGAAGTTTTTTAAAAAGAAAACCTTTTAGAGGAAAAGGAAAAAATTAGAGTTGCTTTATTTGTGGAAAAAAGGGGCACTTTTCTAAGGAATGTCCTAACAATACCAACAAATCCGCAAAGCTATCAACTCTCTTTAACCTATAGAAGGAGACCTAGAATCTTTGTATTCTAAACAAATCTCTATTGATGATGAAATAATTTTTTCCTCCAAAACTCTTCGTCAGACGAAGCATCATTTTCAGAATTAAGAGATGACGAATATTTCCCTATTTACTCCTTCAAAGAAATGGGGAGTTATCTTCCTAATCCTCCCCTCCCTTATGTTGAAATTCATGTCCTCACATCAAAGTTTTTCCAATCTAGACATTATAATTTGCCTTTTGTCATCTTAAAATTCCTCATAAAACCATTCAAAAAATCCACACCCAGGTTGTCTTGTTCCCTGCATTTTACGATAGAGTACTCAGACCGTAACAATGGAGATAAAAAGCTTGTACATATCACAAACATACCTTAAAATGAGAACAACTCCACGAATGTTTTTCATAGCTCTTTTTCATGGGGAACGAAGCATAACCTGATTTCGTGAAGGATGAACCCTTTTTTAGAAATTAAATCACCTTAACCCTAAATCAAAATAGGAACACATACCCAAACAATTTAGAAGATGTTTTGGTGAAATACACAAGGGAAAAAGAAATAGACAAGCCATGTCATCTGCCACGTTTGCAGATTCAAACATCTGTTTGCAGTAAATAGACGGAAAGGACCTACGTGCTTCGTTTTTAAGAGTTAAGGAATTGATTTGAAACTTTTTAAGAGTTAAGGGATTATAATGGATCCTGAGAAAAAAATGTATTTTCCCAAAATTAAATGTAAAGTTGTTTAAAATAATTTCCTTTTTACAAAGTCACTCGTTTAGGGATCAATGAAATGGGTATGCAATTTTAATAAATTTGCATAAAAACATGCCTTGCATACAAACATCGTAAATGAATGAATGTGAATGCCGTACCAGGTGGGAAAATTGTATAAAAAATCAATTTAAAAGAAAAAATAATATAAATGTTGAAAACTGCATAAATATGAAATTGTTGATATCGGTTTTTTTATTAAGAAAATTATTCCCACATAGAAAATGGTTTAAATTTTTACAAGAATCCAATATCAGTGCACACTTTTTTTTTTTTAAATAACATTGTAAACTAATATAAGAACCCAAATAAAACTTAACATATAAACTCATATAACATTATTGAACCAGAACCATACTATATAATGGCTCTGTTGTGCCTAAAATAGAAAAATACATATATATATCCTGGGTCACCATGAGATTTTCATACTTTCAACGACTTAGACCCAATGACTCATGAGTCCTCATTGTCAGTTTCAGTAATCCTATATACCTAAACCCTAGTTTATATATATAAATGGACAACTATATATGTATTTATATAGAGAGAGACACACACAGAAAGAAAGAAAAAAAAAACAGATACAAGAGGATGACAATAGAGAAAAGACACCATGTATTAATCTGAATCTCGCACACCTAGCTGGTTCAGCTTCACCTCCTTAAACCTGTTAAAGAAAATTGATAAAAATAATTAATAGCATTAAAATGTAACTGCATTATTCTTTAGTCTTGACTTACTCATAAAAAAATTTAGATATATTATTTTAAAATAATTTCCATTAAATTTGGTCAAATATATTAATGAATCAGTGACTATAATTTATTGTTTACTTACTTTACTATATTTCAAAATAATTTCAATTATAAAAAAAATACAAAAAAAGTTAATTAAGAAAGCTTAGGTTATAAGGAAAAAAAAAAAGCACAGACCATGTAATAAGAAGCACCATGTTGGAGTGAGTCGAGGGTGACACCCCATTCGTCGGTGGGAACTCGTTGGCCGGAGGAATCAAAGAGAACGGCACCATCTCCAAAATTTGCACCAACATTGAAGGGACCCACTTCAACTTCGACTACAGTGCTGTTAATTATCACCTTACATTTTGGCTTATCAACACCTGACAAAAACACACATCCCAATATTGATCTCTCATATGTGAAATGCAACTGGCTATAAAACACAGTAACGATATATTAATATGATAAGACGATATTGATAATAATTTAAATAATAATTTAAAAAAATAATAAATAAATATAATTACAAGTAAAGACATATTTACTAATACGACTTTTTCATGTAAACACAAGTTCATGGAAAATAATTATACTCAATTTGTAGTACTTAATTTTTGTGTTCATATTTGCAAAAATTAAAAAAAATTATCATCGTCTTCAAAATCTATGTAACACCGACTTTTTTTAAAAAAATGTGAGTGTTGTGTTTATGGTGTTTGTGTTTCATAGATAAATTCTTATTTCTCTTGAAAGTAGAAGTTATTAAACCCTAAAAAGTTGATATTTGTTACCTTGAAATTGAGGGATATGGAATGGAGCGAGAGAAGGATTCATGGCAACAGGAGGAAGAGGAACAAGAGATGAATCATGAGTCCTTGAAGGGACACCAAAGCCAAGTTGTTGTGGGTCTTGTTGATTCATATGCATCAAATTCATTGCTTCCTCTTGAATATTATTCTCTTGATCATGCTGGTTATTCATAGGGGAATTTCCAATTCCATAGTTCATCATGATCTCAGGATTAAACAAAGGAAGAGCAACGTTTTGTTGAGGTAAAGGCTGATTCACCATATTGGAATTGGAATATTGATCAGATAAGTAAAGCACTTGGGCTAGTCCTTCATTGATATTGTTATTATTATTATTCTCCATAGAGAAAGAGAAAAATGGTTGAGATGGGGGTGTTGGTAGTTGAAAATTGGTCTCAGCAGGTGTTGTTTGAAGAAAATTATAAGCAGTTTGGTTTTGGTTCACATTTGGAGAATTAGGCAACACTCCTATCCCATCATTAACATTGGAGAAGCCAATGTTGTTGACGTTGACTATTATTGCTTCGTTGGTCGATGCGTTTACGTTGGGATGATCCGAGGAAGATGATGGAGATGAGTTAGGTGGTGCAGTGATGATTTGAGCAGCAGCAGCAGAATTCTTTTTGTTTCTTGGATTGCTATGGAGGTGTCTATGCTTGTTTTTGCTTCTAGATTTGCGGTTTTGGAACCAGTAGAAAACATTGGCATCACCAACTTGGCCAAACTCTTGTAACTGTGTACGGATCTTCTTGATCTCTTCCCTTGGAGGGTTCACCATTCCGGAGTTGAAGATGGATTCCAAAATGCGGATTTGTTCGGGTTTTGGATTCCATCTTGGCTTTGGTTCAGGACTTCTGTCATCAACATCTGCACCTAAACACATCAATTTTCAAATTTACAAAGAAAAAATTGATTATGTAATCAAAGTCTAAATTTTAAGTATGACTATAATTAAATTGTTTCTTATTTGAATTTTCATCTTTCAAGAGAAATTACTAGTATTAAATAGAGACACTGCATGTTTTAGATACTTTTTTTTCGATGAATGTAAATAGGAATTGAGTGTATGTTAATTGTTTCTGTTTACAATTCGCCGACGACACAATTCTTGTAGGAGAGGGATCTTGGAGCAATTTGTGGGCAATCAAAGTTATGCTTCGAGGGTTTGAAATGGTGTCAGGTCTGCGTGTCAATATGTGGAAGAGTAAATTGTACGGAATAGGAATTGAGGACTATTTTCTACGGGCTGCGAGTCAATTTCTTTGCTGCAAATTGGATAGCATCCCGTTCAAATTCCTAGGAATAACAGTTGGTGGCAATCATAGAAAAGGCAACTTCTGGAATCCGATCCTCCAAAAGATGAGATCCAAGCTATCTCCATGGATAGGAAATCTATTGTCGATTGGGGGAAGAGTTACCCTCATCAACTCTGTAATTAACAATCTGCCTGTTTATTTCTTGTCCTTCTTTAAAATTCCTAACAGGGTGAAAAGAGAGATGGTAAAAATTCAGAGGAACTTTCTGTGGCGAAATGCAGTAGAGAAAAAAGGGATTGATTGGATTAAATGGAGTACGATTTGCTTGCCTAAGAAGGATGGTGGTCTAGAAGTAAAAGATTTGGAGATTTTCAATAGGGTGCTGCTCTCTAAATGGTTATGGCGATTTCTAAATGAAGACAATGCAATTTGGAAAGGGATTTTGGAGGAAAGATATGGAAGCTTACATGGCAGGATTCTCTTCAAAAAAGTAACAGGAAACAAAGCTTTGGAATCTCTATGGTGGAAAGATTTGATGAGGATAGGAGATGTAGTCGCAGACACGAGTTTCACGGAGTTACTATACATCAAACTAGGAGATGGAGCGTCGGTGCCGTTTTGGACGAAAAGGTGGTGCGGAAATAGCCCTTTCTGTTTACTCTTTCCCTCTCTCTTTCAGGTTGTGGCGGATCAGGATTCTAGTGTGCAGTCCATGGGAAGTGTGGAAAATTCCAAGTGGGTTTGGCATATAACAGACCAACTTTCTGTTCTTAATTTGGAGGCAAGGGAGGAACTCGAGGACCTGATGCAAATTTTATTTCAGGTAGAGCCTCAGCTTTATGTGAAAGACACGTTTGTGTGGTCTTTAAACGGTTGTGGAGAATTCAAGGTTTCATCCTATTACAAGAGGCTGCAGCAGGGCCGGCTATTTAGTGTGTTGGATCAAAGAAATGCAGCTGCTATTTCAAATCTGTGGGAGCTATTTATGCCGTCTAAAGTAAAAGTCTTCGGCTGGAGGCTCATACATAATAGGCTGGCAACAAAAGCTCAACTTGTCAAAAGAGGAATTTTGGAAAATGATGAAAACAGTTTCTGTGTTTTCGGTTGTAGGGCTGTTGAAGACATTCACCATCTTTTCATCAATTGTGCGTTTATTCATAGGTTGTGGCAAATCATTTTTCAATGGATGGATATTGCTCCTTTGCAAGAGAATGATTGTATTGATCACTTTCTGCATATGGTGGAGGCTGTGAGATCTAGATGCTCAAGGAAGAGAGTGGGCTGCATTTGGATGGCAACCGTTTGGTGCATTTGGAAACATCGGAACGATATTATTTTTAGTAACGCTGTTGCAGACATGGATGAAATAGTGCATAGTGTGAAGATGTTTTCGTGGTCGTGGCTGTTAATTGGAAACAAGCGGAGAGTTTTGTGTAATTTCTACAAATGGAATCATTGTCCATTGGATTTTATGTAATTTATTTTCTGTTGGATTGGCTGTAGTGGTGATCAGTATCACCATCTATTCTGTATTGTATTTTGAGCACTTTTTGTGCTCTGTGTTTTAATCCCATTGTTTATAGAAAAAAAAAAAAAAAAAAAAAAAAAATTGTTTCTGTTTGGGTGCAATATATCGGTTTGATTTAGGTTTTTTTTTCCTCAAGAGGAAGAAAACCAGACTAATTGTAAATATACAGTCAATTTATTTGATTTAGTTTTTGCAATTTTTTTTTGAAAAATCAAATATATTAAGTGTTTGTTAATTATACATTAAAACAATATATTACATTAACTATTTTTTATATAATTATTAAAATGTGCATACAAAACATTTTTTTATAAACTTAATAATTTTGAGCCATGTGAAATGGATACACTAATGAATAGAGGTAGAATGGTTAATTTTGAATGATGTGAGGATGTTCCAATTTAATATTTTAAGAAAAAAATTGAAAAATTGTACAAAATCGAATATTATTAAATCAATTTTTTTGTTAAATAATAAAATATACAAAAAATATGAGTATAAGAGATATCCAACCACAGCCAAAATACAAAGAGGTAACAACAACCAAATACAAAGAAAACTCAACACTCTCAAAAGTTAAGGAAAAAAACCCTAAATAACAGAGGAAAAACGTTAACCAAAAGACAAAACACACAACAATTAAGACTGGACAGATTATCCAAAATAAAAAATTAGTTTAACAAATTGAATCATATTTTAAAATAATTATTAAAACTATATTAATACATTTTTAATAAATACTATATTACATTATTCTATTATTTATTGGTTTTAATTTCTTTAATACTACATCATATATTTCAAGGATAGTTAATTATTGTAATTCTATAATACTATTTTTAACATTTATGTTATATATATTTCACATCAAATATATTATTTTATTTTGTTTTTATAATATCAATAAAAAAATTATATTTTTATAATTTTTTTTATAGGCAAAAAATGAAATTAATTAGACTCTAACCCTTACAAACAACCAGAGATACACACAAATACAGACAAAATTACATAAGGCATTCAAGAGGAGAAAAAAAATCTTGAAAAAATCTTAAACTAAATTTCATACAATTTTATCTTTAGATCAAAGAGTACCACACACATCTCTAATATGTTAATCTGATACCATAAAAAATAGAAATTAAATGAATTTAATTTAATCCGGTTAGATTCATATGAAGAATTTGGTTTGATATCATAACCAGTTAAACATGAATTTAGCTTAATTGATTTCGAAAATAGATTGCAAGTTCATCAAGTTACTGATTTTTTCATACGTTTCAGTTTGTTTTAAGAACAATAATAATGATGATAAAAGATGCATAACAATTTAGGGTTTTAAACAAAATTACCTAAAGTAACAGGAGTTGTTTGCAAGCCAGCGGACAAGAGAGATGAGTTCATGCCATGCTGCCAATTCTGATGGTTGTCCGGTTTGGATTTCTTGAACATGCTAGGCCAATGTTTGTTCGAGGAAGACATCGCCGATCGATCTAAGATGTCGAGATCAAGATCCAGAAAGTCAGAAACTATGAAAAGAAAAAGATGATATAAGATCAGAAGTATTCAAATGGAAGCTAGAAAGATACCAAATGAAAGAGAAAACACTAGAATTAATTAAAATGAATGCTAGAAATCTAAAGTGGAATTGAAGAGTCAACAATTAATCAATGCATTAAACATTAAACACTAAAAAGAAACAAAAAGGGAAATGAAAGAATAAAATAAAGCATGGTTTCTAACCCTTTTTAGTTACAATGGTGAATATGATTTTTAGTATACTCCGAAGAAAAGTGCTTATTTCTGACGCAATTGTATGTGTAGTGTATGATCAATGAAAAGTGGTGATGTAATTGGTTGAGTAAATAAAGGAAGGGTGGAGGTTTCAAAGAAACGTGAAGTATTGTTTGATTGGAAAAATGGTGGTGGAATAGTAATTGTAAAGTGTTCTTCTGCTTGTTTTGACGAAGAAATGTGGGTTGTGAGAGGTTTGGATTGACTCGAGGGCTTAATATTTATTTTTTCATCAGTTACATATATTCTTATATATTTCTTTTTTTACATCATTAAATTAGAGAGTTTTTCTATAATTGTTTTTTTTAATTTTCAACTTTTATATAAATTGAGTATTTTAATTTGTGCGAGAAATAAGGCTAGTCGTTTGAACTCATCTCAATTTGGTTCGACTCGATAAGATTGATTAAGTTTGAAATTTGACTTGAATTTGATATACATTTTTTAAAATTTAAATTTAACTAATTTAAGTTCACAAACAACTTTGTTCAAATCGTTAAATTTAATTCATTTACTTCACATATTTAAAAATTACTTTTGCAAAGTCTAATTTTCTTTTTATATTTAAAAAAAAATTAAAAGTTATAGGATTAGAATTTAACTTTGCTATTTCAAAAATATGCAACTTCAAAAACTACAAAACTTCATTTAAATTTTTTAAAATCTTACAAATTTAATAAAATAATAAAAAAAAACTATTAAAATTGAGCCAAACAATATATATATATATATATATATATATATATATATATATATATATATATATATATATATATATATATATATATATATAAATTGAGTTGACTCATAAGTTTGATAAATTCAATTATATATAGTTGAAGTTTACTTCATTTAGTTAATTAACTTAGTCTTATTGTCCAACTAATTTGATTCATAAATTCATATTTTCTTTTCAATGGAAAAAAATATACAAAATTTACAATTTCATCTAATTGATCTTAAATATAAAATATGGGATTAAATATGTTTTTTGTCCTTATTAATATTTAAAATTTTATTTTTAATTTTTATTAAAAAAATGACATATTTTGATCTCTACAAAAAATTTATGCATGATATTTTAGTCTTTACTATTTTTAAAAATTTTAAAAATGTTTAATTTTCTTTAACATTTAAATTTTTTAATAATGTATTTTTTCATAAATGTTAATACTGTAAAATATTTGTTTATCAAATTTTAATTTTTTTAAAATAAGAAGAATTAAATATGATTTTTTTTAATTTTAAAAGATAATGATAAAAGTAATGAAAATCTCGATTTATGAATCAAATTTTGATTTTTTTTTTCAAAAAACTTTTTATAACGTTTTAATCATGTTTGTTTGCAAAAGAATCGTTCAAAAATACACATTTATTTAATAGCAGAACTAAAACTACATACATAATAATTTTGTAGAAACCAAAATATATATTTTTTTTTATAAGGATCAAAAACATATTTAACCTTAAAATATATATCATTTACTCAAAATCCAAATTAATCACTAGTTAAGTTAAAAAGATTATGTCATTTAATCCAAACTAGTAAGAAACCCGTGTTATCGCACGGGTCCCGTCTAAATTTAAATTACACGTCTATCAGACTATCATTTATAAAATATAAAATAATTCTTCAATTGATTAACATTCAAATAGTTATAAATATAGGCTAACAATATGCACTAACTTTTAAACATTGATTCGTACTTACAATAAATCGTACAGTCGATTCTTTAACTTCAATTATATAAAACAATAGCAAGAGAATTATTTAAAATATGAACATTAAAATAAACAATTTAAAACAAATATCTCATAAATACGTTTACATCTACCCGTGAAACCAGATGAGTTAACAAAACTCATAATATTCTTAGTTATTATTTTATTGTTTGTAAATATTATGTTTTATTTTGTATATTTTTTCATAGAAATTATTTAACGCTGTTACTAATAATGAACTTTGAAAAGTAAAATAATAGTTATTATTATCTTTATTGATATTAAATAGTTTTTACTAAACAATTTTAACAATAAATTTATTTAACTAGTTCAAAGATTAACTCTATCTAAGCACATAGATTTTGAACAATGTATTGAAATACTTGCTCCTCCCAGTAACCGATACTTTTCAAAATTTAAGAACTCAGATATATTTTTCCTAATTATTTATTTAACTAAAGTATTAAATACAATTATATTATATACGTTAAATCCAACAATGAGTTTCTTAATATATGTATATACACAGAATAACAGTTGATATACATTGCATGCTACACAAGTCACTCCCTTTGTCCTTTTATATATATATATATATATATATATATATATATATATATATATATATATATATATATATATATATATATATATATATATATATATATATATATATATATATATATATATATATATATATATATATATATATATATATAAACTTCTTTAAAAAAATTGTTTTTCTTTTTATAAAACATTATTTAAATTTTAAATTATGTTAATTAAGTTTTACTAACATACATCTGATTAATTTATACATTTTATACCACCACAAATAATAATTTCAAAATAGTAATTACTAACTTAAAAGAAAAAAAAATAGATAAGAATGAATGACAAGCAAGAAATAAAGAGTGTCATCCAGGGAACACAATCATCTCGAAACTTTAAGGTGATACCATTTATTGACGTAATTAAGGGGATCAAGCGATGAGCATTTTATACTTGGAGACTTCCTTTAGGAGCAACACACATTTGTGAGAGACACATCACATATTTATCCAAAACCTTAAGGTGATTGGTGAGTGAGTTCTTCCATTTATAAATGCTCAAGTCTCCATATTCCTAACCAGTGTTGGACTTTACCACACTACTGACACTTGTAATTCTTTTTTTCAACAATTACTTGAAAAAATTATCCACAACCGATACAATAAAAATCCACAAAATGAATATGGGTACTGTTAACTAAAGATTTCGACAAGCGAAAACGTGGCGTTCTAAGTATTATGCTTCGAGGAAGAAGCATGAAGAATGGTTTGGTAAACCCATTTCGAGCTTCTTTATATAAGGAAGATTTAACTATGTCGAAGTGGAGTCCAAGATGCCTTCGAAGTCGAAGAAGTAAAAGACTTAGAATTTGTCGGGCTATTTGAAAGATACGTTTCGACAACCACGTTGGTTGCGCTTTATTTGAGCGGAAAGGTTTTGAAATTCAAAGTAATCCATTTTTAGCCGGAGAGACGCGTGGAAGTCTCAAAGAATCGAAGCGCATGCAGAAGGAAATGTGGCATTTCGTTAGAGAAAGACCGTTAGGGTCGAATTAGTATAAATATGAGTCTTAATGTTAGAATTCAGTGTGCTCACTTTGTACAAAATTACTCAATATACTCAAAGTACCAGCGTAGAGAAATGAGTTTGTAGAGAATGTACGTATAAGAAACATCATTATTATCTTTTCAAAGTTATTTATTTATCAATACAAAATTTCTTTATATACCTTTTTGAAGTCCTTTACTTTTCCAATTGAAATCTCTAGTTCTAGGATCATTTACATGCTTTGCACTTTCCTTTAGTTTTACAATCGAACCTTTTTATTCCATTTATTTAGAGTTCATAATCGAAATCACTTCAATTTACTTTCTCTATAGTTATAACATTTAAGAAATTTTCAGCATCTTTGTTAAATAAAGTCTCATTAGAACACGAGTTCAATTACAAGTAATAACCAAAACTTAGACACATGTTCTAGGTTCAATCTAGTCGATTCTACAAGTTACCAAAAAAATAGTTAATTTGGAAGACTAGCGATTGTTTACCAGAAATCACTATAAACAAATTGACACACCAGTGGGACGATGTCGAAGTTTTAAACTTACCTTTTCTTGTGTGAATGTTTGTTTTTCGTTGGTTGGTGTATGAACCTTAGAGGTGGTAAAATAACCAATATTAACCAACCAATACCTAAAAGAAAATACACAAGGAAAATGGTTAATACATCTAGCTATAGTGGGGAACAAAACCCTCCCCAGGGATCAGGCACAGTCGTTGCAAGTTCGACTGATACATCTACTGCGATCCCCAGTTCACAGGCCATACCCACGTCTACAGGTTTCATGGCCATAAACAATTCGACAATCCTGTCCCTTTTTTCGAGCATAACGAGTATCCCGTCGAATACTCAATCTGAACCTATCTTGACATATATAGGAACCCAGGCCCAGTCTTCGACCCCTAGACCTCCAGGGTATGAAACATCCAGGCCTTGGAGAGAACAACCCCAATTGGCAATGCCAAGCACTTTCATGGCAAGATTGCATAACAAGACA
Organism: Vicia villosa; assembly: GCF_029867415.1. Lineage (NCBI taxonomy): Eukaryota > Viridiplantae > Streptophyta > Magnoliopsida > Fabales > Fabaceae > Vicia > Vicia villosa. The sequence goes on along the minus strand of NC_081184.1, from coordinate 136,080,935 downwards.
TCCACATATACACATCATGCAATTACAACTTTTTCACGATTCAAACATCCAATTCTGGTATGAATAATGTGAATCAAGGTTTTTTGTCTACATTAACAACAAACAATCAAGCAGCATTTAGGAAACAAATAGACGCTAGTAACCATGATATGGTAGGAGTCCTTGCCCGAGAGATGAGTACCATCTTTTCCCCCATAATCCAAAATGTCAATAGAACGAATAAGGAAACACTCAAGCCTATCAGCGAATGTCGGTGCAAACGGCGCGCATAAGAGATTTCTTTGGTGCCCCTGAAGCGCCTGTTTGACATAGGCAAAATCAGGCAGTAATTTTGGAGGAAGAACCAACCATTAACCAGGTTCAACTACCCGGGTAGGATGTTGTTGAAAAGAAACATGAGGGCAAGGGTGGAACAACAAGGGGTGCGACATAATATTCATGAAGAACAACCTAGGAGAGTGATGGTGGTTAATAGAGGTCAAAATGCAGACGAGGTAGTCCATAGAATTAGGTAGGATAATATGCAGAGAGAAAATAATTTGAATACCATGATCGAAAGGATCATGGCACAGAATGGTCTAAACACAGGCCTGAGAAGGCCAAACTGTAACACCCCATATTTTCCATTATTTAATTTAATTAGATTTTAAATTATTTAATTGGATTAATTGACATTTTGGTAAATTATTGAGGAATATTGTAGAAATAAAAAATTGGGCTTAGTGTAGTGGTTAGCAAAGGGGAGGTGTTAACTATGTAAGCCTTATTGAGATATTTTCTATTTTTCATAAAATAAGGGAAATTGGAAAAAGAAGGAAGTTAGAAGAAAAAGAGCAAAAGTCTGGGAAAAGAGAAGATACGTGAAAAGGAGAAGAAGAGGAAGAAGAGGACCTTCGAATATTCGACTCAAAGGTAAGGGGGGACTCTTCGGGTTAGTGATTATTATATAATCAGGGGTAGTGAACTGATTAGGATTGTTATTTGGTTCGATTGCATGTTTGGGTTTTGGGGTTTTGGGGAATTTAGGTTGTTTATGTTGATTTGATACAATTGATGAATTTGATGAATGGTTTGGTGTTAGATGACTTCTAAAACGTGTTATATTTGTATTATGTTATGTTAATTGACGAGGTTTTGGTATGTGACTATTTTGGTGCGATTTGGATGAGATTGGGAGAAGAAATACGTTAAAATCGCAGAAAAATTTTGCATCTGCGCAGTGTGTGTCGACCTATGTGATACATGCGTCGACCTATCGGTTCTCAAAAGGCCAGCATGAGTCGACTCATGGGTCGGCGTGCGCATACCCGAGGGGGGCAGGAAATCTAATGCGTCGACCTGAGGGGGGTTTTGCGTCGACGCATGACATCCAATTTTTGACAAATTTTTCGGAGGTCATAACTTTCAGACCGTACATCCGTTTTGAGCGCCGTTTCGAGCGCTACGAAGCTAATTTAAATCTTTATATGATGAGTTGATGAAATGGCCAGTGGTACTATTTGATTTTAAATGTTGATTTAATTTAATTAATGGACTATATCACTGTGTACATATATGTGTGAATGTAACAATGTGTTGTTGTGGTGGTGTAGCCACTTTGAATTTCATTTTGATTGGGTGGTGTTTTGACATGATTATATGTGATATGACTGAATGATTGTTAATACATGTGCATGATTATTGGTGATGAAATGGTGAGTTGTAATGAGACGATGCGAAACATCGGATCGGTGATGTTATAAGTATGTCATACGTGTACATTCATTCATACGCATTTTGGTGATGGATCCCGGTGATGTTGTGGATCAAATGGTGGGGATAATTCCCATTATGCGGAATTTGTGCCGGTTGGACTGTATCTTGACGATGAAAGATCAGTTGGATGGGTTTAGCTCATGTATGGTACCACATGCATAGTGTCAGTCATTCATGTGCATGATAATATAATATGATCAAATGATTGTATATTATACTTGGTGATGTGTTTGATTTTGGTGTGTGATTCGTTGTTATAAAATCTGAATACATGTTGTGGTTGGGTGAATGATAATGCTATGATGTTTTATTACTTATGATTGTTTAATACTTATTAATTTCGAATGAGACTCACCCTTACATGTTGACATTTTCAAATTAAGGAGTAACGACATCTTTGGTGAGGATAGCTCATAGGCTAGTCTGTAGTCGGTGTCGAGTCATGCTCTGATTTGTAACACTGGGAAGCGATAGACTTAAGAGTTACTTATGATACTCTATTTTACTGTTTTGGATTATGTATCGTTTGGTTTATATTTTGGTGATGTCTTACGATACCGTTGAATGACATTCCGTTGTGTCGATGATGTATTTTGATAATTTGTGAATCGTTCCTAATAAAGCATGACGAACGACTTATGGCTTTCATTATTTTTCTTAATTGTGGCACCCTTGTTTTATGTTTACTCTGATTTTTATTTTAATTGTCGTGGGGGTTTAGAAGGGTGTTACACAAATAATACTTTCCGTTTGACAAAATATATTCTACAAACTGAATTACCAGAGGTTGCAAAGTTCCTAAATTCACAAAGTTCTCAGGAGACACTGGTGAGTCTACTGTTGAACACATAGCCAAATATCTGACTGAAGCAGGAGATTTAGCAAATAGTGAAAACCTGAGGATAAAATATTTTCCCAGTTCCCTGACCAAAAATTCATTTACATGGTTTACTATACTCCCACCAGGATCCATCGATGCTTGTTCACGTTTGGAAAAATTATTCTACATGGGGCAATCTAAAATAAGTCTCAAAGAATTAGCCAGCATTAAGAGGAAATTTACTGAACCAATAGATGACTATTTGAAGAGATTCATTCTATTGAAATCTAGATGTTTTACAGTAGTACCTGAACATGAATTAGTCGAAATGGCTGCAGGAGTGCTAGACTACTCTATTAGAAAGAAATTAGACACTCAATAATTTAGGGATATGGCCCAAATGGCATATTAGGTTTCGACAAGTCAAACGTCTGAAGGCTGAGAAGGCGGGGGCGAGTAAGAATTACAAGAAGGAAAGGGTGGCTTATGTCGAAGCCGAATAAGAAGAGTCAGAGATCTTTAATGATCTCTATGGGGTCGAAGAGCTTGAAGTAGATTTGGCCGAATTAAAAGAAGCACAACCATACTCTTGCAAAGTGCTTACCCCTTCTAATGGAAAGAACCCTATCGAAACCGAAAAGAATGATATGTTTCCTAAGAAAACCTATACATTTGATATGAGCAAATGTGATGAGATTTTCGATTTATTAGTAAAAGATGGTCAAATGATAGTGCCTCCTAATACCATAATTCCTCCATTAGAACAATGGAAGAAGAGAGGTTTTTGTAAATATCATAACTTTCTAGGCTACAAGACCTCACAATGTTTTCTTTTCAGAGATGTTATTAAGAATGCTATCAAGGAGTGAAGACTGAAGTTTGGCGAAAAATCCAAGAGCCATATGAAGGTCGATAATGATCCTCTCAATATCACAAAAACCAATTATGTTGAGCCTGATGATGTCAATATGGGGGACATTGTTGGGTTCAACACGGATCAAAAGGAAGGTGCCAATGAAGTTGAAGGATTTGTCATGATCGAAAAAGAGGTTGCTGAAGGCCTCACTAATGTGGTTTCCTTTTACACTCCTATCGAAAGCTTATCTATAGGTACTGTCAAATGAGGGGCCACTGAAGGCCTAGTTTTTGAAATAGCTAAGGCCACTAAAGGTCTTAGATTCAAGTTCGAAAAGGTGAGAATTGTTGAAGGTCCTAGCATGGGAGTCAACATGGTAGATTTGAACCAGCCTTGTCCAGAATGAAAGAGGTCGAAAGATGACTCGAATTGGAAAAGGAACAAATGAAGGGTGTTTATCCAAAGGCTGCTGAAAGTTTATGTGACTAACTATTTCGATGTCACAGGAAGAATGTTGGGATGTTGCTATGTCCCAGATGCATTATTATGGTGGATCGAAGAATTGCTGAAGCATACGAAAGGACGCAACGTACTCGAACTGGGGGCAGTTGCCAGTTGGAGGTAAGGGAACCAGATGTTGAATGTCTACCCAAAACCAGGGGAGAGCTTGTTGAGTTTCCTAGTGCGCTGTCATAGGACAAAGTCAGAATGCTTGATGTGTCCCAGATGAAGCGCTGTATACGATCGAAAGGTGTTTGAGATGTACGAAAAATCCTCATTTGCGCAAGTATGGAGTCATAGGAATGGAAATCCAGCCATTTTTACCTCTGACAAAAGAGGAGTCCCAAGGAGGCCAGACTGTCCTCATCCATAGATGAATCGAAGGATAACCTTCAAGCTTCCTACAGACGTCCCAACTGACAAATGGATACAGTCCAACACAGAAAAAGGGAAAAGCAAATGGAGGAGTTTCGATCAGGGAGGAAGGACAACAATGGCGTACATGAAGCAGTTCCAGATGTCAAAGAGAGAGGCGTACAAGTTGGAGAACTACAATGGAAAAAATCCAATGTCCAGATCGTAGTGGTGTAGACACCAAAGGATGAGGAAGGTAGAAAGAGAAATGGCAGCAAAGGAAATGGTTGAATCAAGTAGCAAATTACCTGCATCCAATGCTATAACCTCTGACAAGCCACCTGTTAGTAGGAAGTTGTTCTCTCTGAAAAAGGAGGCTGCTGGAAAACAGATTCCAGAAAATTTTGTCGATGATTAAGATATGCTGACTGAAAATTTCAAATCTGATGGAGGTTCGTCTTTGAACATTAACTACAACGTGGTTTCGGTGCTCCCTCATGAGTACTACCAAGAGATTAAAGTGGAGGAACCTGAAGAAGCAGATGAAGTCAAAATGATAAAACACAAGCATGTGTGTTACTACGTGCTAAATAACGGGTTCGTCGAAAAGCAGAATGCTCTCTTCGAGAGACCAGATAAATGGATGAAATACCATATCAAGACATTATATATCAGAGCAAGAGTGGAGCTGGTAGGAATAAAAAATGTCCTAGTGGATGGAGGCGTTGTAGTCAATTTGATGTTTCATTTCATGTTGAAAAGGATAAGAATGTTTGACACTGGTGTCAAACCCCACAATACGGTGCTCTCAAACTATGAGGGAAAGATTGGACACACCTTGGGAGTAATGTAGGTCGACTTAACGGTTGGTTCGATCACCAGACCAACCATAATCATGGTTATACAAGCAAAGGCAAACTACAACCTACTAATGGGACAAGAATGGATCAATGGGATCAGGGCAATTCCTTCTTCAATGGACCAACGAGTGTCAATTTAGAGAGAAGACATGATTGTTTAAAACATTGAAGCTGATCAGAGTTACTACATGGCTGATGATAATCATGTGGATAAAAGAAAATTTGACAAAAACTTGGACAACATTGGGCCTTGTAACCCAGCTGAGGAGGCATATTCACCCAATAAAAATACCCTCTATTTTCTCACTTTACAGCCAAATAGGTTTCAGTGGAACAGGGAGATCATGGGAGAATAGGATGACGTCGAAGGACTTCCAGTAGTATGACCAACAGGCTGGTTTGACGAAGACTTTGATCATGTCTGAAGCCTTTTTCTTTGAAAGGCTTTCGGCTTACATGGTCGAGAATAAAATAAAGACGACTTTGGAAGCCGAAGTCAAAAACATGGTTGTCGGAGCCATATAAAATGACCTACACACAAAAGGACTTGATACACACTTCAAGTCGAAGCCCCTAGACGAACAGGTACCCATCGAAGAAATGGACTAAAGACTGGACGTTATATATGATGAGGAGCCTCTGGGATTCAAAAAGGATCCATTTACCTCAAGCGCGAAGATGTTGGCGCAGGACCCCCTCGAAGAAGTAGATCTTGGAGATGGGAGCATAAAAAGAATCACTTACATCAGCGCAAAACTCACCCCAGGCACAAAAGCTAAATTGATTAAATTGTTGAAAGAAAACAAATACTGCTTCGCCTGGGACTATGACAAAATGCCTGGTTTGAGAAGGGACCTGGTCGAATTGAAACTGCCTATCAAGGATGGAAAGAATCATCCTCAGCTAAAGCCCTTAACTCAACAAGCAGACCATACATCAAGAATCCCCTCGGGAAGGCAAACCCCACGGTCACCGCGAGGATAGGTTTAAATCTCACGAGAGGTTTAACCTAGGGACTCATACGAACTGCCCTTCCGCGCCGTCCGGTACAGTCAAACGACGAAAGAAACACTATGATCACCCCGAGACGGCGACATAAGCCTCTAAGAAACGGCAAAACCACTGTCTCACAATCCTTCTCACTTTCACTCACTTTTTCTTGTCTCTGAAATTTGTGTGTTCTTGCGCTCTTATCCTTCATTTCTTTTTGCAAACCAAAAAGCCCTTTTTAACCCTAAAAGTTTTATGAACAATGGCTTTTTCATCTCATCAACAACATACTCAAGATTCTTCTTCTCAAATCATCACCGAAGAAAGGTACATCGAACCCGCAAGAACTCTTCTCACGCCGATTGACTCTCTAGAGGTTCTATGTGAAATGATGGTGAATTTTGAGAGCATGAAAATGGCTGCGACCTCACTCAAGACGTTGAGTTTCAAGGCCGGGGAAAGTTCTTCGATAGGCTTATTGGTTCAGTCTTCCCTAAATTGGTAAAAGAATTTTGGATACATGCAACTGCCTCAAAACATCAAGTAACATCTTATGTAATGGGGAAGAAGATCGTTATTACTGAAGATCTTATTGGGAAACTCATAGGCCATGATGGAAATGGTATTAAGTGTACGAATATGGCAGACACAAACTCTAACCTAATCCTCGTCTCCAAAGAAATCTTTACTTCTGGGCAACCCTCCAACAAATTCATAGATTTGAAAAGCAATATCGGAATTTGGGCCAAAATACTAGCATTCACCACCGCAAAACAACGAGTTTTTCAGACTACATCAACATTGATTAACAATACATGTTGTATTTCATTTCCACCAAACAGAAAGTTCATCTCCATCACTCACTATTCTCTCACCTGAAAACAAGTGTTAAAGGAACAAGAGAAGAAGTAAAAACCAAAAGAGATTGGATTCCTCTAGGAAGATAAATATCAGATATTCTAACAGAGAACATGCTGGTAGAACATCTGACAGAAACACAACAAACTGATGTTCTAGAAGCAATTGCTAGAAAGCCCTTCAACGCAAAGAATCTAAAAAAAATGAAGATTATTGAAGCCATTAAGAAGGACCCATCCGTCACCACCAAGGAAGTCATCACAACCTAAAGAGTTCCCCTTGATGATTTCCCCTTCTTCTCAGCAGAGAATCATCCAGAAATCATTGTCAGATATCTAGATGCTGTTAGCTAGAGATTTCGACTAATGATTATGTTATTCGAAGATATAGGTCTCGAAGGAAGAATGGCTTTTGAATGGCTATTTTTAAGATTTTTATGTATCAGGATGGTTTCCTAAATCGAAGCTAAATGTGAATGGGTTACCTTCGAAACCTAAGGACTGAAAAGACTTTGGATATTGTGATATAATTTTGCAAAGACACGTTGCTACACGTCGAAGAGTGTTCGAGCGGGAAGATTTGAAATTCGAAATGTTTCGTTTGAATCAAGGAGGACATGTGGAGCCCCATGAATTCGAAGCATATGCAAACGAGCAACGTGGCATCTCGTTAGAGTAGGACTGTTAAGGTCGAATTAGTATAAATAAGGGTGTTAGTGGTAGGATCCAGGTGTGTTCATTTTGTACAAATCACTCACAAATCACTCAAGTGTCAAGCGTAAAAGAAAGAGTTTTCACTGAGAAATGTACGTGTAACACCATTATCTTTTCAATATTTGTCCTTCTTTTATAAGAACAAAGTCTTCTAAATTCCTTTACATTTCTTGTCGAACCATTTATGTTTACAGTTTAATCATTTCGATTTACTCTTTGCAATTTCTTTCGTTGCATTGTATTTATTTTTACTTTACAACCAGTTATAGATTAGGTTCATTTCGTTAAAAGTCAAAACTCAGAAAATATGAATTCAATCATCTTAAAAGATAACTTTTCGACACATGTCCTAGGACCAATCTAGTCGATCCTGCGAGTAACCCGAGTATATTTATAGTTTTGAGGACTAGCGGTTATTTACCGGAAATCACCGTAAACCGATACGTGCAAAAGGGATGGAACTGTTTTAGAAATCAACATACGTGATCTCAGGAAACCTGCTCCAGAAGTGGTCATCAGAAAGAATAAGAAGAGAAAAGATGCTGAAGGAACTTCTCAAAAGACTCCAAAAGCTGCTAAAAAGAAAGGTAATTCATCCTTTGTTTTAGTATTAGAATATATGTTTTTATCAACATCTAAAACATCACCCAAACCTGCTTACCAACCAACACCTTAAACAATTGATGATTTCGATATAGAAATTGATACCTCCCTGCCAATAAATCCTTTAAACAATACACCCTCCACTCAACCAGAACTTGCTCAAGTTCTACATGATATTTAATATTTTGAACCATCTCTTGATGCTCCCCTAACAAAAAATCCAAATAATTTCTTTGAACAAATATGTGACCCCCCAAATCCTGTCACTAGTATTGACCTTCCTCTCAATACCGTCCAACCTCTACATATTCTCCTAAAACCTTCTAAACCCATCTCTATCCCAGATATTCCCTCTCCCTATGAATCAACTCCACCAAATTCTCCCATCATCATTCCAAACTCTCCATCTCCGTCTCCATCCCCCTCAAAACCCTCTGAAGATCACCTAAGAACCATCATTGACCTAGAAGCATGGGGCAAACTTGTCTCTTCTTCTTCTCAAGAAATAGCAATTCCCAAACCACAACCAAAACCTTCCAAATCAGATGTTGGTAAATCTATGATAGTTTTTTAGACTGAAATACAGGGATGAATTAACTCTCTGAAGCAAGCTTGCATGGATAATTTGAATCCATCTGCCTCTGATTTCATTTGGACCCAGTTCAGAAAGTGGTTCAATGCTGGATCACTAAAGATGAAGGAAATGAGTTATGACATTGCCCAACAAAGTTTCTGTGATCATCTGAAGGCATTCAAGGATCAAGTTCTGAGTCTCTGGGAAAGGAAACCGGTTCTTCATCTGGATAACCAACCTTGGGTAGGGCCACTGGAAACATCAGATAAAGAAAAATCTCATGAACCTCAACCTATGGTTGTGTTTGAAGACAACAACAAGTCTGTTGAAACTTCTTCTGAGAAAGTAGAAAATACTATTGTTTCTAAGCCACCCACTTCTTCTACTGACATCACTACTTCCTCCTTAGTTCTTAAAACTCTGGATGAGTTGAAGAAAGAGAATGAAGCAGTCAGGGAAAGGTTGGACAAGGAGGATGGCACAGATAAGGAAATCAAAGGCTTGTTGAGCAAGCAAGAAGAATCAAGCAAAGAGATTAAAGATCTTCTAACATCATTGTTCACAAGACTTCCACATGGACCTCCATCTTAGCTTATCTTATTTTATTTTGTTTTTTTATGACTTCCTTTTCCATTTGAATAAATGAATGACTTCTTTTGTTGCTAAGTTGATTCTTGTTTATCTATGCTTTTATGTTCTTTTTTATTATTGACAAAAAAGGGAGAAACGTAAAATATTTTGAAATCATAACAGCTCACCGAGACTAAGTCTCAAACATTTCCATATAAAATGAATGTTTAATTGTTTAAAAAGAACAGGAAATTTAAAACTTGATTGATGCTTCATTAGTGCAAACTAAAATCAATAGATCAGAACTTCCTCATAAAGAATCTTACAAGGAAGTAATTTAAATTATCTGAGTATTTTACTTAGGGGGAGTTTTCCCATTCTACATTGTTCTTAATTTTGTTTTCAAAATATATGGGTTTTTGTCATCATCAAAAAGGGGAAGATTTTAAGAACATAGTTTGTTTTTATATCTTTGAAAGAGTTTTGATGATAACAAACACATAAATTTATATAAGAACAAATATGCACTCTAATCCTACATTTTACATTGCAGAAGTTCTGAAGTAGGTAACAGTGATTTCTCAGAAGCAGAAGGCTGCATTGAGAGAAGCTTATAAGAAGAAGATGATCTAGACAGTGATTTCTTAGAAGCATAAGGCTGCATCGAGAAAGGTTTACAAGAATAAGAAGATCTAAAACTTGAGAGAAGTTTATAAGAATAAGAAGTTCCGAAGATTCTGAAGGACGTTTATAAGAACAACAAGTTCTTAAGACAAACAAGAGAATCCTCAACCTCTGATACAGAAAGCGCTTCAAGCACAAAATTTGCACTCAATACTCTGATGATCAGAAGATCAGAAAAAACGACATAATATTCAAATATTCAATGGAAGATTCTGTAACGACTGGGAATTAAAACTCAATGGAAAGAATCTTTATTTTTGGAAATAGACTTAAATCAAAATTATCAACTTCCAAATAAAGAACTTTTGCCTCTCAACGGATCTCCAAGATCGTTCTATATAAATGAGTCATCACTCAAGGAAGAAAAAAAACTCAAGCACGCACGAATTCAAAGAGTTGTAAAAAAAAAATTATCATACTTTTATTTCATATAATATTTTTGTGCTATAAGTTGTGTACAAATCACAGTAGTGATATAGCTTAGTAGAAGCAAATTTTCTAGACACACTAAAGTTGTAAGAGCGTAAAAGTTACCTTGAGTAAACCAGATCGTGGTTGTTCTTGAGAAGACTTAAACGATTGTTTAAGTGTTTGTAATCTAATTTTTGATTGGTGGATTAAGACCTCGTAAGAGAGAGGCAAAATCACCTTAGCAAGGCGGACTGAAGTAGTTTGATTTCAAACGAACCAAGATAACCAAATGTGTTATTTATTTTTTAATTTGTTTAAAAACCCAATCCAACCCCCTTATTGTGTTTTTTCGTTTCTTCAGTTCTATGTCCTGAGTTCAAGCCTATCTCTAATTTTGGTCTCAATGGTTTTGGGATTTTTCAATTTTTCCTTTCCTTCGTATTTTATCTTCAGTTTTGTTTTTTTAGAGGGGTGTTTTGTGCACTTCTTATGTCATTTGTGTTGCCTCGTTTGAACTTTGTTATTCTTGTGTACTTTTCTTTTTGAGAGGGGTGTTTTGTGCACTTCTTACTTTTCTTGTGTATATAATAATTTTCTTTCAAAAAAATTATGTTAGAAGAATGAAAACACAAGTAACTCTATACATTTCTCATCCCGAAAATTTTAAGGAAGAAAGTGAAATTGTCAAGATTAGTTAAGATTCTTAAAAATAAAATTAAACAATATTTTGACATTGAATAACCACTAAAAAAATATAAAGGCAAAATACCCTTTTTGGTCCTTTGGTCCATTTTGGTCCCTCAATTTCTAAGAGTGTCAAGGTAGTCTTTTAATTTTTCAAACAACACCAACAAAGATCTTTTTGTCTGTTTTGGTCAAACATCGTTTAGTTATGTACGCGAGACAGCTGAGTTGGCAGTTATCCTTCATCTTCTCTTTTCCACCCCGAAGTTATCACATTCTTGTTCATTTTCTTCACAAATAAAATTAGGGTTTATGAATTGGATGGTTCCCAAATGAAATTGGCCATTGAAATCGAAGTTCAAAAGTGTGATAAATTATAGGCGCTATTCGAACCTATCTAACCAAAAGATCTGCGCAAGTTTTGATTAAAATGTATACACAATCTCAAATATGCAATGGAAGCCCTTTTGTCATTGTAGAGACATGGTTGTTCTTAATAGGGCATCAACTGTTATGAATTTTGGAAAATAATTCCGGGGATGTCCATATTTCAAGGTAAGAAGGATTTTAAATGTTCTTTTCTTTGTAGTGTCAACTGAAATAAATGTATCATGTGTTTTGATTAGACAGATTGTACACAAGCTGTATGTGGAATTTTTAATTGGTACTATGAAGATGTGGTAGATGAGAAGGACCAATTTTTGATGAAGCAAAAATGTAGGTTGGAAAAGCTAGCAAAATAAGTTGATGCAACAAAAATTGAGGTAGAAAATATTAGGTTTACAAATGAGGATTAGAAGAGAGAGATGCTGGAACTTGAAATTCTACTAAAAAAGATGGTGAAAGGGGCAAAAAATTGGAAGATTATGTTTTGTATTGTCGTCTCTATGTTGATATTTAGGATGTTATAAGATTGTAACATTTTGTGTCATTATTCCGTTAATCTTGTTGTCTTAGGTTGTATATGTTTGTATCAAGCTGTAACATTTGAACAAGTTGATGTTTGTATCAGTGGTTATTACTTTGAATGGAATAAATTTGAATGAGATAATTTTGAAGTCATTTGAATCCATACCAGTTAGTATAGTGTCTTTGCACTAGTTAATGTTGTCAGGAATTTAGTATAATGTATTTGCACTAGTTAATGTTTAAACCAATATAATATTGTTATAATTTGAGTATTCCAAAATAACTAAGACAATCCTTAATTAAATGGTTTATACCAACATACATCAGTTAAGATAATGCACCAGGTAATGTCATTTGATCTATACTAGTTAATGTCATTAGAACTTTAACAAAACAGACAAGACAATGCTCATTTCAATGGTTTATACTAGTATACATCAGTTAACACAATGCCATAGTTAATGTCATATGATCTTTACCAAAACAACTAAAACAATGCTCATTTGAATGGTTTATACAAGTATGCATAAGTTGATATTATACCAAAACATATAAGCCAAAGCTCATTTGAATGGTTTATACCAGTATACATCAGTTGACATTAAACCAAAAGAGATAAGACAATACTAATTTGATCTTTACCAAAACATCTAAGACAATTCTTATTTGATTTTTACCAAAACACATTACTAATATTGGGTTTATACACCATAATAGTTGCCATTAAACATGTTCAAAACACAAGTCTTAAACTGACATTACATCTAAAACACACTACATAAGATTCACCGGATAATCTAACTTAAATTGAGTTTAAAATACAACAGACAACCGACAAGTCTAAATTAAACTAAGCTTTCTTCTTTGGCATGGTTATTTTTGTTGGTGTAGTCCTTCTTGTTGTTGTTGGCACAACTGCACTCTTGGACGCACCCAATTTAGTTGTAGGTCCTGGTGCAATAAATGGTGTCGACGCCCTCTTAACAAGTAGCTTCCTTGGCCCTGGTTGAGTAGGTGGTTAAAATGCACTCGTAGTAGATACCTTCCATGGCCCTGGTTTAGTAGGTGGTTGAGATGTACTCTTGGTAATTACCTTCTTTACCCCTGGTTGAGTTGTTGGTTGAGATGCACTCTTAGCAACTACCTTCTTTGCCACTGGTTGAGTAGGCTGTTAAAATCCTTGTTGAGTAGGTTGCTGAGATCCTTGTTGAATAGGTTACTAAGATCCTTGTAGAGTAGGTTACTGCGATCCTTGTTGAGTAGGTTGTTGAAATGCTTGTTGAGACATAAAGTTTAGACACAAATATCAGTAAATACTTACCTAACAAGCCATAGATTGGTGTAGTTATTATTTTTTTCAATATTTCTTCTGATATCGGGTGACACATCACTATTTTCCAAGCCTTGGAACCTCATTCTATTTGTTGCCCATATTTCTATCATATATGTTCTAATTTCTTCCACCATGGTTATTAATGGCTTGGTCATAGATTCGAGAATGACACTGTTAAAAGCTTCTGACATGTTATTAAGAATAACATCACACTTGTTATGTGTCTTAAAGTATGATTTACTCCAGAATCTTAGGGGAGTGCTCAGCATGTGCTTGAAGGCATCTCCATTGGCCGCTCTAATTCCTTTCATTTCTCTTTCCCATGCTTGTGAGTAGGTAAAATTTTTAGCCTTCCATATGAATTCTTTCAGCATTTTTTTCTAGGAAACTTCTTCCTAAAGTTGTTATAAAGGTACCTAACACAAAATAAATGCTCAACATAAGGGAGAAGCTCATCCATTGCAGGTAACAGACCCTGCAATCACAAATGATAAGAATGACCAGAAATGAATCACATGATTAACATTAAATACAAACATAACAAAAACATAAACACACGTTTTATTGATCAGAGATGAATGTGTATATGAGATAATCATATCTACCTCCAAGGTAATCAATAAGAAGCTCCAAGAATCAGGTCCAACTATCCTTATTTTCACCCTCCACCACTGCAAAAACTATATGCAACATTTGATCATTGGGATCTCTACCTATTGCTATCAAGGTTTGCCTTCCACAAAGACCTTTTAAAAAGCAACCATCCAAGTCTATGAAACGTCTACATAACTTGAAGCTCTTTTTTCAGGCTACATAACTTCTGAAACAGGTCCTTCATCTCTATTTCCTTCATCTTAACTTCCTTCATTTCCGCTTCCTTCATCTCAAATTAATTCAGCCCACTAATGATTTCTTTATACATTTCAGCAAGTACTTCTTCACCCCCTTTTACCATGTCATTATGATATACTACTAGGTCATCATAATACTCAGGCTGAGACAAAGGGTGTTATATATATATATATATATATATATATATATATATATATATATATATATATATATATATATATATATCAACATTGAGATGCACCCTATAGAGACCAATAATCTCTAAGGCGCCATTGTCCTCAATCAACACATTCATCCCAACAGTGGGATCCCTGTAACGTACCTTCTCTTTTTCACTAAACCCTAACTCCTTACAACATCCTAAAAACTCAAAATAACTCCATCTGTCAACCTCTATTTTCAAATTAGCAACTTCGCCTCCTTCGTACATAATACATTCCTCATCAATAAATTCCCCACTGTGATGGATTTGGAGCTGTAAATACTCGCCCATTTGAATTTAAACCCTAAAATTATAAACCACCAACGTTTAAAAACTAAACCCTAAAATTAGCAACCAACAACATTTAAAAACTAAACCCTAAAATTAGTAACCACAAACATTTACATTTAAAAACCAAACCCTAACCCAAGAATCTATAAACATTAAACAACATAAACATTTCAAAAACCTAACGTTAACCTTAAAATTGTAACAATTTGCAAACTCAGAAACAATTTTTGAGACAAACCTGTAACCAACAATGGTGTCTTCGATTTCACCTTCAGACAAGAGTTTGATTTCACCTACTCTACTCCTTTCGTGAATCACACCGAGAATCTCCTTTGTTTAATCGCCTCTGATAGGGTTCGTATGATGAAATTGAGTGTTATGAACTAAAGCCATTCATTTTCTATCTTAAAGTAACCTTATGCCCACCTCAGTGCCACATGAGCGTCACCTGTATCATAAATTTGACATAGGCTAACAGAACAAACAGAAAAGACAAATGTGACACTATTTGAATAATTAAAGGACTTACCTTGACACTTTTGAAAGTGAGAGATCAAAATAAATCCTGAAATATTCTTATTAAAAAAAATATTTTGCCAAATATAAATATTTTGGACGTTAAATAAGATAATTTGCACTAAGGATTAAAACTTAAAAATCTTCTTATAGAATATAATTTTCTTTTTTTGCAAAAGTATATCAAATCTCAAAATTCATTCGTTAAGAATTATTTTGTTGTCACCATAAAATCATAATAACATTTAGTTTTTAGAAAATGTTTAGGAAATTCAATTCATAAGACTCATTTTCAGAACCTACCCAAATAAAATAACACTAAACACGGCAAAAGATGAATTTTCCTTCCTACATTTTCATTTTCGTTTGCTCCCACCAAAAACCTATCGATCCGCGTCACTCTCTCAAATTCAATCTCAACCTTTCATTACTACCAAATCAACGATCACCATCACACACTCCAAACTCCTCTACATGCCACGTCACTTATCCGCGTGCTCAACTACTCCAAACAAACATCATCCGTCGATTACCCAATCTAAATCAACGGCCACAATCATAAGCAATTCACTATCTCAATTTCAAAACCCGCACAAAATCACCACTATATAAAACCAGTTTCTTCTCTTTCAAAATCACCACTCTCTAAACGAATCTTAAGTCATAATCTTGTAAGAAACCGTTTTCTGATATCTTCCAATGGCACGTACCAAGCAAACCGCTCGCAAGTCCACCGGCGGCAAGGCCCCAAGGAAGCAACTAGCAACCAAAGCCGCTCGCAAATCTGCTCCGGCCACCGGAGGAGTGAAGAAGCCACATCGTTTCAGGCCAGGAACCGTCGCTCTCCGTGAGATCCGTAAGTACCAGAAGAGTACCGAGCTATTGATCCGCAAACTTCCGTTCCAGCGTCTTGTTCGTGAGATCGCTCAAGATTTCAAGACTGACCTTCGCTTCCAGAGCTCCGCCGTCTCTGCACTTCAAGAAGCGGCTGAGGCATACCTTGTTGGACTCTTTGAGGATACCAACCTCTGCGCAATTCACGCCAAGCGCGTCACAATCATGCCTAAGGATATCCAGCTCGCTAGGCGTATTAGAGGCGAGCGTGCTTGATCTTGATGAATTCTTGGTTTTAGGGTTTGTGTAGATATTTTCAATATGTAGTTAATCACAAACCGTTGTTCTTGTAATATTGTAATTGTGCTTGGCTTCTTATCAATGGAATGTAACGTATTTTGTTCAACTATTGTTTATTGAGATCTAATTTTTCCTCTAATTTATGACAATTTTACGAGTCTCATTATCATACGTGCTCTAAATAAATGTTATTCCAATTTTATTTCAATAGGAAATACGAATAATCTGAATAGAATATTGAATTGTTAAACAATGTCAATAAAAACTATTGTTTTAGGGTCTGTATTCTTGACCTATCTAGTTTTGTTTGCAACTAGGTTATGACCCGCGCGATGCGCGGGATTATTATTATTTTTTATAGTTCATTTTTTTTATACTTCAAAAATATTAAATTGCAATTATAAAAATATGAAAAACATCATTGTTATTGAAAATATAAGTAAAATTGAATTTCAATTATCTGGCTCTCTATTTGTTGATTTTATTCAATCACATAATAAACTTGTAAATAAATAAAAATAAAATATTTTTATAGAGCACAAAGGTTACAATTGTCTTGATTAAAATTTCAGAGGTTATAAACGTTGTTTTAAAGAACAAATATTATCGGTTATAAAGTCTAAAATGAATGATAAGAGATATAATTTTAAATGAATGATAAGAATTAGAAGACTATCTACCTTAAAAAATAACAAAATTAATATAAAAAATAAATTAATTGAATGTAATCCGTCTAACCCTTGATTGCATTAAGGAATTCATTTTGCTTATGTGCAATCAAACAAATCAAAATGTCTGCAAATTTTAAGAAAAAAAGTATTTTAGTTCTCAAAAATGATAGCATAAATACAATTATAAGTTAAAGACTAAAATACAAAAATAAAATAAGTATTATGAAGTTAAATATCATAAAGATAATAGAGTAGCAACAATAATAATATCAATCTTTTCAGCACACCTACATAGACACCTGACAAAATATCAATAATAACAATATAAAAAATAAATTAATTAAATATAATTTGCAATGAATCAATTGAACAAACAAATTCATTTGCATTTCATACAATCAAACACACGAAGACTTGTAAAAATGTAAAAAATAATAGTTTAATTTCCAAAATTGAAATTAAAAAATGTAATTAGAAGTTTGGAGACGAAAAATATAAAATATAAAATGAATTAAATCTGACATTATCTATCATGAAAAAAAATAACACTAAATACTTATATGTAGAAGCCAAAAAGTCTATGTGGTCCATTGGTAAAAAATTAACCAACAAACAGAACACTTTGTTGTTAAAAGTTAGAATGTTTACTTAATGTATGAAATGAAGAAAGAGTGTAATTTTTTATGCAAATGAGACTCTATATAGAATAATGTAAATGGTAAAAAATAAATATTAGTACAAACAATAACGGAATGATTAATTGAGTTCTAATTATCATAATTAATATTTATCATATTTCTTTAATAGAAATAATTGGTTAGGATGCAAAACTGTAAATATTGAAGAAATCATAAGTGAATAATTTATTAAGTAATTATTATCATAATCCATTGATATTCATTTAACGAAAATAATATGTATGGGCATCCAAAAGTGAAAAATATTAGATAGTGATAGTAGTATAGAAGAAGAAAAAAAGGGAGTGAAGCATTTGAGTGACACCTAAAATTTTTATATGATGTAGAAATATTATTTTACAATATTATTAAAAAAAATGTATTATTTTACATTATTATTAAAAAAATGTATTTACCAAATGAATTTATAATATAATAATTTTTTAATGTATGAACTATTTCTTTTCTCTAAATAAGAATTGAATTAAATTTTTTTTTGGTATATATATATTATTTTAATTATTATTAATATTATTTTTGTTATGATTACTATTATTTTAATTATTAATTATTATTATTATTGTTATAATTATTTTAATTATTAATATTGTGTCAATTTAATAATTAATAGATTTAAGATTGTCGCAATACATATATATTACTTATTATTTATATTATTATTATTATATTTATTCTTAATGTAGGGTTAAATTAGTAAAATTAAAGTTAGGGTGCGGTCAAATTAGTAAAATCAAAATTAGGGTTTGTGCTTAGAGTTGTTATCAGGTTGACATGTGGCTAGGGTTGCCATCATGACAACCTTGCATTTATATATATTAAGATTGTTATCTTTCCCTTTTATCTCATTAAATTCAGAATTAAATATTACAATTTTTTTTGTAACCAAGAGCAACTAGCAATAACACAAGAAAATTTTGTAACAAAAAAAAACCAGAAAAATAATTAATTAACAATTTTTCACTGAGATCATACAATCCCTTAGGCTTTTTCTACCCCCACTATATTTATCATTAGAATCACATACAAAACATTGAAGCATATGGTTTTAATTCTGTTATATAAACGATGTTGAGCCACTAGGTAAAACATAGCTGAATATATAAAATGGACTAGTGATTTTTATTTTCACACCTCCCCTATACTAGAGGAAAGTACATGTCCTTGTCTTGCGTGGTTTCTTCTTGGGCTTTGGTGGCCTCAATGCAATCTTAATTGCAGCATCAAACACTACCTTCACATTCTGTAACCAAAACAAAAACCACATTTGCTTCAATTTATCACATAAGAGATAATTGAATCCAAAAAACAAGTGCTGCAATGCAATTTTTTTACCTGCTGTGTTTTAGAGCTGCACTCAATGTAAGAAACTGCTCCAATCATTTTCTTTAACTCTTCACCCTATTCACCACAATCATTCATTAAATCCATTATACGTGCAAAACAAAGAGAACAGTTTCAACTTTCACATGTAGACATCATTTTGAATTGAGGACATGCCTTAGCAGTAGTTATCTGAGTGGCTCCAGAATGATCAAGAAAAAACTGCTTGTCCTCTCGCAAATCTGTGCATAAATTAAGATTTAGAACATAGATGATTTGTAAATTTGTAGGCCTGGTAGTTGGTATGGCAATTATATTATTTGTCATTTTGCTCTAATAAAGAAAAAGAAGAAAAAGATGATTTTCATAACTGTTAAATGATGATGGTGATTGAAATTCTACTTTGATGGAATTGGCTTACCTAGTTTTGTTCCTACCAGCACAATAGGCACATTTGGTGCATAATGTCTCAGCTCAGATATCCACTGTTTGCCAACCGAAAATGTTATTATTAAAGTAACAAAACAATAGAAATTTAAGGTAATGATGTATAGAGGCAAGAACCTTTTTAGAAATGTTCTCATAACTTGCTTTACTGATGAGAGAAAAACACAACAAAAACACATCAGCTCCTCTATAACTCAAAGGCCTTAGTCTATTGTAGTCTTCTTGTCCTACAATCCACACAAATCACACCAATTAATAACCTCATAAATGTTCGCAAATCCTAGCTCAACTGACAGAAACCGATATTGATAGGTTGAACGTTATCACCAGGGTTCAAACCCTAGCACTGAGAGTTGTGTGTGAGTTTCTAGTAGATATTACCAGACAAAAAAATTGAACCTCATTGAAATTTGGCTTTAAAACTAACCTGCAGTATCCCATAGACCAAGATTAACAGTACTACCATCCACAACTACATTAGCACTGAAATTGTCAAACACGGTTGGAACATAATCCTATCATAGAGAAAACATATCAAGAAAAAAGTTAGATTCATCAATCATCACTATCACATATAGAACTTTCTATCTATAACAAGAAAATAGAAACATACTGTGGGAAAAGTATTGCTTGTATAAGATATAAGCATGCATGTCTTTCCGACAGCACCATCTCCAACAGTTACACATTTGATAAACCTAGCTGTACTCATTCTCTCTTGTTCTTTTACTTAACTATAATGAACAAAACTCTAGTTTTTGAAAACAATATTTATAAAAGAAGTTAAGGTAAAGGGTGAGTAAGAGTAAGTCTATTACCTACTTTTAGTTGTTGTTGTGGCTCATGAAGTTGATCAAAATTTATAATGATTCCACTAGAAAAGTGTTACTTTTCTTAAAGTGTAAGGAGAAAAGGAGATATGGTAAGAAAGTAGGTATAGTGGTGGTGTTAGTTAGTTGGTTAAGTGTAGGAGAAGGGAGGTAATGAATGATGAAAAGCAAAGAATTTTGCTTAATTAGCTAATGCACTATGATGAAATTAAAGTGATTTTTTTTTTGAGGTTGATGTGATGTAAAGTAAGTCAAATAAGTTTGTTGTGACATGTTTGTTGGGTATGTCTTTGTTACTAATTATGTATGTTGGTGGTTATGGTTAAACAGATTGAGCTATAGCATACATTGGTTTCTTTATCCTACATGGGTCCACTCTTATTGGAGATAGGTACTAAAAAATGAATGTTTTTTACTCTACCTTGTTATTGCAAAACAGAAAGAGCAATGGAAAAACATTGCTAAGCAATGTTCTTTTTTATGTATTGAAGAGAGTTGCAACTTACAAACCCATCATGATTCAGTTTAATTTGTTTATTTTATCTTATTTTCTGTTCAGTCGCACAGTTTTTGACCATAGGAACATTATGTCGTTAAGAAAAGCAATTAATATGTGTAAGTAATTGATGATGTGAAAGAAGCTTTTGTAGATTATTTGGGCTTTTTGAAACCTTAATTTGGTTTGGGCCCTTATTGTTTGCACCCCTCCATCTTTCATCCGGCACCCATGATAGGCCCAACAGAATTGTGAGGAAGCCCACATGGCTTCAAGACTATGTTATGAATTAAATCCTTATTTTTAAGTTCAGCTTTTTATGTTTTCCTCCAAGTGGGCCGAACCAGTGTTACCCAAGGCCCATATTTTTATATCTTGTATTTATAGAGCTGCAGCCTCTATTTCTTACCATGCTGAATGAAAACTAATTTTATTATTGTCTCAAGTTTTATCTCTTTTTCTTTGAGTAGAACCCTAGTTTATGGTAGTAGCAAAACCCCTCTTATCAATTGGTGCTTTCATCTCCCCTCTCAATGCCTCCCAAACCCGCCAATCCTACACCCAAAGACATTGAAGATACTCTTCATGCCACAAATCAACGTATTGAAAACCTAATTTCTACCCATGAGAATCTTGAATCTTCCATGGAAGCTAATAACCAAGCTGTATCTTTACAGCTAGGGCAGATCCACACAAACCACACAAACTTGGAGTCCACCATGAACAACAACTTTGCTGCCCTTACAGCTCTTATGAACCAGCAATTTGCAGCAATGACAGCAGCTGCTGCTATACCTAGATCTAACCCTACACCTATCCCCACCTCCACCACCAGATCTACCCCTACATCTACCCCCATCCCTACAACCAGATCTACCCCTACATCTCCTCCTTTTTCTACCACCAGAACTACCTTGGGGAACCCTAACATGAATTTCACGTCCTCATCTCCCCAAATCAACTCCACCCTTATCTCAACCCAACTTTATACCCCACCACCACCCCCTTCGTCCACCTTTACTCGCCCTATTTCATCAATCCACACATCCAATTCTGCATTCTGCCCTTATTCCACATCTTTTACAAATCCTTATTCCACCTCATTTACAAATCCTTTTCCCCCAAATTACACACAACCCCCTCAATTTTTAACACACCCCCCAAACCCACCTTATACTTCTTTTTCCCAAATCCCAGCCGTCACCCAACCACCCTCATACGCTTCTTACCCTTATACCCCTCAAGCCACCCAAATTCCATTTTCCCCCTCACCAAATTCTGGTTTTCGACACCCAAAAATTGAGTTAAATTACTTTGACGGAACAGATGCTTTAGAATGGCTTTTTCAAGCGGAGCAATTCTTTGCTTTTTATAGTATTCCATTTGAGAATCGCTTACCTATGGCAGCCTTTTATATGAAAGGTGAAGCGCTTGGTTGGTATAAATGGATGTTTCAAAGCAATGAACTTACTACTTGGGAAGCTTTTTCAAGGGCTTTGGAACTACGTTTCGGTCCCTCAACGTACGAAAACCATCAAGCTCAATTGTTCAAACTTAGACAGCATGGGTCTGTTACGGAATACCAAGCCAGCTTTGAAAAATTGGGAAACCGTGTCATTGGATTACCCCCGGATGCAATTCTTAATTGTTTTATCTCCGGTTTAATTCCTGAAATCCGTAGTGAATTAGCTGTTCAGCGCCCTCAATCCATCACTCATGCAATAGGCCTCGCTAAACTCATTGAAGCAAAGCTAAAGGACTCTAAACCCAAGTTCAAAGGCCCATATGGCAGTACCCCTTTCCAACCTAACAATCCTAAACAAACCCCACTTTCACCAACTATGGCTGCTGTCTCCAAACCAGCTGACTCTCAACCCACCTCCCTTCCACGTTTTCCAATTCGACGGATTACACCAACACAACAGGCCGAAAGAAGGGCCCAGGGATTATGTTTTAACTGCGATGAAAAGTTTATTCCGGGTCATAAGTGTTCAAATGGAAAATTCTTATTACTTATGGTTGATGATGAAATTTCAACAGCTGCCAATGATGACATCAGCGAAGATATTCCTTCAGAGGCTGTTTTGAACACAGACATCGATGAAACTTATTTTCAGCTCTCACCACAAGCTGCAAGTGGGCAATTCTCTCCAAAGACGTTGAAGTTTAAGGGACTGATTGATGGGCTGGTTGTCTCTGTTCTCATAGATACGGGCAGTACTCATAACATCCTCCAACCTCGAATCGCAACACACCTCAAAATACCTAATACTCACATCCCTAATTTTTCTGTCATGGTGGGAAATGGCTCTAAGCTACAATGTTCAGGTCTATGTTCTAAAGTCCCTATCACACTTCAGGACCAATTGTTCATTATTCCTTTTTACTTAATCCCAATTGAAGGAGCTGATGTAGTATTGGGAATGGAATGGTTGCGTACCCTTGGCCCCATTGTCGCTGATTTTTCTATTCCAGAAATTTCTTTCACCTATGAGTCTAAACAGATTACTATTCAAGGTGATGCTACCCAGACCCCCTCCCCTTCTACTTTCACCCAACTTTGCCATCTCTTACATACTGACTCAGTTGCATCCATGCACCTTTTAATTTACCAACCATGCATTGAACCAATCCAAAACGATCCACCTAACTCCCATGAAAACCCACCTATCACTCCACCACCAGAAATAGCTGCCCTTATCAAATCGTATCCTACGGTTTTCCAAGCTCCACATGGTTTACCTCCTAGTCGTCCACATGATCACCACATCCCTTTAAACCCCAATACACCTCCCATCAATGTTCGACCTTATCGCTATCCTCATTCACAAAAAGAAGCAATGACTACCCTAATTCATGAGATGTTATGTGACGGCATAATAAAACCAAGTACTAGCCCTTTTTCCTCCCCGGTTCTCCTAGTCCGCAAGAAAGACGGTTCATGGCGTTTTTGTGTTGACTACCGTGCATTGAATGCAGTAACTATACGAGACCGATTTCCCATTCCCACCATTGATGAGCTTTTTGATGAGTTGGGTTCTGCTACTTTGTTTACAAAGATTGACCTACGGTCAGGCTACCATCAAATTAGGGTTGTACCCGAAGACACTCACAAGACGGCATTTAGAACCTTTGACGGGCACTATGAGTTTTTGGTGATGCCCTTTGGCCTAACTAATGCTCCTAGTACCTTTCAATCGGCGATGAATGATCTCTTGAGACCTTACTTGAGACGGTTTGTTTTAGTTTTCTTCGATGACATTTTAATTTACAGTAATTCTTATTCTGATCATTTACTTCATTTGACTTTGATTTTAGACCTACTTGCTTCAAATAAGTTTGTTGCAAAACTTTCTAAGTGTGTTTTTGCAGTTCCTAAAGTTGATTATCTAGGTCATGTCATTTCGTTAAGTGGCGTTACCCCTGATCCAGACAAAATTCAAGCAATTGTTGATTGGCCGCAGCCACGATCACTCACGCAACTCAGGGGATTTTTGGGCCTCACCGGTTTTTACAGACGTTTTGTCCGTCACTACGCCACACTCGCCGCTCCCCTCACCGATTTATTACGTTCCACTACTAAGTTTACATGGAATACAGATGCAGAGACTGCGTTTACAAATTTAAAGAAAATCATGACTGCCACTCCTGTTCTTTCTCTTCCTGATTTCAGCAAGATCTTTGTTGTTGAAACTGATGCCTCTGCTGTAGCCATTGGAGCTGTTCTTTCACAGGACGGCCACCCTTTAGCATTCTTCAGCAAGAAACTATGTCACAGACTGCAAGCTGCTTCGGTCTATGCTCGAGAGATGTATGCAATAACTGAAGCGGTAAAAAAATGGCGTCAGTACCTCATTGGAAGACACTTCCATATTTTCACAGATCAAAAAAGTCTTAAAAATCTTTTGGTTCAAACAATTCAAACACCAGAACAGCAAAAGTGGGCGGCGAAAATGCAAGGGTTTAGTTTCGAAATTTTTTACAAACCTGGAAAAACGAACAGCGTGGCTGACGCCTTGAGCAGAAAACCAGAAGAGACTTCCCTTATGTTTGCAATCTCCTCCACAATTCCTACATTCCTTTCCCATCTTCAGCAGTACTACACAGAAAACAAAACAGGGCAAGATTTTGTTACTAAGTGTCTAAATAACCAGAAGATGCAAACACATTTTGAGTTCAAACAAGGGCTATTGTACTTTAAAAATCGTATTTTTCTACCTGATGATTTGGAGTTTAGAGCCTCGATGCTTAAGGAATGTCACAGCACACCGTCTGCAGGTCATTCAGGGTTGAAACCGACTTTGGCTCGTATCTCGGCCACCTTCAGCTGGCCTGGCATAGCTAGAGACGTCAAGCACTATGTTCGGTGCTGTTCTTCTTGCCAACACAACAAGTACCTCACAACAAAGAAACAAGGGATGTTACAACCACTGGAAATTCCTAAACAAGTTTGGGAAGATTTGTCCATGGATTTTATTACTCACCTTCCGAAGTCTTTTGGGCATACGGTCATTTGGGTTGTCTGCGACAGGTTATCCAAGTTTGCCCATTTCATTGCGTTACCACCAAAGTTCTCCGCCGTAGATCTGGCGCGGCGATTCTCAGTTGAGATCTGTAGACTTCACGGTATCCCGAAAACAATCGTGTCTGACAGAGATCCAATCTTCTTGAGCACTTTCTGGAAGGAACTTTTCCGCGTACAAGGCACGACCCTGAAATACAGTACCGCTTATCATCCCGAGACTGACGGTCAAACAGAGGTCTTAAACAGATGTTTAGAAACATACCTAAGGTGTTTCACAAGCGATAGCCCGAGACAGTGGTTCAAATATCTTCATCTAGCTGAGTTCTGGCATAACTCCACCTTCCACTCTTCTATTAAGATGACGCCTTTCGAAGCTCTCTACGGTCGATCTCCACCGGCAGTGAAAGATTATGTCAAAGGATTTTCTTCCATCCCTTTACTGGACTCAACACTACAACAAAGACAAACCGTACTCGATGCATTAAAGATCAATCTACAACGCAGTCAGAAGAACATGAAAGAACAAGCAAATAAACGGCGCAGAGAGATTACCTTTGCGGTTGGAGATCTGGTTTTGCTAAAATTACAACCTTATCGACAAACATCTGTTCACCGAAGAACTTCTCAGAAACTTTCAAAGCGATACTTTGGCCCTTTCCCTGTTCTGCGTCGAATCGGTCCGGTGGCCTATGAGCTGCAACTACCACCGACTTCTAAGATCCACCCAGTCTTTCATGTTTCTCAGCTTAGATACTTTCATACTCAAGACCCAACGGTGGTACCGCTACCTCTACCGGAGAATCTGAAGGAAAACGAGGAAGAGGATGAAGACGGAAATGTGTTTGATTCAAGGGGAGAAGGTTTGCAAAACACTATGGCAGACTCGGTTGTGGTATTAGATTCGTTGGGAGAGAAAGGAGATAAAGAAGTAGTTACGCATTCTGAAAAAAAAGACTTATCTAAAGACTTTAAGTCTTTTTCCAAGACTTTAAAGTACAGCACTTGTGACTCTTTTCCCAATCTCACGCGCCAGACACAATTCCCACTCACGCAGCACATGCAGCCTTCAGATCTTCTTATCCCAGCATCTGCACCGTTGGATCACATTGGATTCCAACCCTCCCTACCTGCTCACGTGAATGGTGGCCCACCAGTCCATCAAACCGCGTTTTCAATTCCACCAAAACCATGTGCTTCCAGCTGTTCCCAACCTATCCCATTAAATGACACACTGCCCAAAGTTTTCTCCCAACCACCCGTGAACTTACCCGCGGATCTGCCAATGGGACCGTTGGATTTGCAACGTTCGGAATTGCTACAGCCTCCCACTGCCACGCGTCCTCTTCATTCAAACTCCACAATACAGCTGGAAACCTCTCACCATGTTGCTGCTAACCCTATTCCACCGCTGATTCATGGGCCTTCTAGTGGGCCGGTTCTTCCAAGAAGTTGGTCTAACCTTGAGGACAAGGTTCTCATTGGGATGGATAGTAGTGATAGGCCCAACAGAATTGTGAGGAAGCCCACATGGCTTCAAGACTATGTTATGAATTAAATCCTTATTTTTAAGTTCAGCTTTTTATGTTTTCCTCCAAGTGGGCCGAACCAGTGTTACCCAAGGCCCATATTTTTATATCTTGTATTTATAGAGCTGCAGCCTCTATTTCTTACCATGCTGAATGAAAACTAATTTTATTATTGTCTCAAGTTTTATCTCTTTTTCTTTGAGTAGAACCCTAGTTTATGGTAGTAGCAAAACCCCTCTTATCAACCCACTTCATCAAAATTGCATTTTTCACCCTTATCACTTCCTTTGGTTTCTTCAATGGCTGGTGGTGACCTTCGTTCCGCTCTTTTTCCTATTTCTCGAAAATTGGAGATGGATCCTTCACCCACCTCAGTAGGGATTGATGTTTCTAATTTAGGTACCGGTTCTTCTTTAGTTTCTTCAGCTCTTAAAGGAAGGTTGTGTCTTCAGTAGCATGAGTTGGATTCTAAGTCTGCTTTTCCACCTTTATCACTTTAGGCGTCAGACTCGATGGTTGAATCTATTACAAATCACTTGATTCCTGCACACCCCACTTTTCATCCAATTTCAAGCATTGATGTAGCGTGTGTTTCTATTGTTTTTGTTTACAATATAGTGTTCCCACGTCCGTTCAAGATAAAGGCATAAGCACCTTAGGGATTTATTTATCTGTTAGTCTTGGAGATGTTCCTCTTTCTTGTGCTACCCATTTGAAGTGTCTTATTTTGTTACCTTATAGGATTCTTGGTAGTTCAAATAATCACGATGTTCTGATTACTTTGAAGATTCTAAAGATAGATAAACAACTAGAGTGTACATTTAGGTTGAGTGAGGATATAGAAGTGGCAAGAATTGGTGGTCCAAAGAGTAGAGACCATCGCTAAAAGTCTGTTAGGTCTTTAGATGTCGATAGGATCTTTTAACGTCTGTGGGTTACGGAGTTCTATTACATAGTCTAACGTAAAGGAGCTCATTTCCTCTAATTCTCTAGAGTTTGTGGCAATTTAAGAGACTGAACTTTGAACTTTGTGAGGTCTCTGCTTCATTAGTTCATTCTCTTTGGGGAAATATGTTTTGTGAGTGGAGTTTCATTCATACGATTGGCAAATGGTGGAGGCCACCTCTCCATTTGGTGTTGCACTAAAGGAAGTTACTTGATTTATTTCTCGGGTTTGGGGTTATTAGTATTTAATTAGAGTGCCCCCCCTTGAAAACCTCATGTTTTGTGGTTAATGATCACCCTAGAGGTACCCTGCCTAGTAAGAGAGTTATGTGGGAAGAAATTTTTAAGCATATAAAAAGGACGGTTGGCAGATTAGATTTTGTGTGTTCTTGGAGATTTTATTTTGGTTAGTTTCACTTCTAAGAGGATTGGTGCTCATGGTTTGCACCCTCTTGTTGCGGTGATCGATAGTCTGGGGTTTCCTCTTAGATGAATCTTATCGATCTTCCCCTTTTAGGTTGGATGTTTACCTAGTTTCAACCAAATGGGGGTGCTTCTAGTAGATTTGATAGGATCCTTGTGTCAGATGCCTAGTGTGAAAGGTGGGCTAAACTGTCTTAGTGGATACTTCCTAAAGATGTATATGATCACTAACCTATTAGATTTTGCTATACCAATCAGTTATTTTCTGCTCGGTTCCTTTCCTCAAAGATTGATCTGAAGGTCTTTCAGTGAGATGGAAATAAGATTCATGGTTCCGATGTGTTCAATTTCTCTTTCTTTAAGAGATTTTGGAATCTCTTTAGGGTTGATTTAGGTATCATGTTTAATGAATTCCATTCTTTAGATACTCTCCTCATTTTCTTCTCATCATATTTTTTCACCCTTACCCAAAAAGTTGACTTTCCCTCTAGCTTGGGGAATTTTAGGCCTAAATCTTTAGTAAGCTCTCTTTAAAAGCTAGTGGCAAAAGTTTTGGCCTCTAGGGTAGTTAAGGTTATGGATAAGTTAGTCTCTCCAAACTAATCTGATTTCCTAAAATGTGGATTTTGAAAAGGCGTATGATTATGTTAGTTGGTTTTTTTACTACATGCTTTCGAGGTTTGGTTTTAATGATAAATGGAGTGCTTGGATGCGTGCTTGTGTTTTTTATAAGAATTTAGCTATCTTAGTTAATGATTGTCCGACTTAGGAGATTAATATTCATATGGATTTGAAGTAAGGAGGTTTGTTATCCCTTTCATCTTCCTACTTTGTTGTCATCATCGAGGGGTGATATTAATTCTAAGAAGATGTTCACTATAGCTTTGGACAAAGTGTGCTCTCCTATCTTAGAAAGAGGTATTGGTCTTAGGAGCCTTTCAAATTTAACTTGGCCTCTAACTTTAAGTTGACTTGGGACCTTTTTCACTTTCAATGGGCTTGCTTCTTAAGACTCAAAGTTTGGAGATCTAGAAGAGCTATCACACATCACATATTTTCCTCCACTTGGAGTAGTGCCAAAAATAAAGTGAAGACCTCCTTGCTAACTCACTTTAGTTACTTGGCGATAGGTATACCATCAAGTTTTGGACTAATAACTGGTGTGGCCTTCCTCTTGTTGAGATATTTCATCCCTCTTCTCTTGAGTATCAAGCTAAAGTTCAAGACTATATCCCTAATGGTAGATGGAACTTTACCACTAATGTTCAACAAAAACACCCTAAGCTCTTGCAAATCATATCTCTCATCATAATTTCTATTGAAGCTCCTCATGATAGCTTAATCTGGAAGCATGCATATTTTGGAATTTTTTCTCTCAAGGATTCCTTTTTTCACATTTCTCCCCCTACTCAACAATTTGTTTAGACCAAATCTATTTGGAACCGTTCTATCCTCATAATAGATCCTTATTGATGACAATCTAAGGTCTCGTGGTTGCCACATTCCATCTATATGAAATTTGTGTTTGGCCTCTAAGGAGCCTTCTCCTCATATGTTCTTTAAGTATCCTATTTTAGGGAATTTTTGGTCATGGCTTGGTTCGCTCATTAGAATCAACATACCTCTTCTGAACATCTCTCAAGTTTTGGACCTTTGCAATAGAGGTTGGGAACCCCAATACAAGGTGGCTGTGTATGCAACTTACATAAACATCCTTAATGTTATTTGGTTCTCTAGAAACCAAGCTTGATTCAATGATGCAAGTCTTATTTGGTTCTCTAGAAACCAAGCTTGATTCAATGATGCAAGTCTTAACATCAGGAGAGCAAAAACTTGGGTCATTTCTGGCACTGTTCTATCGGGAAATGCTACCAACAAGGCCTCTGTTTTGCAATGATTGAATTCCAATTCCTCAAGTATTTTGGTATCAATTTTAATCATCCCAAGCCCTTAAAAATTATTGAAGTTATTTGCCTCCTAATGCTGGTGGGGTTAAATGCAATAATGATGAGGTGACTTTAGGATGCCCTGGTCTAGCTGCTCGTGTTGGGGTTTTTCAGAGATATGAATGCCATTTTACTTGGTGCTTTGTTGAAGCTGTATAACGGTAAGCAACAAAATATTTGGAAATATTTATCCAGAAATTATCGTGTCCACATAGATGGTTGTAGAATGCCATTCAACGGCTTCTATGGTTTCGAGCTCGGGTTTGAATGAAGAAAAATATAAAAACGGAAAAGTAATTATTAACACAAAAAGAATTCATTCTTCGGAAAGATAAGATTTATCAAGCATTGCATACAATCTACTTTTCACAAACTTAAACTTATCGACCAGTTATACTCAATCTACAATACTGATCTATGTTATCACGTATCTCTCACATCAGTGTCCAAATCACAACCAAGGTTATCTCTAATCCAAAGTCACGAGAACATCCATATTCTCGCGTCGACGATCTCTCGCGCGCCACTCAAACACGAAAGCATTAAGAACAAATACTCAAGTGGTTGTCAGCTCTAAATCTATCTATAGAGTTCAGAAACTAACATATATTCATCCTAGATAAGGATTCAAGAAGTTTATCTCTAAAGCAACCCAAATCCCGAACATAAAGCAAAAATTTAAGACAACAATCAACACAGATTTATAAAGCAAGTTTTATATAACACCATGGGCGACAAATATACATGAGTTCAAAGTAAATACACACATAAAACCCAACTATAATATAAAACACAAAGATGAAGAGAAATGAACTGAAAATCTCCCAGTTTGTTAGCTTCGATTGATGAGCAACCTACCTCAAATCATCCAAATGCAAGCTCCATAGTTGTTTTCTAACCTAATCTAACCTAAAAATGATAGTTTGATGAGTTGGGAACAAATACCCTTAAACATAACCTTAAAAATGTGATTTTTGCCCCTTTTAACGAGCTGTTGTCTCTGGCAATAGCTCGCTAAGCGAGTAGCAGAAAAAATAAATTTTGTTTTTGCCATAACTTGAGAACCGTAACTCCGAATTGCGTCCGGTTCGAAGCGTTGGAAAGCTTATTCAATGTTTTATCTAACAATGACTAAATAGAAACCAAATTGATGATTTTTCTCATCCTTATTTTGAGCCTATGGAAGTGCGCTTGAAGGTGGCTAAGCGAGCTTCCGCATGATTTTCATTTTATTGCTCCAAAACTGCGAAATTGAAGTCGTGCCTTCGACACTTTATTCCTCGAGACTCTAATATCCATAAATACATATAAAACAAAGAAAAAATATCAAACGATACACAAAACAAATAAAAACTCAAGCATACGAATATTTACACAAAAGTTGGGATTTTATTACAAAAACCAAAAGAATAGAATCGATAAGTGTCACAATTATATACTCAAAGTAACGATATTTTGGCACTTATCATGCTTTCACTTGAAATCATGGTCAAGATAAGCCATTTAATTCTAAGATCAATGTCATCATGCTCGCCATTGAGATTGGTCAATTTAAGAGCTGGCAAAACCACTAGATCAAAACTGACTCTAAGTTATGCACTTTTTCCTTCAACTCTTCTCATCTGGTTCCTTGGCAAATTCAATCAAGATTTATCATTTGCACAGTTCTTGTAAGCATGAAAGTTATTATCACTCACATTTTTAGGGAAGGCAATAGCTTGGCAGACAAGTTAGTTAATATTGGTTTGCCTTCTTCAGCTTTTCTTGGCACAATTCCATTCCTCCTCAAGCTTAGGCTTTATATGTTCACAACAGGCTAGGATTCCCATGCTTTAAATTTTCCATCCCTTAATGGCTTTTCTTTGAGCATCTTTTGTACCTTTCTTCTTTTTATATATATTAGCGTTGCTTTTGCACCCCAATAGTTTCATAAAATAAACGAATCACATCCTTCATACTTGCAATTTGATTTGTCTTATCCCAAGACTTAGTTCATCAAGAACATAAAAAGAGGTATAGTTTGTGGTTGAAATAGAATCTTGAGATGAGTTGAGATGGTTTTGAGTTATGTTTCTATTCTAAAAGGGGTTACTTTGAATGTTTTTGTACTTGTGTTAGAAGATTGAAAAGCGTCATTATTGGATTTAGAAGTGTTGCTATAAAGGGAAGATTAAGTGGCTTTGCTGTAAAAAATGAATGAAAAAATGGAGGAAAGTTGAGATTGTTAGTTTTGGTGGTGAAGATGTTAGTGAACCAAGAAGAAGCATTTGGAGAAGAATAGAAAAAGAGTGAAAGAAACAAATATAATCATAAAACATAAACAAAATCTATGGTTTTTTGGGTTGAAAATAGAAAAATTCTATTGGTGTTCGAGTTCAGAACATGTTTAGTGGATTTATTCATGAGCCCGTTAATCCGTTTCAACCCACCCATTTCCCTTTTTTTTTTTTTTATTATTTCAGGCATTTTGTGTCACGTTTTGTCCACCCCTAGTAATGGGGAATGGCTTGGGTGACTTTACTGTTTCATAACTTTGGTAACTTTACTTTATAAAATAAATGAATGAATTATTAATAAATATTATATTGATGTGAAAAAATGAAATGTGTACTAAAGTTATCAAAGTTATGAAAATGCAAAGTCACTGAAACCTTGTCCCTAGTAATGAGACACAAACCTAAAAAATAAAATAAAAAACTTTATGACTACAGAGTATTAGTGTGCCTAGAATCTAACCAAACTTATGGAGTTGAAATGTTTGTTACTTATGAAATCAATTCAAGACATTTCATAATGGCTAGATGTATTTGAATTATTTATATCAGAATTTATATATTGAAATAAATTTTTGAGATTGTTTAAAAACAATTAAGAAAACAATTTTATATATCCTTTTTAGTTTAATTTCATAAATTTTCTTGATATCTTATAAAATGATTTATAAACCAAAAATAAATTATTTTATTATTTACCATAAATAATTTGTGTAAATATAAATAAATATTTTTGTTAAAAGGGTTGAGAATGTTTTTGTCCTTATAAATATCTCAAATTTTATTTTTAGTCCCTATTAAAAAAAATGACATATTTTGGTCCCACAAAATTATTATGCACATAGTTTTAGTCCTTACTGTTAAACCGATTATTATTTTTGAATGATTATCTTACAGACATGTTTAGAACGTTGTAAAAAATTCTTCGAAAAAGAAGGAATTCAAAATTTGATTTCTACATTACTTTTATCATTATATTTTGAAATTTAAAAAATTCATATTTAATTATTCTCATTTTAAAAAATTCTATAATTTGGTAAAGAAATATTTTATAATATTCTAAACACATATGAAAAAAATTATTTAAAAATTTAAAAATTTAAAAGTAATTAAATAGTTTTCAAAATTTTAAAAAATAGCAGAGAATAAAATTGCATGCATACAAATTTTATAGGACTAAAATATATCATTTTTTTAATAGGGACTAAAAATGAAATTTGAGATATTTATAGAGACCAAAAACATACTTAACCTTGTTAAAATTAAAAATTTAAACCACAGCTTGCAAATATTTAGTTAAGCTATGTTGAAGCGGTAAAGCGGTAAGCAACAAAAGATTTGGAAATATTTATCCGGGAATTTATCGTGTCCACAGAGATTAGTGCTACTGAACTGTCGTTCGACGGATTCTTAGTTATGAGTTTGGTTTTGAATGAATTTAAATATGAAATGAAAAAGTAAATATCAACACAAAAAGAATACATTCTTCAAATAGAAGAAACTATCAAGTATTGCATATAATCTACTCTTCACAAACTTAAACTTATCGACCAGTTGCACTCAGTCTACTATACTCCTTAAACCATTCACGTGTTGCCCGTTGTCGGCATTCGTGTCCAAACACCTCCACGAGTTCTATTGTATGCTTAGTTGACGATTTCTCCACCAATCAAAGATACGGTAGCTTACCGTGTTAAATTAAAATATTGCTCAATCCACGATCTCTCCACCAATCAAACAACCCGGTAGCATTACGAACCAACACAAAGTGAACATTAACTCTTCATCTATCTCTACAATCAAGAAGCTAATGATTATCTCTCCTAATCAAGATTTGTGAGGTCTATCTCTACAACAACACAAACCCCTAACATCAAGATGCAAAACAACCCACCAAACATAACCCAAACATCAAGATGTAAAAAATCAGGAAAAACAACAAGTTTATATTGTAAAGCAACTTTATACAACGCCATGGGCGACAAATATACATGAGATCAAAGTATATATATACAAAACCCACAAATGAAACCACAAAGAGAAGAAAAGAAGAAAACTCAAAAATCTCATGGTTTGTCGGCTCCGATTGATGAAGGATTCAACCCCGGATCATCCATTTGACAGCTCCAATGTGTTTTCTAGCATCTTTCCACTCAAAAATGGTTGTGATGACTTTGGGAACAAATACCCCAAAGCATAACCCTAAAAAATGTGATTTTTCCCTATTTAATGACTTTCCAAACCGCCCAGACCGCGCTTAGCGCGGTCAAGCCCGCTTAGCCCGCTCAACAGAAAATTGAAATCTTGTTTTGGCCATATCTTGAGAACCGTAACTCCGATTTGCGCCCGGTTCGAAGCGTTGGAAAGCTTATTTCATGCTCTATCTAACAATGACAACATATCAACCAAATTGGTGATTTATTATTATTTGGTTTTGAGCTTTATTTGCCGAATGAATTGATTCCGCCGCTCAAAATCGCGCGTTTGAAGCCGTGTCTTCGCCACGTTATTGCTCATGCTCCAAATACGCCTCAATACCTACAAAATGAATAGAAAACTATCAAAAAGTATAAAAGTATATGAAGATACATCTATTCACAAAGTATACGTATTTATACACAAAACGGGGTATTATTCGAACGGTATTAACAAAAAATATCGATAAGTGTCACTATTTACAAACACAAAATAACTACATTTTGACACTTAACAGCTATCACGTATCAATTGAGATATCCCACCTGTTGGGTGCAAGTGTGAGTGGTTAAAGTTCCACATCGCTTATGAATGGATGGAATGTTAGATTTATAAGAGAGATGACCAATTTACCTAACACCTTAAAATTTTGGATGGAGATGTGACATTTTCTCTCCTGTGGTCCTGAAGTATTGGTTCTGTTGGTGCTCACGACTTCCTCGGACTCACCAACTCAGATATCAAAATCGTGGTTCGGTTTGGTGGGGGAGCTCCCGACTTCCTCGGACTCCCCAACTCTGATATCAAAATCGTGGTTCGGTTTGGTGGGGGAGCTCCCGACTTTCTCGGACTCCCCTACTCATATATCAGAACCGTTGTTCGGTTTGGTGGGGGGAGCAGGAGCTTGACACTTTTGGACCTTGCTCCCCAAACTTTCCCAACAAGTGGTATCAGAGTCTGATTGACTCGGTGGGAGAGCGGAAGTGGATCCTAGTGTGGATCAAGGCTAGTGATGTGAGTGACTCACACTTGTGGGAGAGACGACGCTCCCTACATTTTCCCAACGGTAATATCAGAGCCGTGATTCAGCTTGGTGGGGGAGCAAGAGCTGGATCCGGTGTTGAATTCCGGGTGCAAGTGTGAGTGGTTAAAGTCCCACATCGCATATGAATGAGTAAATTGTTTGATTTATAAGAGAGACACATTTACCTAACACATTAAAATTTTGGATAAAGATTAGAGATGTGAAATTTCTCTCTTGTGATTCATCCTCGGACTACCATCCACCCTATCTAATTAATTAATTATTAATTAATGCAGTAGTCATTTTCATCGCATCTGATTAAGCATAGACACATATAATCAATGGAGAGTTCATTTTATCTCAAATTCTCCACCCACGTACAGCATGTATCATAAAAATAATCATCATAAATGTGAAACATGCTTTAGCATTTTAGCTTATGAAGAATCTAAACTATTCACTCCATGTCCTTGTAATGATAATTGAGCCATTTTTGACTCTACCTTAATTATTGTTGGAAGAAAACCATACCATAAACATGTGCAATATTTTGCAACGTTGATATATTGGAAGAAACTCAATAAATACACAAGTTCAGAGCCACAAAACACAACCTTCCAACATTTCTTCAAAAGCCACCTTTGTTTCATGGCTTTGATACAAACTGAGCTACCCCTCAATGAAAACGATTCTCAAGACATGCTCATATACCAAATTCTTAACGAGGCCAATGAACTCAGCAACACAATGGTTCAACAAATGCACCAAAATGGCCTAGAGCAGATGAAGGACATTAAAAAGAAGAAGTACAGAGGCGTAAGGCGTCGACCGTGGGGGAAATATGCGGCCGAGATTCGTGACTCGGCGCGAAATGGAGCTAGGATATGGCTCGGTACATTCCAAACAGCTGAAGAAGCTGCAATTGCTTATGATAAAGCTGCTTTTAGAATGAGGGGTTCTAAGGCTTTGTTGAATTTCCCACATGAGTTTTCTGCTTCTCTGCAATGGAGTTCGACTTCTAAGCACGGTTTGAGCTCAGAGAAAATCAACAATAAGAACTCTGAGTCAAGTACTAGCAACTCTTGTTCAATTTAAAGCTTTGTATATCATATAACTGCTTTTGTATGTGCATGCATGTTTGTGAAGAAATGTGAAATAATAGACTAAAAGTACAAAATGTGAAGCTGAGCCATATATTATATGCTACCGTAAATAGTGCTTGGAGCTTGAATATGTATATAGCTTCATCATATGATAGTCACTCACAATTGGATTCTAGAGATTGATAGTTCAATGGATCTGGACTAATGACTAAAGAAGTTGGAAAGATTGGAGTTTGAACCTAGTAAAAGAGAAAATTGTAATATATATTAATATTTTATCTATTACATAAGAAAGAAAAAAAAGAGTCGAACTTAAAAAGTTATGCGGATACATCACTTCGGGGATAGACTAAGATGCAAATCCAAACCGAAACCATCATCAAAGTTGGATTATATTTAAGATTGTAATGGAATGTATGGGCTTATTTTGGTTGAATTATGTTTTAATGTGTAGAATAAAGTTTTAAGATTGCAATGGTATTGTACGTGCTTAGTTTGATATTTAGTGTAGTGAATGAGTTTAAATTTAAAACTCTGCATATTTTGTTAAAGCATTTTATAAGTGTATTAGTATATGCGTTTTGTTCTGTTCCGGAAAAAAAATAGATGTTTTAATTTCGTAAAGGAATTAGAAATGAAGATTGTTGAATAAGTGTTGATCTTGAACGGTGACTCTGATCTTCTTTACGGGGGTGTTGGGTGAACCTGTATGGTTAGCATTCCAACGCTCAAGTCAAATCAAGATTCAAGATGACTATAGTGAATTTGGAGATCATAGATTGTTTACCTTCTGATAGCATGTGAATTGTTTTTATATTTTGGGTCGAGTAGAGTGGGCTTGAGATGGACTGAGCTTTAGTCAATTGAGACTTTGGCAGATCCAAAACAACACCCCTCTGTCATATTCTAATTTTTACCCCTAAGATCCCTCTCTCTTTGTGTTTGCCTTGTGGAGATCACCAAACACCCTTTTTGTGTGCTTTCTTCTTGTTTGTGTATATTCTTTATATGTCACTAACTTTAATCCAAATACTAAAATATGTTTTGTATCTTTCATTTGATTTGCAAGATAGGGATATTGGATCAAGATATCAAGCATGGTTTCATCAGATAGGGTTTTGATTGCTCAAGCTAAAGAGATTGATCAATCATTGACTCTTAAAGGCTCATTCATCAAGGCTTGACCTATAATATTATGCATGGTATCTTCAAGTATCATTCAATATCAATTGATCACGAATTGTCCAAAGTTTGGTTGCTTACTTCTCAAGAAAAGTTCAAGGCTCATATGTTTATTTCCATGCCTTCTCCATCAAGTAACCTCAATCTTTGATCTCGTTCAATCAAAGTTTTATCAAAGAATCTATCATGGGAGGTTCATATGTGCATCAATGTACCTTGAATTGCAAGAAAAGATCAAAATATTCAAGTTTGATCAAGGTGGTTTAACCAAAAAGTCAACATTTCAAGTTCAAGATATCACAACTTACTCATTTTTTAAAACATTTTTTAGTTCTTCTTTGGGAAAATGACTTTTCTTGTCATCCTCTACAACTTCTCTTTACAAGTCAAGAGCCAATTTTGCTTGAAAGATCATCAAAAGTTTGAAAACATTAGAGGTCATTTGTGGACTTGGTGAAAGTTGACTTATAATTCAACTGAATTTTGTCTAACTTCCAAAGATTATAACTCCTTCAATATTCAACAATTTTTAGTGGTTCTTTTTGCAAAATTTCATTCTTGATGTCCTCTACAAGTTTACTTCAAGTATCAAAGGCCAATTATGTTTGGAAGGCCATGAAAAGTTGGATGACATTATAGGTCATTTTGGAATTAGAATTATTTTGACTTGTAATTACAGGTCATGGTACCAACTTCACATTGCCATAACTTTTTGCTCAAGCATCCTAATCAATATTTTCTTTTCACGTTGTACTCTTTGTTATGATGTAAGCATTTTACAAAAGAAATGTGCAATAAAGGTCAAGTGTACGAGATTTCACATAGGTTTAGAAATGCCTCTATGAAACTGAATTTTTTACTTGGTCAGAATTTACAAATTACAAATTACTCCAATTCAAGCCAAAGTTTGCACGTGTTTAGGACCTGAGAATGTTTAGTGATTGCTAAAGATAAAAAAGACCCAAAATGTGAAGGTTTTGCTTGGGTTTTGAGTGACTTCATTCACAAGGATGATCACACTTTGCTTGCTCGCAATTTCACACGGATTTGCATCATTTTCACACGTATGAAACTCTCCCACCTCAGCTATAAATAGAAGAAGCTATTGCCTTAATTCTCAAGCTTTGACAACCCATCAAACCCTTGCTTGAACTTCAAATTTTCACCAATTTTTTTTGAGATCGTATTCCATTTTTTGACACTTTCAAAGCTACCTCTTGATTCCTTAAGCTTCACCGTCACTCTCTGAAGCTTATGCAACAATTCTCAAGCCTTGAGAGCCTCTGAATTGCTCTAACCAAGTCACCAGTTTAGCTACTCTGATTACCATTTGGACAAGGTAGCTAGAGGCATCATTTTGACTAAAGCTCGATGTCATTATGTAGCTATTGGTTCCCTGATCCATTCCGCTAACTTACCTTGCATTGATCCTTCGTGTTCATCATTTAATTTTATTTTTCATTCTTGTGTTTTCACTGTGTTTTCTCCAAAATTCTCTTCACATAATTTATATAAATTTTAATGGATTTTTTGAGTTCGCAACAATGAAACGATTCTAACGGCATAGGCTCATAACCTGAAGTTACAAAGTGTCAAACTCTGATGAGCAAATCACCGGAGAAGATGACTAGAGCTATTTTAAATTGAATTTGATGTGTTTTTTGAAATAATTTGCATGATGTGCTATAGCCTTAGATCCCTTGAATCTGCCACGTCAATTCATAAAACCTTGATCCAATGCATATGTTTTTTTTTAATTTATTTTCTTTTTTATTTATTTATTTTAATTTTATTTTGTTTTAGAAAATTGATTTTAGTTCACTTTTAACTCAAAAAATTATGAAATAATTCAAAAAAATATTTTATCTCATTTTACACCCTATGTAATTTTTTGAGGTTTTTATTTTTATTTTTTCTATTTTATTTTATTTTTCTCATATTTGACTTGTTTTTATTAGTTTAAAAATAGTTTTCTGATTCTAAAAATATCCAAAATCTTTCTAAATATGCTTTGCATAATTTCTTGTTTTTCTATGTTTTTATTTATCATTTACTTTAAAATTTAATATTACTTTACTATTTTCATTTTTTCCATTTTAAAAAATCATTTAAAAATCCTTTTCATGCATTTTCTTTTGTTTGATTGTTGGTTGCCTTGGATTATGATCTCTTTGATCATAGATCTCATTAGTATCAATGGACTTTAGGTATTGTTTTCGTTTATAACCTTAATCCACCAAGAAAGGTGATTGATCTTAATGATGACTTGATCAATGTTGTGATCCCATTTGGTTTTCTCTATCCATCTTCATCTCTTTCTTCTTATTTTTATTTTTATCACAAGTGGATGATTAGTAGTCAATCTTGTTCATGAAGTTTGGAATTATGATTGATGAACTTTCATCATTTCAAATCTACCTTCCATTGATCATTGGATCACTTGAGGTACTTTGGATTGATGATAAGTTTGTCCTAAGTCATCATGAAGAATGATTGAAGTAATGGACCAATCTCCTTGCCTTTTGTGCTTGATCACTCTTTGGTTTTTACTCGTGTTACTTGTTTTAGGAGAGTGATCTTTATCATTTCTCTAACAAGTATGATACATAAATTGTTATTGATTGACCTCATAGTTTCCACTTCTATATAACTACATCTACGATTGCTTAACCTAGCGCTAAATTGTCCCGAAATGGTTGATTAACCATAATTACTAACATTAACATTAATGCCATTTAATTTCTTGCCATTTAAATTCTTGCAATTTACTTTTATGCAATTTATCATTTAGAATTACATTTTCATTTATTTGTTTATGTTTATGTCATTTATCTTTATGCCTTTTCCTTTTGCCCCTTGGGCATTTATTTATTTTTCTTTTAAAAGACATTAATAAAGGCAAAACCCTAAAAAACTTCTCAATTGGACTATGGTTACTATCCTTTACTATGGAGATTTGGACTTTTGAACTTATGATAGATCATTTGCTTTGGACTTTCATCCGAGACCTAAGATTTATCTGGACCATTCATCTGAGCCTGAGACTTTTAGTGGAGATCTTAAGAGATTCATCTGATACTTTGGGTTTTATCTGTCTGTTTTTGTGTTTTTATCTGATGCAAGGATTGTTAACTGTGACTTTGAGATTTCCTCTTATGCATGAGAATTTTAATACTTCATAATGAGACACTTGAGATTTCATCTGATACATGTGGCTTAGCTTGATACTTTAAATTTGTTTGATGTTCCAAGATTCATCTGATGCTTTGGGTTTATCTGACGCAATTTGACTTTCATCTGCTTATGGTTGGTTTTCCCTAATGCTTAATCCAAAGGAAAGGGAATGTTTATTTTGACTTATTGTCAAATGCTTGCTTCTTGCTTGGTTAGATATTTCTATTCCTTAGCTTTTACTTTATGCTTTAGGATAATCCCTTCATCTCTTACTCATCTTCTTCAATTTTCAAAATCTTATCCTTTTTTTTTTTTCAAAAACCTTCTTTTTTTTCAAACTAAAAACCTTTTTCTATAAACCTTGACTTTGTCAAGTGATTGTAAAAACTTTTTTCTTAATAAATGCTTCAAAACACTTAAGCATATCAAAATCCTTTCAAAAATCATAAAAAACATCAAAACCACATTCAAATCTTTTTCACTTGGCTTTTCTTTTTAAAATATTTTCTCAAAGATTAGATATTAGTCTTGTTTTAGAAGTGCTTGCAAACCATCTTAATTTTACAAACATGCAAAATGTAGACATTTTCCACTAATATGTTGAGATAAGCTACGTTGACTTAGTCCAAGCTGTAAATTATCCATACTCATGATGATGAAAATGCTCATTTTCCCATAATTTTAGAGAGTATGTTGTGTTTTCTACTCAGATAACCCAAGATCTTCACTGGGGGCGACTTAACCCAAGACCTCCCTTGAGGGCGATGTAACCCAAGACACTCCAGCTCAGGTTCGGGGGGTGGCCTGGACAGTCCCCTTCATGGGTTTCTTTCCAGCATCTTCCGACAATTTCCTTCCCGAAATGTTTTTGCTTTTCTTCATGAAATGACGAGGAGTCTGATTATCACCCGAGGAAGCTAGGGTTTGCTGATGGACATCCTCGAAGCCGATTTTCCTCTTCTTCAGAATATTTGGAATCCGAATACGAATTCCCTTCGGCTCTCTTTTCTCTACGCCCTGATCTCCTCTTAGAGCCACCGCCTTCTCCAATAGCGACCTCTACTCCTTGATGTTCATGTGTGACATCCTCTCTGCAAAAGAAAATAAGAGATCAACATTATATCTGTAATAGCGCACAAACAATCAAAATAAAATTTTCAATAATCAACTCTCCTTACCCATAAAACACCAGAGTCTAACCGGGTCTTCCTCACTGTCCCAAATATCCAGGACCATCATCACCCCAAAGGAACAAAAAGCCTCAACAACCTCCCACTCAAGGTGGCTCAATTGGTCGGGTTCAAAGCCCCTAACCAGGACAGGATCTACCATCCAATAAAAGGAACCCTCCTAGAGTCGTCTTCCTTATACAGGACCCTACAACAGTTATCGCCACCCCTCACTCGACATAAGTTATCTTTAAAATTTTTAAAATTCGAAGAATGCACTTGGAAAATAGCCCGCCCAGGCAAGTCAGCCAGCGAGATCCAACCTTTACGCCCCACGCCTTTCGACTCATAAGAAGAGAAGAAAACTCCTAATGTAGGCTCCACACCCAAGGCACCGCAGATAACCTCGAACGGATCTCACGAACCCCCCGCTATCCGATAGAAGTTGGGTAGGAGCAATGCAACATTTAGTGCGGTCAACAGGTCAGCTTCAAAATCAGTAAAGGGGATACCTACCCCAAGTGTCCCCAACATACACTCATAACAATAAAATACTACAGGGAAGACCCCAGAGGGCGGCAAACACAAATCTTCTCACC
Organism: Vicia villosa; assembly: GCF_029867415.1. Taxonomy (NCBI): domain Eukaryota; kingdom Viridiplantae; phylum Streptophyta; class Magnoliopsida; order Fabales; family Fabaceae; genus Vicia; species Vicia villosa. Next base: position 136,037,918 of record NC_081184.1, on the reverse strand, counting down.
AGGGACGCAAGGTTCCAATATGACGTCACTTTCATGCCGGTGTAGGAAATGTCGCGCCTCTCCCTAAAATTCTCTATAGGTCTCATACTTTGCCACTGAGAATCATTGACCCCGACTGAGGGATCAAAAGCTGAGCAAGGAACCTCCATGGTGATCTCGGTCGAACCTAAAGAAGAGGACGATGAGTCAGAATCAGAGAGTAAGTCGCAATCGACAAAATCACCATAGAGCTCCTCGTTGATAAAATCCCAATCAACGGGAATTTCGTGAGGCAATCGCATTACCAATCTCGTCACACTCATGAATAACGACTATTATTGTAAAGCAGAACAAAATGGGAAAACAAGAATAGTGGGAGGATAGGAAATATTACCTGACCACACGAAGAAAGGAACGACAGAAAAATAAGTAAAAAATATCTTGAGACGTTCGGAAGCAAGGACGGTTAAGAAGAAGAAAATAGTGAATAGATGGATTTATATAGCGTTGGAACCATGCACGAGACCCTACCCTTAGATTGAATAGGGGTAATGATAACCGACACCCTCCATAAAAAGTAATCATGAGGGTAAGGCAAAAAATCTTATAGGGGTAATGATGAACATTTATTATCTATGATTGCACATGATTTCATGAAAACCAAATATCCAATACAATGACTAGAATTTAATCCTCTTATCTTCTATTTTAAAAATGCGCCTACTTGATACATCTTTTAGCTAGGGAGCCTGGACTAAAATTTTACACCCTGTTTTTACTAAATTTACACCTCATTTCTACTAATTTTTCCCTTGATTTTGTCCAAAAATTTCACACCCTATTTTTATTAATTTTGCCCTTAATTTTGTCTAAAAGTTATTAATTTTACCTCTGATGTTGTCTAAAAATCAATTATTATGTGGAGAGTGTATAACGAAAAGAGAGGTTAAGCCCGGGCGCGTGCCCGAACTCTATGAATTGTAGATCCACCCATGATTCATTATGACTTGGGATTCAAAATAAATTTTGAAAAGAATGATGTACAGTTCAGAGTAGTTGAGAGTTAGTTAGATATGTTTTGTCTCATCTTTGATCATTGATTTGGAAATTAAGGCTTCACAACTCTCTCTTTAGTTTATCCATGTGCTTGTATGTTTTTGATAAGAGAAAGATGGACATGAAATTAATTTTAAGGCACTTTTTTTTAAATTCATATCAATCATGTCGATAAGATTACAACAAGAATAATAATAAGCATTCAGCTTCAACATTTTAAATGATTTTTAAGTGGTGGTTGGGCCACTCATGATTGCAGATTGTTAACACAAACCTAAGAGTGTTTATAGTCAAGCTACTCCTAATTAAAATTATAAAGTGTTCCTAAAAAAAATAATTATAAAGTATAAACTTGATCTTAAAATTGATAATTGTACTAAATAGAGAGTTGTTCGTAAAATGTACTTTGAGATCCATTTTTTTTTTTAAATTAAACCACACATATAAATTTTCAGTTCTATTTATAACTAATATAATATATTAATATATTATTAATTTTAATTTTATAATAATATTTATCTTTAAAAAGTATTAATTTATAAATATCAACATATTTATATTAACATATAAATATAAATAAATATTGTTGTCAATCATTAAACTTTAAATTAAGAGATTACATTTATGTAAATAAATAAATAATATTTACTTATTTGACTTATTTTTAATTAATATTTTCAATTAAATGGTTCAAGATAAGCAAAAATATAGACAAAATCAATTATCAAAAAATTTCTTCATCTATTTTCCATGAAATCCTTTTGTTTGGTAAGCCAATAAGGTATTTCATCAAATGTATGTAAAAAAACACAAATAATTTTAGTTAATTGGTTAATAATTTCAAACACGCAATTTTTTTTTTTGATGGCAAACAAATTTATGACCTCTAGCAACATATTATCATCTTAAGAGTCAAGTCAAATACACAATAGCACAGAAGAAAACAAAAGACAAAAACACAAAAATTTATTTATTCAGTTGGATCATACTAATTTATTATAGAGAAAGCAGTTTTATGATTCACTTTATTTTTAAAAGTTATTATAAGATATTACAAAAGAGTTTTAAAAAAATAGTCACTCAAGTTTTTAATAACAAAATTTATTTTTTTACCTAAGTGTTAATCAATCTCTCAATTATATATATATATATATATATATATATATATATATATATATATATATATATATATATATATATATATATATATATATATATATATATATGAATCACACAAGTACAAAGTGTTTCGAAATATTTCACAATTCCCTTAAATACTTCAAAAGATTTCTCAAAATTCAATAACACAATCATAAGAATTTTTACTTTTGTCTCTCTAAATTCTCCTGGGGTCGAGTTATTGGATAAACATGATTTTTAGAAATGAAAATTCAATCAAAGCAGTTGAGTTTCAGATAAATCTGAACCCAACCTATCAAAGTTATTCAACTCAGTCAACCTATAAATTGTACCTCTAACAAATTTTGTGTTGTTTATATTTCCAAATGGAATTTTTATTATTGCAACTTGATGGAAGATTTTTTTTTATGAGAAAGAAATCTCATTAGAGAAACGAAGACGAAATAGACGCTAAGGGGTCCCCAACAGGAAGGCCCCCTATCCAGGTTCTAGACCCGTGCAGTTTACCCAACTTAACTAAGTTATGGGCATCAACATAATAATTTCTACTAATAAATAAATACAACAAATGACAAACTAAAACTCCTAAGCAAATCTCCACAGTCCGCAACAACTGGCTCAATAACAGCAAAATCCTGGATTTCATTAATACAATTCACCACCACTAGAGCATCTGAGTGAACCACGACCCTCTCCACCTTGAACCAAAGGCCCCATTGCAGGCAGCTAAAGAGATGACATTTTGCTGGTTTCAAAAGACACAACCAAAGGCCACAAAACCATCCTCAAAAACTCCTGTATCAATCTGCAAAATCTGCGTAACGGAGTGGCTCTTATATTGAAGTAAAAACTCCTTTTTTAGACTGGGGAGCATATTTGATTTATGTCTGACACATCACTCATAATTATATAAGAAAAATAAAATAAAAATAAAAAATTAGGTAATTCATTATTTAGCCCATAAATTTTTCTATTTATCCAAACCGACTTAATACTATTGTGAATGGTTATTTTAGCTTACACAAATCAGTGTATCCTATATAATTTGAATTCTAGTTTTGTCCAAATTCAAATCAAATCGGCTCATGTACACCCCTACCATTCATATTATAAGTCAATTTTAAAGAATGAATTAAGTCAAACTCTAATTGTAACACATTGTTGACCACTTATCTTATTATTTTATTAGTTATAAATTTATTTATAATATTTTAATGTTTGCCGAATTTCGTGTCTAGTTTAGAATAGTTGGACACCATCTAATGTGATTGTGTTCTTTAAACCGTTTTTGCAAAATAAAATCTCTTGAATGTGGATATATCATGGGAATATTTCTTGTATTTTATGTCAAAATTCGATAAAGTGGGCCAATCATCTATATTTAGGTGGTTATGGTGAGATTTATTGCTTCCTAGAGAAATTTGAATCTTGTTTGAGTTGTTGAGGTCTCTAGGGGTTATAACTATGGTTTCTCCATGTTCGACTAAGAATTTCCATTTTATGATGTAAACTCTTTGAAAATCCAAAAACGATTGAATATTTTCTAGTAAGACAATGTTACTAGAGAAGCTAGTGTATATGAATACCATCCCTTCTTGAAATGGTATATTCATAATACTTTTGTACCTTAGTTGAGTGGTAGATAGTGTTGGGTGCAAGTGTGAGTGGTTAAGGTTTTAGGTTGAGATGTGGCGTCTCCCTCTCTTGTGGTCCTAGAGCATTGGTCTCATTGATGTTCCCGACTCTCCCAGACTCTCCAACAGTGGTATCAGAGCTCTTAGTATGCTCTGTGGTTGCAGTTTTGTCTGATCTTCCACATCAAAAAGGAAGGGTAGTGTTGTGAAAGAGTTGTTGAGCTGCAGTCACAAGTTCCGTTGTGCAGTTTGGGCTAGAGAAATTGATGGAAGAATCGTTTTTGGCTTGTGGAAAACTCAAGTCAAAGATGTGTTGATACAATCAAGATTACACAAGGTGAATGATTATGTCGGTGGTTGAAGAGCTTCTGCTAACAAGGAAGTTGCACCATGAATTTTTAACCTAGTTTTTGACATGTGAAATTCTTGGAGTGGTTTAGCTTCAAGTGAAATTTATTCTTTATGAGAGAGTATATGATTGTCGGTGATGACAATGTGAAATTCTTGAAGTGGTTTATCTTCAAGTGAAATATATTCTTCATGAAAGAGTATGATAGTTTTTAAAACGATGACTGTCAGTGAAGATAATGTGAAAATTCTTGTAGTGCTCTGTAGCTTCAAGTGACTATACTTTTTATAGTGGAATATGATTGTCGGTGAAGACAATGAAAGTTAATGTATTATTTTTAATCAAGGTGGAATTTTTGGGGTTGATTGAAAATATACATGAAGAAATCTCACATCACTTAGTTTTATGAAGTAAGAGGGAGTCCAAGGCTATATATAGGATTATAGTTTTTCTAAGTTCCACATCTCTCAGTTTAGTGATGGAAGAGAGAATTCAATGCTATATATAGGATTCAAGTTCTTTGTTCCAAGATGTACCAGTCAAAAGCACTTTAAGCTTGTATTTTACTTTCTCTGTTCTCTTATACTCTTGTATTAGAGTGTTGTGAGATGTAGTTAAATATTTGTTTTGGAGGGTGTGGGTGTACTGGGGACCTGGGGTATTTGAGGGTATATGATGTGTTGTAACAATTTTTACATAGTGTTATTCTCTGGTTGTCCATTGACAACGACCGTGGTTTTTCTCTGGTTTTGGAGTTTCCACGTTAATATATTGGAGTTCCCAACAACTGAGAGCCGAACCACGACTCAGATACTAGTTGTTGGGAAAAATAAACCATTTACCTTACACCTTAAGGTTTTGGGTTGAGATGTGGCGCCCCCCTCTCTTGTGGTCCTGGAGCATTGTTCTCATTTGTGCTCCCAACTCTCCCCGACTCCTCAACAAATAGGTCATCATATTATTTTCCTGGATCAAACTCTTGAGATTGCTCTTCTAAGATCAAGGTGTTTTTCAATTGGAGGTTGATTTATTTGTATAATTTTTGACTTGGTGGGAGAACGGGAGGTGGATTTGGTGTTGGATCCTGTTATAGAATGTGGAGGACTCACACTTGTGGGGGAGGATGTTAGGTGCAAATATGAGTGATTAAAGTCTGCACATTGTCTATGAATGGGTGGAATGTTGAATTTATAAGAGAGAGAACCCATTCACCTATCACCTTAAGGTTTTGGGTTGAGATGTGGCGTCTCCCTCTCTTGTGGTCCTGGAACATTAGCCCCATTGTTGCTCCTGACTTTCTCGGACTTCTCAACAGTGGTATCAGAGTCGTGGTTTGGCTTGGTGGGAGAGCGGGAGCTGGATCCAGTGCTGGATCTTATTATAGGACGTGGAGGACTCACACTTGTGGTGGAGAATGTTGGGTGCAAGCGTGAGTGATTAAAGTTCCACGTTGCCTATGAATGGGTGGAATGTTGAATTTATAAGAGAGATGACTCATTTACCTAACACGTTAAGGTTTTGGGTTGAGATGTGGCGTCTCCCTCTCTTATGGTCCTGAGAGCATTACTCTCATTGGTGTTCCCGACTCTCCTAGACTCCCCAACAGATAGGTCATCATATTTTTTGCTTGGATCAAGCTCTTCGGATTGCTCTTCTAAGATCAAGGTGTTTTCGATTGGAGGTTGTTTTGTTTGTATAATTTTATTTTATTTCTTAATGTTAGCGAGTTTTGATTTTTCAGGTTTTGACGATAACCTTGTTCAATTTTCAGGTGTTTGGTGACTTGTATTTGATTTATGCACTATTTCTTACTTTTCTTTCTTTCTTTTTTAGAAGTTTGTCTTTTTACTGAATATATCCTCTTAAAAATTTTCTTTTTTAGAGAGTCGTTGTAATTTTTTTATAATTTTATTATTATTATTATTATTATTATTATTATTGATAAAAGATGTTATAAAAAAAACAATAAATAATAATATTTTAAAAAATATATTTATGGATAAAATACATTACATGTAAAAATGACGAAAGAGATAGTAACTATTAAGCATACACTTTGAGAAATTATATTCAATGTTGACTTAATTTCCTACTAAGTTTAAAACTTCCATCTGAGAATAAAGGATGGTTTTGATGACCCGCCTCTTGGTTCGTTGATCATAACTATGAATCCTAGCTGTTAATAAGGCCATCAAGGATGTGACGGTTGGCAATAAATAGGTTATGGTATACCTTCTCTGTGGGGTGTATTGAATCCCAAAATACATATTTTGATGGATTAGAGCATACATGTGAATTACGATTA